>NC_143404.1:44002806-44305836 GCF_052110815.1 Crocodylus siamensis
GACAACTGGGGCATTACATTTCATAAACGTGTGATTTTATCTTGCATATCATTTGCTGCTTCTTCAGTGGGAGCCTTTATATCAAGGAGAAAAATACTGTCCCAACCTTTCCTTTTATCTATCTGATGTGTTCAAATCTATTAAAAATGTAACAGCATTCTAAAAAGGGTATTTATGGATAGACAAAAGGATATTAAGCAAACACCAATAAAGGACTAAAACGGAAACCTCTCATCAAAACGTAACTACAAAGCAATGAAGGGAACTGACAGAAGTGAACCAATGTGCATTCTATAGGCAGCTTGAGCCATTAGCAGAACCACCAAACTTTGAGGAACTCAAAAGAATAGTCAGAATTTTAAATTAACCCATGATAACTTGATGAGGAAGGAAGAGCAGGCATGAGTACAGAGCGGGTCCTGCCTGTAACTTTACTCTCTACAGCCAGTTCTAAGCTCAAAAAAAAAATACTGAGAAAAAACTGCTGCAGATGCCCTAGACCTTTACAAGGCTTATTGTTTTCTAAGAATGACAAAACCAGGCATGATGATGACAGCTTATACCACTGAAAATACAGCTAAATATTTTTGAAAACAAAGATACTGAGGCAGCAAGGGTGAATAACAAGTTGAGAATTTTTTGTAAGAACCTTCAGGAAGTCCATGAAAAACCAAGTACAGCAAACATAGTGAAATATCAACTACTTCACATAGCTACAAGAATGGAACCACAGCCACATATCTATTATAAGTTTATCTTGTAAGGTTGAACCCTGTGGTTAACCAAGTAGAAGACAGAGAGAATAGGAGAAATATGCACATGACATAAGGGCTCGGAACACTCAGTGAGCATGGCCAAAGACTTCTAGGTTATATACAGACAGACAATGAATGACAAATAATGCAATATCGATCTTATTAATGGGAGATGAAACAAAAGTTTTAACTGAAAAAAATCTGAAAGAATATCATCCTGTGAAGTTAAACAGTTACCTGTTCCACAGCTCATTCTCTACACAGCGTTGATCAAAAATATTCCTTTGGATATCTTCAACCAGGAACATCACCACAGCCCTGAAACAAACACCCAAGAACTTCATTAGAACCTACGAGACTCAACCTATGCTCCATACTTCAAACCTCTCTCTATATTTTTATGTAAATTCACCTTGCTGGGTTATGCTGCTTGCAAGCCCTGTGAGCAGATGTTCTCTGCCATTTTTTTAGCTGTTTCTAAGGAAAAAAAAGTGTGATGGAAGGACTGTGCCAGCTGCCATGTTCCTACTAGAACAGTACTTTTCCCCAACACGAATGGCACAGATAATAAGAAAAGAGGACAACTTTTAGAAGTTTTATAGCACCCCGAGTGTTCCAGAAGCCATTCTACACCATACTCCTTTCTTGTGCTTGTAGGCATCTGAATATCACTTTACATAAAGCAATGTATAACATCCAAGCTATTGGCCCCATGTTCTGAAAAATGGGAGTTTCTCCTTCTAGGACAGTAGCAGATTGATAGAAATACAGCATTTAAAGTGTGTTGAGTGCATCAACCAGACCTCTTTTAAGACAAGATGTCAAACATAGGGTCTGCTGGCCAAATCTGGCACATGGAGCCATGTTATCTGGCCTGTGCCGTTCCTATAGGGGCTGGGAATTCAAGGGGCAGGGCCTGCTGCTGAACCCTGGAGTATGGAGCCCAACCGAGGAAGCGGGTTGCCAGTGAGGGGTTGTGGGGATGCAATGGCTGCATTAACCCCGGCTGTTCCCTCATACCACTGACCCCACCACCAGAGGTAGGTCTGGATCCAGCTCCCAAGGAGCTCTGCAATCCAGGTTTAGCTTCTAAAGAGATGAGTCTGACATCCCTGTTTTAAGAGACAAAAGAAATAAAGGACTTGTGCTCTATACAGCTCAGGGATTCACAACCACATAGCTTCTTGCAGGGTCCTCCCTCTCTTACCTGTCTGAGCCATAGAGCTCCCAAGCTTTGGCAATGCCCATTGCAAGTCCTTTGGATGGATTGTTATACATTAATTTTGAAGCTTCCTTTGATTTTCCCAAAATATTCAACACATGCCTATGGCAGAAGAGAGAAATAATAAATTGGAAAACCCAGTGTACTTTGTTGACCCCAGATTTGTAAGGCATTAATTCTGAGAGTCAGTGGAGACTGAGGAAATGCAATAGGTTGTCTGTATGGAGCAGATGCACCACTGAGACCTCGTTTTTGGCTAAATAAAGAGCCACTTTGCTGAAGTGTTCCATGTAGCATGTTACAAAGTTGCCCTTACCGATGCACTGCAGTAGTTCTTGAGGCAAGGCCTGCAAAGCTGGCAGCGATGGTATTTATTTCAACTTGCTTCAGTGCTGGAGAGCCTTCTTCACCATGGTCAAACATATAATCTGAACGATTTATTCCTAAAATCAATGACTGCATGAGAAGAAAAATGAAATGCAAAATACAGCAGACTGACATTCTCCCACACTCCTGACCAGCACAGGAAGCCTTTTTTTTTTTTTAAACCAATAACTACAGGTCAGAGACAGGTCAGGCAATTTACTGAGGTAAAATGCCAACTGAGATCAAATTGGGTTCTGTCCACGTGAACACTGCAAGTTAGGGCTGTAGCATTCATGTCCCTTTTTCATAAGCATCTCATGACAAGAGAATACTGATGTTGCTATGGCATAAAATTAACTTCTGCATGGGAAAGCCACAAAGGGCTACAGCTGACAAAGTGGCACTACACTAGAAGCCATTTCTGGGTTTTTTTGAGACTCTCAGGGTGTGCCATCATTACCATACTCTGCCATACATGGGTAAACTGTTTCCATTAAAAACACCCTATATACTTATATGCCTGATTGCTCAATAGGACTGTGGCAGAGCACCCTGCAGGTAGTTGCACTCCCAGTCAGGGGTCACATGGCCATCAGGAGGCCACCTGATCATAGAAGAAGCCTCAGCTGCTGGCAGTAAAAGCACGTCTGAGCAGGACAGCCAGCAATTTGCTGCAAACAGCTGGAGGGAGAACATTGCCTGGATGGAGCTGCCGCTCACATAATATCTTGGGAGGTACAAGGCAGGAACTCTGGGGATGGCAGGAGGTTCCTGGTCCTGGGGCAAGACCTAAAACTACACCCTGCTAGGGATGGATGGTGTGGTGCGGCTGCCTGTGGCAGGGTGGTCCCCAGGAAATGGTACATCAGTTGCCTCCCAAGTAAAAGGCGAGTATGGGGCACCTTTTGGCTTCAGCCCCCACAACCTGGTGGGTAAACAAAAAAGGAAACAGGCAGGACCAAAAGGGTCCAGAGTGGGGCAAAGAGCCCAGAGGAAGTGAGGGGCAAGGAGCCCAGAGTTTGTGGAAAGGAAATGGAGCCTAATGAGGGGCACAGAACCTAGTGAGAAGCAAGGAGTCGAGTGTGCATGAAGGGCAAGGTGTCCCAGTCTGAGTGAGGAACACAGGGCCCAATGAGTGCAGCTGAACTTAGGGGCTGGGATAGGGATAATAATCTGGATGCTATCTGTGAGGCATGGGACACAGTACAGGGAAGGTTGGAGCTGTGTATATGGCCCTAGGCATCAGGAAACGGCAGGTGAGACAGGGCAGACTGCCCTAGACAGGTGGGTGGGCCAACATTGGTATGGGCCTCGTGATGGCCCCGTGTCACAGGGACAAATTACTGTTTAAGGTGTATCTGGCTAACACAACATAATCTAAAGACAAACCATATACATTTACCCAGCAGTCAGAACTAATACAGTCTAGACAGATTTAAAAAAAGAGAAAGAAGGAGTGGTGGTTGGGGGTGAGGAGAGGCTGTGGTTTTCCTTCAAGTTACCTGAGGTAATCCTTCTTTCAAAACTTGCTTGTGGATTTTAAAAAGTTGAGATGTGAAGGCATCTACTTGGATGGTGCTAAAGAGAAAAGAAAAGATTATACTGGTAACTTTACTTTGTCACAAAGGAGCAACAAAATTAAATCATTATCCAAAAAATCTGTTGTGTGATGTAAGCACCAAGATGTGTTTATTCACCAGCCCAATATATGGAGCTTTGGCCAGATTGAGCTCTCAAGCACTGGTAAAAGCCCTAAATGCGGAGTCTTATGTCCAAGGTGTACAGGTGTTTGCGCCTGAAAGCTTGTGCCTGAAAACTTTTCCCCAGCCATTTAGTTGGTGTAATAAAAGATATCTACCCAAACAACCTTGCTTGTGTATGTTCTTAGACCAACACTGCTACAAGCAACAACCCTGCAACATCCCTGTGTACTTGGCAAGAGTTTCAAATGATCAAACCCTTATCTAAATCACTCAGAAGCACAGACATAGGAAAATGCTTCTGTGCACAAAAGCTCTGAGGCACTTTCTGCTTATATCTGCACCTGAGCCTTAACTGGGGAAAGGGGAGGTTGGGGGGGGGGTGGAGAGAAAGAAAATGAAAAATACAGAGGGAAAGACCAATCTTCCTACCCCTAATGGAGCCTAGTATAATTCACATAGCAAATCATGGAAGCCATGACCAAACTCAAGTTACCAAACTGGCACATCAATAGGTTTACTGGTGTCACGATCCTCATAGACAGGGCCTTGCACAAAAACCTGAAACCTTATTAGCAGCTGTAACAGGGGGGGCCTTCTCAGGGCTAGATCTTAAGTCAGCCTGCCCACCTGCCTCGGGCAGGCTGCCCTGACTCTCCTGCCACGACTTGAGAGTTATCCTGATGTATTAAGCAGGAGGCTGCCCATTCACTACTCCAGTGCCAGGGGGGCACTACCTATGGCTATGTACCTTGCCTACACCGTGGCCCATGTCTCACAAATGCCATCCCAGGCAGCTAAGCTCACCTGTAACCCTTCTCCCTCTCTAGCTGTGGTCCCCTCTCTGGGACCTTTGGCTCCCCCTTAGGCCCTGGCCTCACCCTTGGGCCAGTCAGAATCCCAAGCCTCTAGCTCCCAGCATCCCTCATGGTGGGCTCCTGGCCCTTTTGACTTGCCTTGGGTTCTGGCCCCAGCATAGATCAGTTCAAGGGTCCAACCAGTCAGGTGTGAGCTGCTTGCTTTCTCTCCCTCACAACTCCACTGGATCAAGTGAGCTTCAAGCCTCTCACAGATCTCCCAGGCCTGGGCTTTCCTCAGCCAGGATTGCGCAGGGGTTGGAGGTTATCAGGCACCCCCTACTTGCCTTTCACAAGGTAGGACTGCAGTCCTGGCATTTCCTGGGGCTACTGCACCACTGGCAGTTCTACCAGGCCTCCCTACCCTGACAGGGTGCAGTTTTAGGTCATGTCTAGGGCCAGGGGCCTCCTCTGTGAACATGCTAGCTTACCTACTGAGTCTACCTGGAGCAAAGCAGTACCACGCAGAGAAATATAAGCCAGCTCTGGAATTAGAAGTGGTATGACAATATTAGCATGCTACTGCAATCAGACCAATTAAGACCTACTTCTCAGCCTACCTAATTAATGAAGCCCTCTGTCAAAACTCTTTTAACTACACTGCTTCCAAATCTGAAACTGATGCAGATACACCTGGTTCAGCTACCTTTGCACAAGGCTGTCCTACATGAACAGACATATCCAGAATCAGCAGTGTAGGAAGTAAGGTATTAACATTGTCTGTTCAGAACGTGCAGGGCTGGAGGAACATATATGGTTCGGGGTAAAGAAAAGACAGGTGGCAACAATTTGAAAAATATGTGCTAAGTGAGCTAAGCCTTACATATTAAGTGTTTATTTAAAATACGCCATGCAATAAATACCTAGCAAGAGTGTGTTCCAGGAATTCTGCATTCTGGCTAATAGCATCCACAAGCAGATTAAAATCTTGTTGAACAGCATAGGCTTGCTCAAAGAGAGCGCTTGGTACTGCAGATGGGAGCAATGTGAAGGGAGCATAGTTCACCACCTGGGATAAAAATAAAATGGACAAATCACCTTCATATTCCTCTCTCCAAAGCAGCAGGGTTGATGCCTGATTTGGTTCCAATTTAAAACTGGTATGCTCTAGATCAGGGGTTTTCAACCTTTTTTAATAAATGTACCCCGCTGGCTGCGGGGGAGGGGGGTGCGCATGGCCAGACACAAAGCAGGGGGAAGGGGGTGGCACATGGCTGGATGTGGAGTGGCGCCAGCATGGGGTGGTGGGTGGCAGTGGTGGCTGTGCAGCCTGCAGAGCGGAGCTGCTGAGCTCGCCACTGCACACCCCGCTCCTGGGAGGTGATGGTGCGGGGTGGTGGGTGGGGGCACTCTGCCCCCACCCGCGCATACCCCTTAGGGCCTTCCCAAGTACCCCCACAGGTAGGCCCTGGTTGACAACCCTTGCTCTAGATGAGATCCTTAAATCTATGCAGTCTAAGAATAAAAACCTTCCTGCAGATTTCACTCTGCATACCTCTGGGCCTAAAATTCTATGGTCTGATCGTGAAATTTAATGAATTTAATGAAATTTAATGAATGTAATGAAATTTTATGAATTGAGTGCTTGACTCTGATATCTCCATAAGCACATAAAGTTTGGAATAGCAATTCCATAGTTACGGCTGCACTGAATTTCTCATTTAGAAGGAGAAAAATCCCAGTTTCTACTTGAACAGTGGAGCAGTTCCAGGCGTTCAGTTCTAAAATTAGCACTCACTGCCTCTCTTAATACAACTTTTTTTTCTTTTAAACACTGTCAGTCATTCTTGAGTCCAGAGTTCACATGCCTCTGAACTACCACAATTAGAATTGAGGCCACCTCAAAAACAAATACCATCTTTACTCAATTCTAAGATTATCCTGAATTTAAGACAGGCCTCCAATAATTAAGCTCTATACATGGGTAATATATAAATTTGTTACAATTTTCCATGCACTGAATCCAGTTATTGGAGGGTAATCATTAATTCATCCCCCCACTTTTGCAAAGGAGGTCAAGCAGTTTGCCCCTCTTGCCACCTCTGCCCCCACTCCCTGCAACCTCAGGTCTTCCCTTCCCTATCTCCCCAATTACTCTTGCTCCATGGTGGCAGGCTCCACCCCCGTTTGAGCATGGGGCACTGAACACACCTCAAGCCTATCTCCGTACCAGCTATTCAGGCTGCTACAGCATCAGCTGGGGCTGTGCTCAGTGTCCCAGTCTGCATGTGGGTGAAACCTGCCAGTGCAGAGCAAAAATAAAAGTAAAGTTGGAGAGGGGCAGGCAGGGAACAGAGACTGCTTGTAGGGTGGGAAGGGAAATAGTTGGGGGGGGGGGGAGAAGTTGTGGGAGGGAGATGGCAGGATGCAGAGGTGGTAACAAGGGAGAGGGGAGGGGATGCACTGGTTGCAGTCGTGGCCCCAACCTCAGGTAGAGCTTGAGCCACAGCAGCTGTGCTGCATGCCCCCCCACCCCTTCATCTTCATGCTTAATTCTAAGATGAAGGGCTTCCCCCCCACCATGTAAAACGTGGGAAAAAACCTCACCTCAGAATCCAGTAAATACAGTTGTATATGGGACAACATTTTTTTCCTTTGTCCTCACAAAAGCCTGGGAATTTATGCAGCTATTATATATTTCACAAGGTCTTCACAAACAAGCCAAGGCAGCTGCACTCATTTCCTTCCCAAGCTCTTATCTTTTCGAGTGGAAATTTTGTTGAGATCTTTGATCTTTTTTAAAGGATGAAAATATTTCAATGTAAAAGTGTCAAGTCATCTAGCCACAGAAGTTCTATGCTTACATCAGACACATTGGAATCCTCTTTGGTCCTCATCAGAACTCCTTCAAGAAGTGCTGCATCCACAGCAATTGCTGCTACATCCTGAATAAGCTGCTCATTATGTAAGATGTCCTTCCACAAGGCAGCCATCACAAATGCTAGAAGGCAGAAAAGTAGCATAAAAAAGACCTTGCTCTAGTTTTTTCAACCTTTGTAGAGCCTAATCTTTCTGGGCTAGATGATGGTGAAATGACAAAGGGGTTTTATTTTAAATTAAACCAAATGAAACTGTTGGTTTCTTTTAACTTTGGCAAGCCCCCTTCTGTACTTAATTCTGGCCTGAACACCTCAGGGCTCCTTAAGAAGAGGAGAATCTGAACAATGCCATAACCATGGCCTTATTCAACACTCCTCACTCAAACGAAATTGACATTAATCTTCAGTAGGAGGCCTACACAAGTAAGACAGTGTTACCCGTTAGCTCTGTGTTCCTGGGGAACCCTGGCACAGTACCCAGCCTGTCTGACTTACGAAGGACCACCTCTGCCTAAACCAGAACTGATCAGAAGAAGGATTTACAAAAAGCAATGAAGATGCAGTGAGAGACACACCTAAACCCTTTGGACAAGGGTGACAGGATTAAGGCAACTCCACTAGTCTCATCTGCATCAAAGATGGGACAGGGAGGCACCTCCATTAGCATTCAGAGCAGAAAACAGATACCAAGGAAAGGACCACACTGAACTCTGGGACCAGAGAAGCAGGGGAGCACTGCATGTTGGAGGATCTCTGCTTGAGATGTTAATCAGCCCACTCCTGCACACACCCAGCCCAGCATTTATCAGACCAATTCTAGTGATGAATCCTTTACTGGTACCCAAAATACTGAATCTGCCAGATTGCATTGTGAGCTCCCTTGGAGTAACACCTCCCATAGCCAGGAATGATCAGTTCCTCTTGTCCAGCATACACAAAACAACTCTGGTATATTCCCTTGAGCCATCATTTACCCATAAACAAATCCAGCGTTTTCCCTTGAACCATTGTTGTTTCCCTAAAAAAAACCCTACCCAAGCTCAAGTTTCTGTTCTGGTGCTGGGATGCAAAAGCTGCACTAGTTCCACAGGGACTTCACCATCTCCTTTTTCTGCCTGGAATATCTTCACTGATCGTGCTGGGGGCTCTGTCAGTCTCAAGCACTCTGGACCCTAAGCTGAGCAGCCTGTCTATGAGTTCCAACAAACACCTGGGAACCTCGACCAGCTCACTCTTCACTGAGTGGTGAGATCCTAACTCTCTTTCTCTTCCTTGAAGCTTACTTTCTAAACCTCAGACTTGATTTTAATCTCTCTCTCTGTCTGACTCCAGGCATAGCTTTCTAAACCTGACTTTTATTGACCAAACGTGAGCTAGATTTCCCCAAATACCCAACTGAAACGTGTAATATTGTAACTTTCATCTGTGTGCCTCTCCTTATATGGCTATTATTACTAGTAACATTATAAAGTTTCATATACCTGGCAATAAACTAACTTTTATGGTCAAGCTGGATGCCATACTCTCTCTCCGAACCTCGTTTACTCTCTCTTTTCCTCAACTTCCCCCTTTGCTCTGCAGCATTGCTCCTCTTACCTAAGCCAAAGATCCCTGTAATGCCCCAAAATCCTGTGTTCTCATCAAGGGGGTTACTACCAGGACAATTGTGGCAAGAAATTGAGGGAGTGTTGAGTCCATGACCTATAAGGGTGTCAGCTTGGAAGTGCTGATTGACCCTGTCTGCTCAGACATGCTCTGTTAACTTGTGTGTGTGTGTCTGACTGCATTTTTTGTTGCCCTGCTGAACTGAGTCCTGTGCTGATTCTGTGGCATAGGAGGGTATCAGTTTGGAAGTGCTGATTTACCCTGCTTGCTCAGATGTACTCTGTTAAATGTGTGTGCATGTGTGTGTTTAACTCATTCTGTGGCTAGAGGAACCCCAGCTGTCGAAACTAAGCCCTGCAGGGTAGCTGCACTGGGGGTGGGGGACTTGCAGAAGGGAGAGATAGAGCTCCATACAGAAACACAAGTGACTATAGCACAGAATGCGTGCTATAAGTGACACAAGCAGCACACTGATAGAATTACAGAGAACCCAGAAATGTAACTCTAATCAATGAGCACACCCCAAAGTGACAGGCAAATCTGGTAACAATAGTGCCAAAAAATGGCATCCAATTAAGCACTGTAACCATACTATGCAGACCTAACTACACCTACATTTCTCCAGTATAACCCATCAAAATAAAAATAGTAGTATCTATGAAGAGAGAAATGTATTTGTGGGAGAGGAGTAGTTTTGGGGTTTGTTTTAAAGAGGATAATAAGGAAGTAGCAAAACACATACAGGCAGTCCTTGGACTTACAACGCAAGTGGTTCCTGAAAACCACGTCTTAAGTTGTAACTTGGAACCAATTTTCTCATAAGAAACAAGGTTATAAATGAGGGATTGGTTCTTGAACCAAGGCCCAATACCCTCTTTTCACTAAAAATACCCCAGAATTTTGTACTCGAACAACCACATTGATTCAGAAGAACTTCTTTGAGGGGACTTCGCTGGACTTTTTGAAAGGCTCTTGGTTTGGCTTTTTGAAGGGTTCTTGGCTGGAGTCTTCTCAGGAGTCTTGGCTGCAGATTTTTCTGGAGTCTTGTCTGCTTTCTTTAAAAAAAAGTGTCCAAGGAAGTTTGGACAGATGTTCTCCAGGGAGATAGGCAATGCAGCAAACTTGTTCACTAGCATGGCGTCGTATCGGATCAAGCATTGTAAAGTCGAAACTGACATCATAAAATTGAAACAGGGTGTCAATTTATAAACGTTGTAAGTGTGAAACGTTGTAGCTCAAAACACTATAAGTCAAGGACTGCCTATAATAAGGTTTTCGTTTCCTATAAAAAACAAAAACAAAAAAACAGCCTCTGTAAAGAGGTCAGGAACCAACTGAATTCCTTTCAAAAAAGCCAGCAGCATACTGGGTTGTATTAACCAAAACACTGCTTTGAAATCAAAAGAATTTTTTTTTTTTGCTCTATTCAAAACTGGGGAAGCCTCACTTGGAGTACTGTGACCAATCTTGGGCCCAAAGCTTCAAAAAAAGATGTGGACTGATTAGAAAGTCCAGTGGAGAGTGGCAAAAGTGATTAAAGGCCTGGGAAACATGATTTATTAGGAAAGGCTGAAAGAACAAGGATTATTTAGGCTGGAAAAGAGAAGACTGTAGGGAGATATAATAACAGTCTACAAATACCTGAAGGGAGGTTATATGGCTATAGGGTACAGGACAAGGAGGAATGGCCTCAAACTGCAGTAGAGGAAACATAGATTGGAAATTAGGAAGAACTTTAGCACTGAAACAGGCTACCTAGAGAAGGTGTGGAATCTCCATCCTAGGAAATCCACAAGAGCAAGTTGAACAGACACTTGGGATGGTTTAGTCAAGGATGATCCTGCTTTGAGCAGGGGCTGGACTAGATGGCTTCACATGGTCCCTTGCAGCCCTACTTCCCTACAATGCTGGGATCTGTGCAACAGATCATTTCCTTGTTTGTAATAACCCTGAATAGGGTTAACGGGGTTTCTAAATTACAGCTCCATTGTTCCTAACCTGACTGCAAGCTGGTGACAACAAAAGTACTGGGTTGCCACTGGTTTGTAAAGATAATCCTTTAGTAAGAGCTGCTGGGCTGTCAGCACAGCTTGTTCCTAGCAAACAAAAGAGCAAAGGAGAGCTCCTGGCATGCACCCAGACAACCAGTTCTGAAGCCTGAATGCGTGCAGGAAAGCTAGAGCTGCTCAGGGTAACAGCTTGCTAAACTGATGCCCCAAGTCATATTAACATCCCAGTGGCAGGAGGCCTCCCAGGGCATGTCCGCTAATCCATTCCCAAATCCTGCAGTCTTCAGGAGAGGGTGGCAGGCAGCACAGCCGGCCTATGCAGTGATACTCTGGAAGGCGTCTCACACACGAATTCTGCAGTTAAATGGCAAATGAGCCTGAGCCAACCATTCGCCTGTGTGAGCTGGAGCATCTGGGGACGGGAGGGCAGGCGGGCACGACAGGCACGACGCACAGGACACAGAGGCCCAGACAGACTCCCCAGCACCCCCGTCTTTCTTTGCACGTGTCAAGGCCCGACTGTGCCTGCAGCCAAGGTCGGGTCTAAGTGCGTGGTACGCTACCCACCCCATCCGCCCGAGCTCCCTAGTTGTGCTGGCAGGAAGCCCCCCTCCCCCGGAACGGAGCCCGGACAGCCCAGGCCCCGGACTCGCCTTCCCCTTCAAGCCCGCCACCCGCCTTGGCCGGGGGCCAGCCCGGCCCAGCCCACCGACCTGAATGCGCCCGCCGGGGCAGTACCTGGCGTCGCTACGCTACCAGGGACCAGCCGGGGACTGCTAGGGACTGTGACAGGCTCCCCTTCCCTCCGGCCTGGACCAGAAGATAGCCTAATCCGCTCCCGGGACCGTGTAACTGCGCAACCTTCTCATCTGACTGGCAGGAGCGCTGGCCTATCAGACTAGAGTGACGTAACGCGCTCTCCGAACATTCCCGGCTTTGCCGGGCTTCGGCCGCGCTGC
Source organism: Crocodylus siamensis (assembly GCF_052110815.1). Lineage (NCBI taxonomy): Eukaryota > Metazoa > Chordata > Crocodylia > Crocodylidae > Crocodylus > Crocodylus siamensis. The sequence goes on from NC_143404.1 coordinate 44,015,099, forward strand.
GAGACCCGGGGCTTAGTGCAGGGGGGAAGGGCCTCCCGCGCTTCCGCTGGGCCCCGCGCGCGCAGCTCAGCCTGGTGACAGGCGCAGCACGCCCTGGCCCCACCCCCGGCATGATGTCACTGGCCTCGCTTAGGAGCGGACTCAGCTCTGCAGGGAAAGGAGTGAGGTTGCGGGGTGGGTAACTGGCCCCAAGCCCGGCGGGGGCGGGGGGGGACGACAGGCAGAGGAGCCGGCTCTCGCGGCGATGGGACGGGGCGGTGCGTGCCTGACTGGGAGTGGGGGCAGGAGGGAACGGGTGGGACCAGGGGAAGCGCCTGCGGACTCCTGGCAGGGAGGAGTTTTGTCGCAGCTGCGTGACGTCACTCCGCGGCATTGTGAGGCAGCCTTACGTCAAGTGAGTCCATTCAAAGGTCCCGGAAGAGGTGAGCACGGGATGGGGAGTAGCTGCAAGCAGAATAGCCCGCTGGTAAGCGGGGAGAGCATCCTCATGGGCTAGCTCTGCCTGGGGGAAGGACGGAGGACAGCTTTTGTGGGGCTGGCAGGGTGTGGGGGCCCTGCTTGGTGTCTTGTCTCCCACAGAAGAGGTGCGGGTGGAGGAGGACATAATAGAAAGGCAAGTACATAGGGGTAGCCTCATTCTTGGGATGGGATGGAAGGGGGGTGATGCCTGCTTATGGCAGTCCACAAGAGCTGTTGACTCGGGTGTGGGGGTTGTAGTAGCAGTTAGAATCATTAGGCTAATATGCATTGGGAGTCCAAAGTCATGGCACAAGCCTCCCTCTGGAGCCAGCAGTCACCTGCCTGTTTATACTTCCTTGTGTGACACTAGTGCAAGCTACTACTTCCTCTGAGCAGTGGAAGTGCCTAACAGTCCCCAAGCAGGTATATAAATGCCTCCTGATTATAGTTGGACTGGAGAGGTTGCAGTGGTTTGTCACTTACTCCTCCGCCCATTTGCTGTTGCTTTTATGCCATTGCCATCACCAGTTTAACTCAGTGGTAGAGGCATAACTAGCAGTTTCAGTGCCCTGGGCAGAGGTGCCAGAGAACAATGAAAGTGTGGAGATACCAAGCATGAGGATGAGGTGGAAGTCTGGTAGCAGAACACAACAGCATCCTGCTGGCATCCTTGGGACTAGTATCATGCTTGCCCTGTGTCCCCACCCCAGTTACATTACTGCTGGTGGTAACACTGTTTGGGGCTTAAATATAGATGGGGTATTAGCATTTTTACGCACTGTCAACTAGATCTGCACTGAGCAGGATTATGTGCAATGATGTTAAAATGCTGTCAGTAGGATTTCCAGTGTTGCTCCTACTGGCAAAGGCAAACAAATCTTACATCCAGGACACATTTTTTGGAAAATTTCCATGTTGGAGCTCTGTAAAACTCTTTTTCATAAAAGATAATGAGCACCATTTTTTTTTTCCATTTTCAAGAGCTAATGAATTTTAATCCCATAGTTACCACAAAGAAAAACCTGTTAAAATTAACAAAACCATTTGGAGGAAATGGTCAATAGCTACAGAAAATGTGTTGCCACCTAAGATTTTAAGTGCCAGGATTTCAAACTTTGTGGTGCTGAGGAGGATGCTATCTACTTGACAACAATAATATTAAACAGTGGTGTGTGGATTTAGATTCATCTTAGCTGAATATTATTTTTTTCACTGTCGTGAAATATTAATTACTGATGCTTACAGTGATAGGATAAGAACTGAATTAGCACATCTTTTAGGTCTTGTATTTCCATGAAAATCTGTAGTTACACTGTATTTTTAGAATCCCTTGTGTGAAGCTCTTTTTTATTTTCTGATTCCATCTCATCTATTGTGATTCAAAGATTTCTGCATTTTATATGGCAGTAGCACACAATTGAGGTAATGTCAGTTGTTCTCTTTACCAGCAAAAGACAAGTACTTACTCTTTAGAGGAGACTTAAGTTTGTGCAGCAGGGTGAGGTACTGGTCAAGTGACTAGGGCTTCCAGGAGACACCCTCAGTAGAAATCTGAAAACTATGAAAAAAGGCTAGTGATCTAAGTAACTGCCCATTAAATACGTGTAAAGCAGGGGTGGCCAACTTGCAGAGGACATGCACAGATAGCTTCTGTGCATGGCACATGGCAGATCAGGGAAGAAACAGGGAACAGTGGCAGGTAAGGCAGGGGACAGAAAGCAGGGAAAGGGGATCTGAATGTCACCTGGGGTGGATGTGTAGGACTTACCTTTTGGCATGCCTGCCAAAAAATTGGCCCCAACTTCTCTAAAGCATAAGGGGAGTACTATGGTGGGTCCATCTTTCTATTTCTTTTCAGTCTTAGAAAAATATAAGCAATCTATAAATGAAATGGATAAAAATAAAACATTTTGAAATTCCAACAATGCTGAATTTGGATTTTTTTTCTGTCCAATGCCATCTATCTTTTCCAAAGCATTTTTCCAAGTTTCTTGTATTATTTTTCAGGTGTTATGTCCAATGAGAACTCATCGGGGTGTGACATAAAAAGCGAATCCGATGTTTGTGTTTGGGAATCAAGGGTTTTAAATAGTCACTGTAGCTGCAAAGGTAAAGGAAGGTCAGGCTCCAAAATCTGTTCTAAGCTTTCAAGAGTGTTTTGTTTTGAAGACTAAACAATTATATACATTTCTCTGTAATTAATTTGTCGCTGGTACTTAATTAATGGCATTGTATGCTGTTCTAAATATTGTAAATAACTTCAGTTGATTCCTTATGATTAAAACCTTCTCATTTTTGTATTCTAAAGAGTTACTTCTAACTGAAAATAACTTGATGTTTCTGCTCTAGATTTTGCTGACCAAGACAGTAAAGACAATCTTCAATTTTACATTGATATAGAGGAGCAGTACTAGTCTCTACAAGGAGGAAGAGAAAGAAACAAAGGAGCCAGTGACTTGACTGATGCTTTATTGGCCCCAGAAAATAGCCCAGCCAATAGAAATAAGAATTGGAAAGACCTTTTTCTGGTACAAGGAACAAAAGCACAAAACTCCTAGGAGCAGCCAAAAAGAAAAGGTTCCATCTTATCTTAATAAAAATCAGACAGTTGACCATTTGGCTGCAAGTTGTGCAGCCAAAGTTAGTCAATGTTTGCCTTATTTTCTAGAACGGATTTATCTTCCCAAAGTGCATCCCCACAGCTACTCAGTATTGAGCAGCCATCACAGGTGCCTGCTGTTTTCACAATTGAGAAATCTTTTTAGATTATCCATTGAAAGCAGAACCTGAAAGACCACAAATAGGTGAGCATATTTGTTCACACACTGATACATCAACACTTGTTATATCTCTAACATTAGAAACAGATTATTCAATTCCATCTATTTCATTAGGAGCAGCTGAAACAACTTGTCCTCCAAAAATTAGGATAGGCAGAGGACTTTCACATTTCGCTTTCAAACTTAAAGAACCTGACTTTAACCAATATTTTAACAAGTTGCATATTTCTATAGTGCCAAAACCTGAGGGGTTACATAAGCAGCTAACACAGGTAGAATGGCAACAAGTCCCAATTCTTAAAACCCAGCAACACCTGAAAACACAGACAAAATCATCTGATTCTGAGTTTCCTAGGCTCCAGATAGATTATGTGTCTACCATAGTTAAATCTGTACATGCAAACCAATTTTCTTTGACCCCTAAGGATACACGGAATACAGTTCACCCTTCTCATTCATCTGAAGAGCAGAAGCCTCAGTTAAAGACTTCCAGTCCCATAGTACATTCTGTTGTGCCAGTCACATCCAAAGAAAGGTCTTTCGGTGTTCATCCTTTAAAGCCAGATCCCTGTAACTACAAAACTAAGAAAGAAACAGTAGCAGGGTATGTAGCCTTAACAGAGGCTTTTGCATGTCATTGCAGTCCATTATGTGATTTGAATGTCATAGTGCATTCAAAGTGGAGAGATTCTGGTACTGAAAAATCCCTAAGCATTACATAGAAAACCATCCAGAAGAGGGAGTACAGTAACACCCAGATTTTCTGCACACTCTTTACTAAGTGATAGATACAGTGGTGATAAGTCCCAGTATACCTCTTCAACCAAAATAAAAAGAGATTTGAAGATGCAGAGTATTCTGAACTTTTGTTTTGGGTGGCCTGGAGGTCAGAAAACATGTGAGATGCCATCTAAAGTGAAAACACCTCCCACTGCAGAGGATGCAGACACAAAACAGGAGGGTCTCTTGTTCCCTCCACCTCTCCTACTTGAGAGCGGGAGCCCAACCACCCCTCTTCCAGAGAGGGGGGGTGCAATATCCCCATTTCACCAGAGTGAAAAGGAGAGTTGGAGTCCTGCGGCTGGAACATTACATCCTGAAGATAAACAGAGTATCATGACCTCGCCTCATACAAGGAATATCAAAAAAATATTCTTCGCCTCTGGTGGAGAAACTAAATTAGAGGCCAATAATACTGATATGCCTTTGGAGAATCTGGATTCTGAAGCCAACCGCATGCCTTCTAGAGACTCAGTCATGAAGAAACTCTTGTCTTGTAGATGTGGAAATATGCCACAAGATGGACTCTTCCCTAATGGAGATATTTCCCAGTCAGTTAAAAACAGAGTCAAAAGCAGTCCTGGTACTATTAGAGGAACCTGTAAACCTGAACAAACAAGAATGAGTAGCCAGAGTGAAAAAGCAGATGATGCATATAGAACGTCTCACTGTAGTCACCATGCTATTTTCCCAACTCATTTGTCTTTTGAAAACATACATAAGCATGAAGACACAAGAAAACACTTCACTAATACGCAGACTTACTTTGAGAATGGAGTTCTAGCAAAGACTATGAAAGAAGAGCTCTTAAACGAAGGTAGGCAAACTGAAACTGATGAAAAAAAAAATATCAGAAGTGATATGGATGCTGCCACCATGCAGCAAAGTTGTGTAAATGGCTTACATACTTCAACACCTTCTGAGGATGGTGAGGGAAAACAAACCCTACCAAAGTATTCTGTTCCTCACCTCTACTGCTGCCCATCCTGCCAGCCTGCTGCTAAACAAAATTTTGGTACATCAGGTGACACTTATAACTGCTTCCAGGCAAAGCAGAAAGTACCTGAGAGTTATTTGAGCATAGAGAAAGGATTTGCAGTTGATCCTTGCCTGGGAAGTAGAGGCCAGTGCATATGTTCTCAACAAATTCCACTTCACTGCATGGAAAACAATGCTGTATATGAGAAGAATAGAACTAAACATTTAAGGAGAAATGACCAAGACCTGAATCAGGTTTGTCCAACTTAAAATATTTTTTCTAATGCCCCTTCTCTCTCTCTCTCTCACCCCCCCCCCACTTCCATGGGGTTTCATTAAATACCTTGGGCAGAATCCTGTTTCACTTTATATGCTTAGGTGTCACTTACCCAACTATGTAACTGTCATTTTTGGTATGTAAACACAGCTGATCTTACTCTGTGTTCTTACACATACATACAGCTGCTGAGTAGGCAGCCCTCTGTCTGGGGAGGTACACAGCTCCATACTCTTGCACCTTAGTGTAAGCCCTAAAACTGTGGCCTGGTAACAACCTGGAGGAGATACAACAGCCTACTGGTTAAGGCACTTGCCTATGAAGTAGGAGACCTGAGTTCTTGACCCTTTCACCTAGCAGGTTTTGAATCTGTAGCTCCAATTTCCACTAAGGTGCTTTTAACCTCCAGGCTGTAGGTTAGGCATTATTATGTGTCCCATCCTTGAACCTGAGCCACTGCACCATCCATTGAATAGCTGCTGGATAAATTGGATGGACAGCAGTGAGGAAGTTTCCATTGTGAGCAAAGGTCCAGGGTCTCCACCCTTCCAGGGCAGTAGCCATCTTACTGAGCCACGCATGCCCTAGCTTGTACTCTTTCTCCTGGCCCCATATCACTTTTTTGATTGCCTGGAAGGCCAGCCTCAGGAGGAGCTGGAGAGGGGACTGGTTAGTGCTTAAGCTCCAGCATGGTGGTTAATACACTATTCATTAGTTAGCTACAGGTTCAAACCCCACTTTGGGTGAGGGGTGGGCCTCAAACCTGCCTCCTGGGCAAGCGTGCTGACCACTAGGCTACTGGGCCAAGACGGGAGAATGGGCTGCCAGTCCTCTTTTGTCTAATCACTTAGTCACGTGAACGGGTTTGCCTGGGCAGAATTTTGTGAATGTACAGTTGCCTAAGGTTTAAATGGAGCTAAATATCGGGTTGGCTGGAGTGAAGAACACTATGAATCAGAATCAGAGAAAAGTAAGGCTGGTAGGGACCTCAGGTGGTCACGTAGTCCAGCTGCTTGCTTAAACTAGAATCATCCTTATCTGAACCATCCTAGGCAAGTTTTTGTCTAAACTAGTCTTAAAAACCTTAAAAAGGAAGGAAGAAAGGAACTCTGTCCCCTTGTGTGTACATACACACGATGCAATCATGGATTATACGCAATTTCAAATAACAGAAGATAATGTAGCTGTTCTGTAGCCTTAGATGAATCAGTATTTATGTTTTATTTGTTCCATTATATTAAATTGAGAGAGCAAAAGTCCATTTTATGTTTCAGTTTGAGATGCAAAGCTGAAAATTATTCAGTTTCACTGCAGTGGTCAGTCAGTACAAACACTGATTCTCAAAATTACTTAATATTCAACAGGAAGAGGTAGTTGGTCTGAAGTCACACAGAAGGCAGAGCAGATTTACACCTTACAGATTAACTAAACCAGAAATATATAACATATATAGCATAAGCTTTTGTGAGCTTTTGATCCCATAAATCCTTTTTGATGCATCTGATGAAGTGATCTTGGGATTACCAAAATTTATGCTATGCGAAGCGGGCCCTATTCACATTTGGCCTGTATCATGGACAATGATTCAATTCATTGATTCAGATCAGTGTCCCTGATTTGATTCAGACAAATCCAAATCTGAAGATTCATTGCTGATCTGGAAATAAGTGATTCAGACATAGACACAGCTTTAAATGCTTTTTCTACATATCTCACGGTACAAGCACGGCTCATGAACTCTGTAATGCTGGGGCACGTGGAGCATCCCATGGGGGGGGGCCTCCACATGCTTGGCAGCAAACCCGGAAGTGGACCAGAAGCACTTCAGGTCCACTTCTGGGTCTGAAGAGGAGCGTGTTGGGGGGAGCCCCCCATGCCCCTCCAGATCGGAGATTGGCCACGGTGAAACCCTGGGTGCCCCCCCCGACCCAGGAGGCACCAATTGCCGAACCGGAGAGGCGCGGGGGGGGGGCCCAGCATGCTCCTTAAGAGACCCGGAAGTGGAACAGAAGTACTTCTGGTCTACTTCTGGGTTTGCTGCCAAGCGTGCTGGGAGCCCCCTGCACTTCTTATAGATTTCATAGACATTAGGGCTGGAAGGGACCTCAGGAGATCATCGAGTCCAGCCCCCTGCCCAAAGGGCAGGAAGTCAGCTGGGGTCATAGGATCCCAGCAAGATAAGCATCCAGTTTACTCTTGAAGGTGTTCAATGTAGGTGCTTGAACCACCTCCGCTGGCAGACTGTTCCAGACCTTGGGGGCTCGGACAGTAAAGAAATTCTTCCTTATGTCCAGCCTGAAACGGTCTTGCAGGAGTTTGTGACCATTCGACCTCGTCATCCCTTGGGGCGCTCTGGTGAACAAACGTTCCCCCAGATCCTGGTGGTCACCCTTGATAAACTTATAGGTGGCCATCAGATCACCCCTGAGCCTACACTTTTCCAGGCTAAAGAGTCCCATGGCTCTCAGCCTGTCATCGTAAGATCTGTTTTCCTGACCTCTGATCATGCGCGTGGCTCTCCTCTGGACTCTCTCAAGCTTCTCCACATCCTTTTTGAATTGTGGAGCCCAAAACTGGATGCAGTACTCCAGCTGCGGCCTCACCAAGGCTGAGTACAAGGGGGGAATGACGTCCCGGGATTTGCTCGAGAAGCATCTATGGATGCAAGCCAGCGTTTTGGTCGCTTTACTAGCCGCAGCATTGCACTGCAGGCTCATGTTCATCTTGTGGTCAATGACGACCCCCAAGTCTCTTTCTTCTGTAGTGCTATCCAACATAGCACTGCCGAGCCTATAAGGGTGCTGCAGGTTTTTCCTCCCAAGGTGGAGAACCTTGCATTTTTCAGTGTTAAACACCATCAGGTTCTCATCCGCCCATTTGCTGAGCTTGTCCAGGTCAGCCTGGATCACCTGCCTATCTTCTGGCGTGGATGCTTTGCCCCAAAGTTTGGTGTCATCGGCGAACCTGGCCAGTCCACTCCTGACTCCAATGTCCGCATCATTAATGAAGATGTTGAACAGGATGGGTCCCAGGACAGAGCCTTGAGGGACCCCACTGGTCACAGGGCACCACGATGAGTGACTGCCATCGATTACAACCCTCTGGGTCCAACCACGGAGCTAGTTTCCCAGCCAGCGGATCGTGGTGGAGCCAAGGCCACAACTGGGCAGTTTGGCCAAGAGGTGATCATGGGATAAGCTTTTTTGAAGTCAAGATATATGACATCAATCTCTTCTCCCTTGTCCAGGTGATAGGTCACCTGGTCATAGAAGGAAATGAGATTGGTCAAACAAGATCTACCCGCAACAAACCCGTGCTGGCTATCCCTTAGAATGTTAGCCTGGGCCAGTCCATCAAGGATGGCCTCCTTAATAAACTTTTTTAAGATCTTCCCCAGGATAGAAGTCAGGCTAATTAATGGGCCTGTAGTTAGCCGGATCCACTCTCCTCCCTTTCTTGAAGATCGGCACCACATTGGCCTTCTTCCAGTCTTCGGGCACTACACCAGAGCGCCAGGAGTTTTCAAAGATCCGTGCCAGGGGCTGGGCTATGACACTCGCCAGCTCCTTGAGTACCCTGGGGTGCAGATTGTCAGAGCCAGCTGACTTGAAGGTATCCAGCTTCTCAAGGTGTTCCTTCACGAGGTCAGCATTGATGGAGGGTAGGGGATCCCCCTCACCCAGATATTCCTGTCCCATAGCAGGCATGGGCATCCCATGGGACTGATGAAAGACTGACGCAAAGTACCTATTTAATAGGTTGGCTTTTTCCTGGGCATCAGTTGTCAGTTGCCCCATCTGGTTTAGCAGGGGTCCAACATTGCCCTTGCTTTTCCTCCGGCTCCCCACATATCTGAAAAAGGACTTTTTGTTGTCCTTGATGCTTGAAGCTAGTTGGAGTTCAGTTGCAGCCTTGGCTTTCCTGGTTTGCTCCCTGCAGGACCGGACCAGTGCAGAATAATTCTCCTTGGAGGTGAATCCCGTCCTCCTTCCTTTGTAGGCTTTCCTTTTTAGCTGCAGGAGGTCCGCTAGGTCCCTGGAGAGCCAGGAGGGCTGCTGTGCCTTCTTGCTGCCTTTCCTCCGTGTTGGAATAGATTTAGCTTGTGCATTGAGGATCGCTTCCTTGAGAAGCAACCACTCTTCTTGAACTCCGATCTCCCTGGGGTCATGGTCCCTGAGGGCCTGACCGACAAGCCTCTTGAGCTTGTCAAAGTCGGCTTTTCTCAAGTCAAGGATTTCTGTGTTGCTGACTGACTTGCCAGCTTTACGGCGGATGGTGAAGGTGATCAGCTCGTGTCACCCAGCTTCCCATCGATCACTAGGTCGCCGATTAGGTCGTCCCCCGTAGCCAGTACCAGGCTGAGCAGCGCTTTGCCTCTCGTTGGCCCATAGACTTCTTGAGTCGGGTAGAGGTCATCCACGCACGAGAGAAAGCTTTGCGACCGCTCGGATTTTGCTGAGTGATCTTCCCACGAGATATCCGAGTAATTGAAGTCACCCATGACAACCAAGGTCCTGGAGCAAGCGGCCTCAGTCAGTTCCCGGGTGAACTCCTGGTCAAGCTCGGGACTTTGAGTGGGAGGTCTGTAGTAGACTCCCACCGTTGTGTCCCCTGTGCCGTTTTTCCCACGAATTTTTGCCCAGAGGGTCTCTAGCTGTCCATGCCGGTCGCCAGCATCAGCTTGCAGGGACATGTAGCTTTCCTTCACATAGAGAGCTACACCCCCGCCCCTTTTGTCTACACGATCCCTCCTGTACAGGGTATAGCCCTCTATACCCATGGTCTAGTCATGGGTGGAGTCCCACCAGGTCTCCGTTATCCCAATGACATCATAATTCTTTGCACTGAGGGATACTCCATGTACCCCACGATCACTGGGGTACCTAGAAGTATGTAGAAGAAACATTTAAAACTGTGTCCATCTCCAAATCAATTCAGAGGGTTTTGATTTGATTTGGAGAGATTAAAGGGTCCTCTCATTTGATTTGGATTCGGAGATTCGGCCCAATTTAGTGGGCCAATTCACCAAATTGGGCCGAATCTCTGCTGAATCGAATCAGAGATCGAAGCTTCACGCAGCCCTACTATGCATCTCTGATAATATTAAGTATTTTTAGAGAAGGAATAACATCTGAACTATTTTATTACACTTTTTAATAACTAGTATTGAGACAGGAATTTAACAAATAAGCTGCCTCAAAAAGGACTTATACTCTTAAAAGCAAGTTAAACAAACACTTATTTGAGCTGGTTTAAATGGGTATGATCCAGTCTTGAGCAGGGAGTTGAATTAGGTGACATCATTATTTACCTTCCAGGCATACATTTCTATGATTGTGTAATACAAAGAACATATCAAAAAATAAAAATTCTAATGAAAATCTGTAGGGATATTTTTGTAGGGCAGTTCCTGAACTATATGATATTGTATATTCTTTATATGAATACAGAAAAAACAGGTTCTTCATATTTAATTTATTTGTTTAAATACACAAATTGAGCCCTCCTCTAAAGCCTGTGAACAGCCTAGCTACACTTAAATTGTATCTAACAAAATTAGCCAACTATAGGAACTATACTCTGATAAGCTCTTCTTATAGCAATATCACTAGAATGATTTAATAGCATTGTGCAGGTGTTTCGTTGACCACTCCCCAACTACCATGTAACTGGTACTTAATGGAACAAAATAATGACTAGTGTAATTTTATAAAGCATTTGTGATATGAAAAGGTAACACCCATGAAATATGCCTCAGGGGACAAGGGTGGGAGTATTGTTGCAACTGTGATATTCCAAGGCAGTGGGCAGGCAGTGGTTTTGGTGGACATGCCACAAGGTAAGCCTTGCATCCTCCAAGTGCCACTTGGTCCCATTCTCCTGTATGTTATATTGCTCTGCTTTCTGTGCCCTGCTATATCTGTCACTATAGTCCCCACTTGTGCTATTTGAGGGATGCCACAACCCAGCTGCCTGTGCTATTGTAAAATGCATGCTGCAGGCTAAATACCCCTGGTCCAGGGAATATACAAGCAGCAATGCCTGCATCTTACCTATTATTTTTCGGTTGTGTGTATTTCTCAAGTGCGGGGAAACAGCTGTGAAGGGTTGATGAGGCTGTTAGGGATTTGGTAGAGTTAAGAGATTTGAATTTGGTGATGCAATTCCAGAAGATCTGTTAGCCCGTTCTGACTTTTTAGGCTCCTGTGGGTTATTTAACTTGCAAGGGGAAACTGATTGTAGTCATGTTTTTTTTCTGATGCGTTTACAAAGACTGGATCTAGTTCTGTTTTCCTGAACATGGCAAAAGTCAAAACAACTGGAGACAAATTCTTTGCTCCCAAGGCCTCTTTCTGATTGTGTTTATTGTCTTTAGGATGCTTCAAAAAAATCATCGTTAGAAAATGAGAGGAAAACAAGCCATCTGTGAAGGCAAAGCTCATTATGGCCTAAAAGTGTGTGAGAGAGATCACTCAGTGGAAGCAACAAGCAATGACTTAAAATTATGGAAATGATAATTTATGTCAAAGTATCTGAATAATGAGTCTCACATTAAAGTAGTTGCTAAACATTGGTAGCCAAGGGTGGTAATGAAGTGCAGTGAACCACCTAGGAGAGGACAAAAGCCACTGGTATATTTAGATAAAAACTGTTAACTCAGTTAGCCCCCAAAGTTGATGTGTACTGTGAGCCTATGTAGAAATTTTTCCCCATTACTAATACCCTGGTCCTTCCTCCCCCACTTCCCTGTGGTACATATGTTTGCTCATTTGGTCTTGTTTCAATTAGTCAACCTGCCCCAAGGTGGTTATAATAACCTATCTTTGAATAGCACCTAGGCTTGTGCATGCTACAGCTGTATGGTAGTGAGGAGTGTTTGGAGTTCTAGCTTAGGGTCACTGTGACCTCAGAAAGGGCAGTTTTTGCTGCATACAGTGCATCTCCTATGTCGGTATATAAAGGGAGAAAGAGTTAAGCAGTCTTCTACTCAGGTTCCTTGTATTCCTTGCATATAAGTTGAGCATTGTTATGCTCTCCTTTCTGCTAGTGCTCTCTGAAAAGAGGGAGCAGGGGACAAGGGCAAGGGCCTGCTAATTGGTAAGACAAGGAAAGTGCATCCCCAGAACAGATCCTCATAGACTTCTGTGACACTGGTCAGGCAGGTAACTCTGCTTCACAAGGGCTTATGAGACAGAGTTGTTTAAAGTGTGTAATTCTCTCTGAAGACAGTAAATTCTCTGTAGCCACCAGCTAGCAGTAAGAGCAACTTTGCTCTAGTCAGATTGTTGGGTTAGCCTTGCTTGGCTGGCTCTCTGTTCTCAAATCAGAAGACTGGAGTCATGGTGGCAGTGTGTCCTGACAGGGACATTCTTCAAGCATGCCCTGGCCACCCACTCCCACTTGTATGCATCAAACCTGCAAATACGCTAGCGTGGCCTTTTTGAGAGCATCTGGCCCACAAGCTTTCTTGAGACCTCAGCCTCCAGAATGCTTGAAACTAGCCATCGGGAACAGCACAAGCAGTTTCACCAGTGTATTTCTGGGTTTGGATCATGTGAGCAGGAGCGGGTGAGTGGGATGTGTTCAGGGACATCCTTGCCAGGGCATACTGCTACCATGGTGTGGGCATCCCCAGAGATCCCTGCAGGCCTGCTAAAATAACGCTGCTTGCTTCTCTGAGTAGCAATGATCTGTCTGATCATTCCCCATCCAAATCCAAAATCCCTATCCCCTAGAAGCATCTTTTCTCCCATATTACTATCTTGAAAGCTGTTTGGGTGACAATATTTGGATCTTGGGGAACACTGGATTTGCAGCTGAATACAAGGTTTTTTTCTGCCTCAGCAGAGCTGCTGACCACAAGGCAGAATGATATATTAAAAGTAACATTACAAACGCTTAGGCAAGCAGTTTTCTAACAAGGTCATAGTGTTGTAAAGTATAGAGCCCATTGTGTAATAAGAAAAAGATGCAGCCCACCAGCTATTGTCAGGAGATAAAGCAGAAGCAAGACCTTGGAGATGAAGGAGGAGTCAGCAAGAAACCAGAAAGGACCAGCAAGTGATCAAAAGTTTTGAGCATGCACCCATAGCAAAAAGGCATGTAAACGAATGAAATGCATAAACAATCCCATGCTAATGAACTAAACAGTAAACAGAGGTGGAGCTAGGGCTGTGCGTCTGTGAGGGACCTGGGTTGAAGCAGTCTCCATTCTGAATAAAGCTGTTGTGAGCAATGTGTGCTGGTGTTTGCTCCCCGCTTGCTCTGGCTAATAATGACTAGTGTAATTTTATAAAGCATTTGTGATCCATGAGCATTTGGATCGTTGTCTCCCTAGTTGTTAGGGTCTAACAAAAGCATTTTTATATCTGGCACTAGCATTCCTTTTCATAGATTCATAAATTGTAAGGCTAGAAGGGACCTTGGAAGATCATCAGGTCCAGCCCCCTGCACCAGGAAGGAAAGACAAGTGGGGTCACCTGACCCCAGCAAGATGACTATCCAGCCTTCTCTTGAAGATTTCCAGGGTAGGTGATTGCACCACCTCTCAAGGGAGCTTATTCCACAGTCTGGACACCCTGACTGTGAAGAAGTTTTTCCTAATGTTGAGCCTAAAGCAATCTTCCAGGAGTTTATGGCCATTACTCCTGGGCACCCTGGTGAAAAGTTGTTCACTGAGCCCCTAATGTACTCTCCTGACATAGCAGTAGTTCCCCCTCAGCCTTTCATGCTCAAGAGTCCCAGGTCCCTCAGCCTTGCCTCATATGGCTTGCCATGCAAGCCTCTAATCATAGATGTGGCCCTTTTCTGGACTCTCAAGTTGTACCAGTCCACTTTAGAGTGCAGCACCCAGAACTGGATGCATTACTCCAGTTGGGGTCTCACCAGTGCCGAGTAGAGCAAAAGAATCACCTCCTTGCTGGAGATGCATCAATTGCATACCAGAGTATCGTTTGCCCTGCTGGCAACAGAGTTGCATTGCCAGCTGTAACGGGGCCTGCTTGGGGCCAATCTCACTGTGGCCCACCCACCTGTTCCTGGGCTAACCGCCTATGTTCTTCCCCACCATGCCTTGTTAATTATTTAAAGATGTGATGAAGCAGGAGGCTGCTCATTTCATGCCCTGATGCCAGGGGTTGCTATCTGCAGCTCCTTTCTTCCCCTACGCCACAGCACAAGCCTCACAGATAGCATCTATAATTCTTACTATCACCGGCCCCCACAATCCTACTGTTGAACCCCACCTGGGTTCCTCTCATCAGGTAGTCTCTTCTGCCTTCATACCAGGCAACATAGCTCCCTGAGCTGCTTCCCCTTCAGGTGTGATCCCCCCCATTGGGACCTTTGGCTCACTAGCCCTGGCCCACTTCCAGGCCAGTCAAACCCCAGGCCCTCAGTTCTTCAGTGTTCCTTGCAGTGGGCCCCTGGCCCTTTAACCCTTCCAGTCCTGGCCCCAGCATGAGCCAGTCAGGGGAAGTCCAGACAGACATTGAATTTATGGCCCTTACTCTTCTGCCATGGGGTCCACCTTCCCAACCCTCCAACAAAGGGGTAACCCACCCAGTTGTGGGGGCTAGGGGTTAAGGCAGCCTGACCTGTAGTAACTGGCATGGCATTTCCTGGGGGCTTCTGCACCACTGGGAGCCCCACCAGGCCACCCACTCCCAGCAGGTTCAGTTTTAGGTCATACCCAAGACCAGGAGCCTAGCCACCACCAGCAGAACTGCCGTGTTTATATGGGCAGCCCCAGATCCAAAATGGCTGCCCTCATCAGGCACCTGGCAGCTGCTAGCTCCAGGCCTTTAAAGTGGCAGGCACAAACAGTGCCCTGCCACACCGGCTCATATTCATGCTGTGGTTTGTTATTACCCTCAGGTCTCTTTCATTCATAGTGCTGGTCAGGTTGGTGTTACCAAGCCTGTAGGTGTGCAAGGGATTGTTCTTCCCCAGGTGGAGCACTTTACATTTCTCAAGATTGAATTTCATCTGGTTCTGACTCGCCCAACTTGCTAAATACATCTGTATCTGTAGCCTATCTTCAAGCGTGACCATGCTTCCCCATAACTTGGTGTCATCTGTGAACTTGGCCAGTGAGCTCTTCACCCTCTCATCCAAATCATTGGTGAAGATGTTGAAAAGTACAGGACCAAGCACCAACACATGCAAGACACCACTGCCCACTTATTGCCAAGATGACACAGATCTGTTCATTAGGACTCTCTGGGTCCTACCCTGCAGCCAGCTTTGTCCCCACCTAACTGTCTGCTATTTCCAATTTTCTTGCAAGAACATTGTGGGATACCAGATCAAAGGCTTTTTGGAAGTCAAGATATACAATATCCACCACGTCTCCCTTATCCAGGTGGCGAGTCACCTAATCGGAAAAGGAAATGAGGTTGGTTAGACAAGACCTGTCTGTGAGGAAGCCATGCTGGCTGTCATTCAGAATCCTACCTTCTGCAAGCCTATCACACATAGACTCCTTAATGATTTTTTCCAGGATTTTCGCTGTGATAGAAGTTAGGCTATTTGGCTTATAGTTACCCAGGTCCCAACACTGACTCTCTTCCAGTCCTCAGGGACCTCTCTGGGATGCCATGAGTTTTGGAACAGTTTTGCCAGTGGCTCTGCGATGATGCCAGCCAGCTTCTTCAAGCACCCTCAGATGAAATTCATCTGGTCCTGCTGACATATATGTCTAATTTAATCGATTACACACCAGTTCATGGCAAAAGTAGGGAGGCAGTAATTTCTGCCCTGCTCGTTCTGTACCCTATCCAGCATGATTTTCCCCAGGGCCTGGTGAAACACCAAGGCAAAGTAGTCATTTAGTTCAGTTTTCTCCCGAGTGTTGGTAACCAGCTGTCCTTAGTTGTTGATCAGTGGCCCCACATTCCAATTTGCTTTCCTCTTCTTCCCTACATACCTAAAGAAGGACTTTTTGTTGTCCTTGTTCCAAGGAGGTGTATTGCTCCTTTATGTACTACTCCTTAACTGGAGCTGCACCTCCATCTTTCTGCATCTCCATGGCTACGCTCCAATCATGTGAGGAGTCCCACAAGGTCTCTGTTGTTATGTCTACTAGGTCGTACTGCCTGTCATGGAAATTTTTTAAGTGTGTGCTGCCAGTACAGAAGAGGTTAAACTGACATGCGCGGTTTGAAGCTGTGAGTGGAAGTTTCCAAGGCTCACCCAGTCCTTGCCCCCTGGGTGACCTGCGGAGCTGTCAATCATTGCTGACCTACTTTCCCCACAGACATGCTCAGATTGTGTCAGCTCCTGACTGAGAGCATGCTCAGTCAGAACCTGACATGAGGTAATCGGACTAGAAATTTCTCTGCGGAGAGCACGCTGATTGGCTACTAAATTGATATAAAAGTTCTGTGAGCCCCTCCCTCGGTGTGGTGTGTGTGGTGGTGTGTGGGGGGAGATCGCGTGGACCAGAGACAGAGGCTGCAGCTGCAGGGACTGTTCTCTGAGTCAGGCTTCAGGGCCTATTGATCTCCTCCTTCGGTGGCTTCATATTGCTTATTGTATTACGGTTTTGACTACGTTCATCTGGCTTCCTGACTTACCTTTCGAACTGATTAACGGCTTACGATTTCGGATCACCCTATGGACTTTGTTTAACTCGGTTCCGGATCACCGACCTCGGCTTTCCTTCACCACCTACGACTCTGCTCATCCCTCCAACTGACGTCTCCGCTGCATCACCTTCTGGCTCCTGACCTCGGCTTTCTCATTCGACCACCCGATTCGTCCATTGCTGTGGACTGGCGTCACGCAGTTCACCATCACCGTGTTACAGTTCGTTTTATTGTTTGTTTTGTTGTTTGTAATCCCCATTTATGAGCTGTTGACCAGCCCTGGGACTAGGTCTTCGGACTGAACCTCGTGGGCCAACAGACCCCTTTGTTGTTAATTGTTTGTTTGTGTTTCAAAACTGTAACTGAAGACCTTTCTGCCTACGCCTGAAGCGTAAGTCAAATAAATTCACCTGTTTTTCCTCAACCCGCTCCGAGTCCCTAACTCCAGACTCTACGCCGCTAATCCCACCTGTCCGTATCTAATTGCCACCCCGGCCCACCGTGACCTTGGGGCCTGATCCTTCGGTTTTCCCCGACACTGCCCATTGGAGAACAGGAGGGCTAGCTCATCCCGCTTGTTCCCCATGCTCCTGGCATTGGTATACAGGCACCTGAGTCCTCCTGTTGAGACCCTCAGCTTCCTGTCATGCTGAAGGAGGGTTATTCCTATTATTTTAAGCTGCTGTCACCATCTCTAGCTAGCTGTTTGTGTGGATGATTTTGCTCTCCTTTCTCTTTGCTTCATACTTGCCCAGATGCTTTGACATCAGGAGCTGAGTGAGCAAACAAACTCGGTAGTGCTCCTGACACTTTCTGTCTGAGGCGTGAGGTGCTCCCACCTGTCCAGGGCTGAGTACACAGCACTCATACCCATCAGGGAGTCAAGGGGTCTTAGCCCACCAAACATTACCATGCTGCTGGGCCTGTGCAATCCCAGCTGAGCAAGTAAGTACTCATTAAATTGCATTACATGTATTAAGGACAGATTTCCCAATATCCCATCTTTGGCAGCAGTGTGGAGAATCCCTTCATCGGTCCCTGTCTCAGCAGGCAATAGGAGCTCTGTTCTGTTGGAACACTGGGTATGGCAGAGAGGCAGGGAACTACAGCAACACGTGTAGCCTCTTGCATGGTGGAGACTCCTCCCTTTGTGCTTCACACTGGGTGGACACTTGGGACCTGTTACTTATTTTGTCAATATCATGTTGTTTATTTTTGACAAGATGCCCAGGGTCCTGTGGGCATTGGGGGCTGAAAGAATGCATTGTTACATTCATTGGCAGGCATGGTTCTTTGGGTAGATGAGATATCTTTTATTAGACCAACTGAGTAGTTGGAAAAAAGTTCTTACCAAGCTTCTGGGCACAATCACCCATCTTCAGGCATAGGGAGTATCTGCTATTCTGAGACTCCAAGTAATGAGAGAAGCTAAAAGTGTGTGTGACAGGATGTCAGTGAGAATGTAAATAGGTAGAAATTAGGAAAACAAAAGATAAAGCAGGGAAAGCATCGCGGGGGGAAGCATCGGGGAAAAAGCGAGAGGTGAGTAAGGGAGACACTAAACAGCAGGCAAATACTTTTGGGGGCATAGGTTGGCACTGGGATGGGGCAAAAAGAGAAACACCTTATGCTGTAATAATCTGTTCTCTAATGGACCAATGACAATAATCTGGCAAAGAGTGAGCGAGGAAGAGTGAACAGGAAGTCATAACATGAGTCACTAACTGGATCCACAAGATGGCAGTGCATGATCTTGTATCACGTTGGCAAAATGCTCTTTCAGGGGAATTGTTTGGTCTAATTGTGTGCTCTGGAGACTTTTCTTACTAAAGTGCTTGTTCAAATGTGCCCATATCAGATGTAACCAGAACTTATTACTGACAGTTAAGTTGTGACCACTGTGAAATAAATTGGTAGTCTTGATCCAGATCTTTAATTGGTGAGTGTCCTTATCAGAGAAGCTGCTCTGAACAGCAGGTCATAAATCATTGCCAGGTAATGCATTTTCCATGGTCTGTATTTAATCATGGATGAGGCCCCTGCGCACGTGCATATTACTTATAGCTGGCTAGCTAATACTGCTGGGTGGGTTTTGGGGTAGATGTGTCCAGGGAGTAGCTTAGGCAGGCTAGCTGTGTTTATTACATCTTTTCTCAGGCACACAAGGTGCCAATTTCTAGATACAATTTATTCAACTCTGGGGGGGGGGGGAGGAGGGGGAGGGACTGGAGAGAATTGAGCATTGTGCTGGTGAACGTGGCACGTTCCTGGACCACAGATGCCCAACTATGAGTTGGTATGAGCTGCTCTTGGAGTCACCTTGGCTCATTATCCTGAGCAACTTCAACAGCCATGTTGAAGTCAGCTAGGAATCTTTTGGGCCTCTGTGGTGATGACAAGTGGTCTTGGCAAGCTTCTGGCCAGATGCCAGTGGTGGTCATTGGTAGATGGCCTAGGTAGGTGTTGTGAGGTTTTGTAGGTATTACTAGGATAAGTACAAAGAACACTATAAAGGAGGGGCAACAAAACTCCTCTCTCTTCACTGCATGGTGTCTAATTCTGGCCCTTTGACATGCACATTTCACTGTAACTAGTATATTATCAGGCCTCAGGCATGGGTTCAGAATGGCACTGGCTTTGTTAGAGAGGCCTTTGTTAAATGGGCTAGCCAGAGGGATTCCTATAGTAGGTCACTGGGTGTGTCTACACGTACACTTTAATGCCGAGTAAACTATTTTACTGTGCATGAATGTATCATATAAAAAACTGTGACATTACGCTAATGTGAGGCACAATTATCTACTGCATTAAGCATAACTAAAAAAGCTGAAATTCCAGTGCGTCAGAGCAGCCTCCGTGCTCATGTATATGCACATGAAGGTACTCAATTTAATGTGCCTTAGAAAAGGAATCAAAGCTCGTGGCAGAGGTGATATCTTTTATTAGACCAACTAGATATTTGCAAAAAAAATTATTTGCAAGCTTTTGGGCACAGGCACCCTTCATCAGGCACAGGTAATTACAAAAATTGTAAAAGTTCTCATAGTCCAGAGGCAGGCAAAATATGGCCTGTGGTCTGCATCTGGCCCACCAGGCATCTGGCCTGCAGTGCCCCACAACAAATTGTACCCCACCCAGCCCCTCTGCCTCCAACATGCACTATTATGCTTTGCTGCCACCCTCATGGGTGGAAGGGCCCAGCCCTGCTAGCACCAGGTAGGGCTGCTGCTGCAGGCTTCCCCGGTGTCCCACTCTTTCCAGGCAGCAGAAAGGGATGCAGCAAGGGGCAGGTCTGCAGCTAGGTGAGAGCTTGGGGCGGGACAGCATGGAATTTACCTGGGCAGTGTGTGGGTGTGAGGGAGGAGGAGGAGAGTATGGGGACCTCTCCCACACTTGTCCCATGGCACGCAGTCCTGGCAGGCAGCGAGGGCAGGAGCAGCACAGGGGGGCCCTTGCGCTCAGCCAGTGCTGCACACATTGCAGGGAGGAGTGCAACTCCCGCTGGGCATTCTGTATCACTGGCAGCACAGGAAGGAAGACCCAGGTACTGGAGCCAGCTGAGGCTGGGAAGGCAACCAGCTCCAGCACCTGGAGGCATCCTTCCAGGGCATGCGAGTTCAGGGAGCGCCAGCAATACAGACAGCTTGGTGTGGGCTGCACATCTCACTGTGATGTGCAGCACTGGCCAGAGCCAGGAACCAGTGCCCTTGCCTGCTGCTGCACCATGGTGGGAGGGCCCCACCCCCCTCCTCCCCTCGCTCCCCGCCCCCCACACACACACAGTTGACTGCAGGAGAGGACCGTGTTCCAGAACCACTCCCCCACACCCCACAAATGCCACACAACCCCCCCAACATACCCTATGCCCCCCACACAGCCACACCCACTCACACTCTCCCCACCCCCACACTACCATACATGCACACACCCATACCCACACCCCACCATACACACCTACACAATATAAGAGACTAAGAACTTATTTTGAGTTATTATGCAGTTACTTTTATATATACAAACACAAAACATGACAAAAATATTTTTTGTAATAAAATTTAAATATGCTATAGTAGGTGTTTGACTTTTAATATATTAGTTGTTTTTTTGTGGTTCTAAGATGGCAACCTCCCCTTTCCAAAAGGAATATATCTGGGGGTGGAAGGGCAAGGGGAGGGACTTCCAGTAGCAAAGGTCAGGGGTTAGGGGTGGAATTTCTGGTCCCAAGATGGTGACAGAGCAACTGTCAAGGGGTAGGGCTACCCATGTGGCCCTCAACAGCTCACCAAACTTTGTTAAGTGACCCTCTTCCCAAAATAATTGCCCACCCCTGTCCTAGGTAAATGATGAAGGAAAGCTGTGCCTGAAAGCTTGCAAAAAAAGAGATTTGTTTGCAAATATCTAGTTGGTCTAATAAAGGATATCACCTCTGCCATGAGTTTTGATTCTTTTTACCTCTAGCCCAGCAGCAGACAATTATTTCGGATGGTGGACGACTTAATTTTTGGTGAGCTGTCAAGGGCCTCAAGGGTAGGCCCACTCCTTGACAGGTACCCCACCCCATGGTCACCATCTTGGGACTGGATGTCCCACCCACTAACCCCTGACCTTTGCCATCAGAAGTTCCTCCCTTTGCCCCCAGAAGTACTCCTTTTGGGAAGGGGGTTTGCCATCTTGGAACCAGAAAAAAAAACAAAATTATATGCTAAAAATCAAACAAACAATGACAATAACATTTTAATTTTATTTTTTTTAAAACCACTTTTTTAACCTGATTTGTGTGATGTATATAGAGGGGATTGCCTAATAATGCAAAATGAAGTCTAACTGTTGTATATTATGAGAGGAATGTGGAGGGGTGGGGGGCTGTGTGTATGGATGTATGCATATTGGGGGTGTGGGGGTAGATGTGGGTGGATATGGGGGTGTTTGTGGGGATGTGTTGGTGGGTGGGTGGCAGGGTATGGGGTTTGTGGGGAGTTGTGGACGGGAAGGGTGGCTGGGAGTGTGAGGGGAGTTAGGTGTGGAATGTTCATTAGGGGGTATGTACATGTAGCAGTGAGCAGTGCTCCTCCCAGAGGCATTTGGGTATGTGTATGTAGGGGGAGGGGTGTGGGGTTTGTGATTGTGTGTGGGGGAGGGTGTGGCTATGGGGTTTGTTGTGGGGGAGGGTTTGTATAGGATTTCCCCACATGCCCCCCCTGAGCTGGTCAGTACCTGCATCAAACCCACAACAGCCTGGAGCCCCTGTGACCTGCGGTGCCTCCCCACCATCCCCAACAGTGCCCAGCCCTGGCCCCACCCTGTCCCATCCCTACTACAGACTCACCACCACCAGAATGGATCAGCCAGAACCCAGCAGAGCCCTGACCTGGCTCCCATGCTTGCTCTGCATTGCCTGGCTGTGGCACATCCTGCTGCCCTCTGGGCATGTAGCAGGGCTTACCTGGCAGGGGAGACACCATGATCTGGAAGGTGGTTTTCCCAGGGTAATTGTCTCTGATATGTCCTCTATAGGAGGTCTATATTGAGCAGATTCTTTTTGGTATTGGTTGGTGGAACCGGAGCGTGCTCCATCCACTCCATGCATTGACCTGGTATTGCAGTGCTTCCAGGACCGGTGCAAAGAAACAGAAAAAAAAAAAGCATGTAGCAGGGCTGGGGTGGCTCTGCAGCTGGACTGCTTTTCTAGGCAACTTGGGTGGCAGCAGCTCCTTCTCACTGCCACTGCCGTTGGCCCCAGCCCCATGGTACTGGCGGGGACCCTGGCTGCAAAGCCCCCATGCACCCTGTGCCCGGGCTAAGCAGCAATCATAGTATCGTGGTACTTAGGATCAGAAGGGACCTAAACAGATCATTAGGTCCAACTCCCTGCCCCCAGTCCAGTTTCCTCTTGAAGACCCCCAAGGTAGGAGAGAGTACCACCTCACTTGGGAGCCCATTTCAGAGCCTGGCACCCCTAGCTGTAAAGTAGTGTCTTCTGACGTCCAGCCTGAACCTTCTCTCTAACAATTTGTGGCTGTTATTCCTGGTAACCCCAGGTGCAAGACAGAAGCTGTTGCTTATCATGGGGGAGGGAGGAATGGCCCCTCCCCCTCACCACTGCCAGCCATTCCTGCTCAAGTCTCTTGGAGCCCATGCCAGGCTGTCCCGTCTGCTCTGCACTGCCACCACTGCCCCTCTGGGCATCCTGGAGGCACACGGTGATTGTGGCATAGATGCAGGGCAGCCCGGCCCAGGCTCCGGGCACCTGCAGCAGGAAGAGTTGGCAGCAATGAGGGGTCAGGGCCGCTTTCCCCCCCCCATGCTAAGCAACATCTTCCCTGTGCTGCTGCTGCTGAGCCTGGGCAGGTGAGCCTGGAACAGACACAGGGTGTGTGGTGTCAGGACTGTGCAGTGTGGATCCCAGCTGGTACCATGGCGCTAGGACCAGCAGTGGTAGCAGCTGGAAGGAGCCACTACCACCTGGGCTGCTTAGAAAGTCAGAATCTCTATAGAGCAAGGTTTGTTTGCTGTACCAGAACTGAAGGCCTCTGGCTGAATCTATCAAGGCAGTTACAGGGTCTCTCTCAATGGACTGCAGTGGCAGAGATCTGAATTTGTTGTTAGGAGTATTCCCAGAGAGGTTAAAAAAAAAATACTGGGCCTGGGTCCTTAAATGGCTTCCAAATGATTCCATAGAGCCAAAGCTGGCACTGTAAGAGACACAACTTACCTGGAGCTAAGGGATCTTATTTGCAGATAGAATTCTTCATCCAATCTCCATACTTTAGTGGTTCAGAGAAAATGTAACTGTGATCTGACTTGCTCCCAGCATCTGGGTTTTATGGCAAAGCCTAAATTAGACTGATAAGGTCTTACAAAAATCAAACCCACGCTGACATTGAGATGAAGTAAAGAGATTGCTTTCACTGGATTTTTCTCCAGGTGAACCTAGGCACATTCAGGCAGTAGCATTAACTGAGGGGTGGGGTACACAAAAATAGTCACCACCACAGTTGGCATCTTCAGCCATGTAACAGCCAGTGCTGCCCAGGGTGTGGAGCTGCTCTGTTATGTCTTGTGGTTTACGTTCCTCCTTGCTGAACAGGGCTTGTTCCAAAATCCATTCAAATTGTTGGATATACTTCCTTTGATTTCCATGGGCTTGGGATCAGTATTGTAGCAAATACAGCTTTTCCTTCAACTGCAGCAGAAACAAAACAGAATTGATTTCAGTGGGTGAATCAAACAAGGGTGCTCAGTTAACTGTATTCCAAATGAGGTCTCCAACGATATCTCTGTGCCTGTCCCTTGGGCTCTCAGGCAGAGGCACTCTTGAGCATGCCAAATTCTGAAGGTGGATGGTAAGGCTATTCCAAAGCTCCCCATGGATGCTGTTGAGACCTTAGTCACCAGCAGCTTCTTTGGCACATTTTGCCATTTGGCATATGTGAACAGGAGTGGGTCAGTGAAGTGAGCTCAGGAGAGCATCAGGGACATGAGGCAAACATACCTCAAAGGAGCAGTGGTTGCACTTTAGCTCTCCACTTTATCCTGAAAGTGGTTCTCCACATTAACAATAATAGCTATGAACATGGTTTGCACTAAAAGGTCAGAGCCAGATGTATGGCTTCAGAATGTAAGTTCATGCTGAAAAAAGTCCTTGAATGACTCAGCAGAGCCCTATAACATAGCTGCAGGAATTAACCCCTAAAACACTAGCCAGATGACTGTGGCGGGCCAGTAGGGGGCATTCCTGCATTGAGCCACCTATCTCACTGCGCCCAACCACCTTCCAGGCTCCCGATTGCCTCCCTAGGGGTGCCTCGTGTCCGGCTGATCCCCTTCCTGGAGGACGCTTGCTAGCCTGGGGGGTAATGTAAGCTGCCACCATGCCGAGAAGGGATTTTCTTGGCCCTGTGTCCTCAGGGAAAACACAGGCCTAATAGCCCTACAGGTACTCGACCCAGTACAAGCACTTGGGGCACCTCCCCAAATCGGGGGCCAAAAAGGAAAGTCTCCCTTAGTCAGCAGACCTAAGGGGCCTCTTAGGCATAATTTAGACCCACCCCTCAATAACCCCTACATCGGTCACAAAGGAGAACTTTATTGATTACAGGGGGTAGTGTGAAAATAAGGTACAAGATAGAGCAATCTCATAGAAATCCCATAGAGCAAAACAGTCTGGCTGAGGTAGCCTTTTGATCGCGTATCTGAATTACTGCCAGCTATATATCTAATCAGATCTCAAGTAGCTTACTCACAAGCATCATCCCAAGGCTGTTGGAGATTCCCTCTGGAGGCAGGCTGTTCCTAGCTCGTGAGTTATGGGGGAGAGAACCAGTTTCAGATGGTAAGCTCCTCTAAGTCTGGAGTCCCCCACATGGCTGCTGCCCCCTCCTCCTGGGCAGTCTTAACTTATATAGCCCCTGTGACCTCATTCACCTGGTCCAATGGAGGCCAGCACCTGTTGGCTATCAGCCAGCCAATTTGAAATACATCACCATGTTGCAAAAATTTGCTATGGTTCGTTTCTCGGGAGGCAAAAAACTCTCAGTCACAGACACACTCCATTAGCAATACAAAAGGTATATATTTGCAAATAGGGTCAGAGAGAGAGACAAAAGATCAAACCCTCTGCCCGCGGGGAACACTTCTCAGCAGGCTTTTATCCCCTCTCTCCTGAGCACATGTACAGAAGCAGGAACTCTTACAACTCATTTCTGGTTCATACAAACATATATGAAATGACGTCACGTCATACATCGCATGTGTATTATAATTAACTACTTAAGTATGCGGGGCGGGTAGGCTTATATGTATTAGCTGATTGCGCTTGCTCAGAAAGTACTTTAGGTTACAAAAAGTTCAGACCCAAGGCCAAGATTGCAATTATTCTTATCTACCCTGAGAAATGTAGGGGGCATGAAAGGAAGTGTGATTTAGTGTAACAAAGAGATAGTAAATTTGCAGAACAAAGAGAGAGTGATACCTTAGTACAAAGAGCCCTTAGTAGCTTTTTTTTTTTCCTTCAATCTCCAGCCCCCCTTCTTCCACCAAGGAGACAAGGAGAGCTAGCAGCTGTGCTGTTCTAACAACACTATTGATAATGCATTTTTAATAATATTTCTAACAACCAGTTGCCCGGCAGACTCTAGCCCACCAGGTAGAAGCCCCTCACCCAGGTAGCTGATACCAGTCACATAGGCAGAGGGAGCAGGTTTCCCCCCTCCCTCAGGAATGTAGCCAGCTCAGGTTACCTAAAGAGATAGGGTAAAGGTGCATCTCCTCTCCTGGGCCCCTCCTAATCAAATTGTCACTGCACAGAGATTTTGGGGAGAAACAAAGGTGGCTTCCTGCCACAAGGACCCTGCTGCCTTTCAGACTGCTCTGGAAATTTGTTTTTAACCTTGTGTTCAGAGGTCTGAATTCTGTTTAAAGAAATATATAACCAACTGTTCCAGCAATACCACATCTAAGGCAACTGCTAAATTAGCAGCACTTAACAGAACACTAACTCCCGATTTCTGGTCACTCTCCACAATAGCAAACAAAACTAAGGAGCCCAAGATTTAGAAAGCCAACAGGTATTCCCAAGAGACTCATAGCTGCTTCTGCATGAGCTCTGCGGTTCCATCATGCTAGAACCAGAAAGATCTTTCAGGCCTATGGGTGACTGGTGCCGCTTTAGTTGGGGGGGGGGGGGCACATGCCTCCCCTTATGAGCAGTCCTGCCAAACAGCCAATCTTGCAGACCAGGAGGGGGACGTCCCCCCCCCCAGGCAATCCTGTGATGGCCAATCGCTGTGGCTTATCTCAGGAAGCGGCTACAGTGATCACAACAATCAGCCAGAGCTTGCGGGGGGGGGGGGGGGGGGGGGGGCGCCAGCACTCCCCCCAGCCCCCCCACCTATTGCAGCCAGTAAAGGGGTGCCCTGGTGCTCTCAGGGTGCACATGCACCCCCCTATTCATCGCCACTGTTCAGGCCCAAAGTGCCAATGCTCTGCAATGTCCAAACTACAGACAACTAGGCATTCACTAAGTAACAAGCAGTTTAAGGGGCACTTGCCTTCAGAGTGTCCTATGTTGGGCTCTGCCTGAATGCAGGAAGAAGATTGTCCCAGCAGGGACACCTTACTGGAACTGCCATCAATTTTGTCCCAATCAGGACACCATACTTGTAGGCTGGTATTATCCCCAGCCAGGGGATTCAAGATGAAAAAAAAAAAAAAGTCAGTTAGGGAGTGTGTCACAGGGCAGGGTCCTAGGGGTGGCTGTGAACTCCCTAGCGCCCCCTACTGTGCCAAGGTGATATTAAAAGCACCCTCACAATCTCGCTTACCATGTCTTTGATGTTAACAGTTTAAAGGAGGCTGTCCTTTGTCCTCTCTGACACGGTGCCCTGATGTATCCCAGTCTTAATTCTCTTTTGGGTGACTTGGTTCACCCCAGCCTTAGAGGCTGTGTGTAGCTCCAACTACCCCTGTACCATGCCCCAAGCCTCACAGATGTTCTGGACGTTTGGTCAATCCCTTTCCACACCCCCACAGGCACTCTCTGGCTCGTCTCGCACCTTGCACCCCCACGGGCACTCTGGCTTCTCTCGCACCTGCCCACACTGGGGCTAGGGTCAATGCACCCAAAATGTGGTGCCCTCTTTGGCACCAGGGCCCCCATGCTACTATGGAGCCACTATGAGGCCTCCTCCAGCCCGTAATAGCCTCACCCAGTCCTCCAGTCTTATAAAACTACAAACAGAAGCAATACCACCAGCCAATCAGCTCTAACACAAATCTAAGCCTCCGGGCTATAACATAAAGCTAAACCATACGGTCAAAACAACATTCAGTCCCTACTGGGAAATACTTCAACCCATGGCAGTAACCAGGGGGATGCTCATGCAGTCTGGCTGCTTCTCCTCCCCCCCTCCCCCCTCCCCCCCCCTTTCTCTCCCCCCTCCCTTTCCCTTTCCCTTTCCCTTTCCCTCTCTCTCTCCCTCTCTCCCTCCCCCTCCCCCTCTCTACACTGGCCGAGTTCCCCCTTCCCTGGCTGCTAGAGGGGAACTGCCCTCCTGGCCTCAGTCCTGGGCTTAAGAAGGGCCAAGCCCTGCCCCTTCCTGTCAGCTGGTTTTCACTGGTTGTCCTAGCAACCAGCACCTGTGCTGCCCTGGTGACTGGCAGCTGAGCCTCCCCCTTCTCGCCACTAGGGGTCTCTCCTGAGCCATTTCCACTTTCAGGTGCAGGGCACCTAAGTGCTCTGCAACAGGAAGCCTGGGAAAATTGCAGCCCAGGGATTGCCTTAGTAGGCTCTCCTTAAGCCCAGGAGTCTCCCCAACCCTAGGGGTGGTAGTAATAGGTGTGTGCTGAGTGAAGAGGTCTGGGAAGAGCTGGCAGCATTGCCTCATCCTGTGGGTGCATGCTGAAGCCTTTGTGAGTAGGCTGGAGGCCAGTGCAGCACCCAAGGGTAAAGCAGGAGAAAACAGACCCCTAGAAAGGGCCCTCAAAGTTAGTGAGCCAACTTCACAAATCCCTTTGGGTGGGGACATAGCCCCAGGGAGCCCCTAGAGAGTGGGCTGGATTCCCTGCTGGGATTGGAAACCGGTGGTTGGTAAAAGAGTGGGATAAACCGCCTGTGTGAGTGGCTGGGGAAAAGACTGTGGCAGAACTGTGTCAACTTGGGAAAAATAGATACCAGCAAGGGGAAGTTCCCTGTGTTGGCTAAGACCCGGGAAGGCATGGCATGAGGGGAAGCCTCAGTATCACAATACCTGCATCAAATAAGTCAACCTGCGGCCCTGGAGTTGGTGTCATCGTGTGTGTTTTGGCTTCTTCAACCACAATACGCACTTCCATGAAAGGGGCATCCTGGGATGTGATGGTCTTCATCTCCCTTGGAAAGGTAAGAGTCTGTTCTCTTACAGGTTATGCTCCCTATTGTTCTAAGTAATGCCAACCTGATGGGGGATGGGGAGTGGCTAGAGACTCTGCCAGTCTGCCTGGCAACCAGTGATGCATTTCAAATTGGTTGGATGGCAGCCAACAGGTGCTGGCCTCCATTGCATCAGGTAAATGAGGTAATAAGTTAAGGACTGCCCAGGAGGAGGGGCAGTAGCAATGATGAAAACTGAGAGAATAGCTGGACCATCTGAAACTTGCTCTTTCTCTTGAAACTCATGAACTGCCTGCCTCCAGAGTGAATCTCCACCTGCCTCTGGATGATCCTTGTGAGTAAGCTACCTAAGATCTAACTATATATATATAGCTTGCAGTAACTCAGATGCGTGATCAAAGGCTACCCAGCCATGCCAGTTTGCTCTATGGGATTTCTCTAATATTGCTCAACCCTGTACCCTATTCCAAACCTACTCCTTGTAACCAATAAAGTTCTCCTTTGTACCTAGCTTGGGAGACTTATTGGGAGTGGTTCTAGATTATGCCTTGGGATCCCCTTGGTTTGGCTAAGAGAGACCACTATTTGTGCTTCAGACTAAGGGTAGCACCCCAAGTTCTTGAAGTGAGTTGAGTCAAGGGCTACCAGGCCTGTGTTTCCCAGAGGGCACAGCACCAGGATCATTGCAGACCCTGAGTGGTGGTGGCACTACCCCCAGGCTAGCGCATGTGCTCCAGGAAGGGAGTCAGCCAGATGTAAGGCACCCCCAGGGAGGTACTCAGAGCCTGGAAAGTGGTTGGGTGCAGTAAGGTGAGTAGCTCAGTGCAGTAGCACCCCCTACTGGCCTGCCACAGAAGGCATCTAGTTTAAGCCCATCAATCTGTCAATCAGATATCTGTCAATCAAAATCTGTGAATCAAAACTATTTATAAAATACCTATACAACTATACAATACCTATATACCTATACAATACATATACACTATTAATACAATATCTATTGTATGGATAAGCACTACACAACTTGTTTCTTCATCAGACTCAGGATCTACTTTCTTTCCTGCACTGCTAATTTCTTCATTTTTGTCCTTTTTGAGGTGAAAAAAAAGCTGTCCTGCTTTTTATCTCATAGTGCAGTGCTTGTTTTGCATGCCAGAGTGAGAAGAACACTCTTGGCCTTGTTTCTCCAAGACACTGATACCTCCATGTTTTGTGTTAGCAAACCAACCTCAGCAGGTTGTTTTAATTGTTTGAAAACATACCAACAGACAGACATTCATACATGCGTAGGTGCATGCACACACACTCATGCTACAAATATGCTTCACCACTTGACTACCAACGGCACTCAGCACGTGTCTCAGCAAATGAACAAGCCCTTACATTGTAAGATTTGCTCAAATGTTTGAAAAACTGCATCCAAGCTTCCCCACTTACTGCATGGTGGGCCTTCCAACCCTGCTTAATGAAATTTCAATCTATTGTGATTTTTCCAATAAAAAATAACTGGCCACAAACCCTTCATTTTAATGTCTTGTGACTTTGCAGTGAAAATAACATTTAAGTTTATTGTGACACCAAGGACCAATTGTGCTTGGTGTCAGGCCCAGGGCTTGGGCCTGCCTGCTTATTAGAGTTCAGGTGAGGGAGGTCCCACCTTTTCTTATATGCATAGATGCATGAATAGTATTCCAAATTATTCACTAGTAAATAGAGTCACCAAATCTGTCAATCAGAATCTGTGAATCAGCTCCCCCCCCACCCGCACCCTGGACTAGTTGGCTTGCAGTGCTTTTACTGTGTTAATTTAGAAGCAAATGTACATGGGCATGTTAAATATCTAATATTAAATACCTAATTACCTAATATCCAAGACACTGATACCTCCTAGCTTTGTGATAGTAAAGCAACCTCATCAGGTTGTTTAATTGTTTGAAAACATACCAAGACACATACATACATTCATACATCCATGCATGTACACACACTCATGCTACTCAAGCAACATTTTAATTTTAGAATTGGTGCTGGCCAAAACCCATAATGCTTTACCACTTGACTACCAATGGCACTCCCCCGTCCCCTCACCCCCTCATGTGGTGGGTCGCCTTCCTACTGCTTACTAGTCATGTCTCAAACAATTAACAAGGCCTCCACATTGGAAGGTCTACAATATGGCTTGCTCCTCCATTTCTTAAGTGAGCTAGGCTAACCAACGTTTCAATCATTTCAGCTGTGCTATGAATAAATGAGATAAGATTACTTCACTGTTTAACAAACTTGCTTCTACTGGCCTGCCTTTGTGCACCTTGGCACCCAGGCATGGTGCTTGGGCCAAGGGCCTCCCTCCTGCTTGCCTGCTGCCTGGCCTGCCTTGGTGTGCGTTAGTACCTAGGCATGATGCATGGGCCAAGGACCTCCCTCCCACTTGTCTGCTGCCTGGCCTGCCTTGGTGCATCTTACCCGTACATTGGGACTGGGGGTAAAAAAAAGCATTGGACCTCCCATAACAGTCCACTCTGCAACTCTTTCTAGTAATACCATCACTCCATAAACACCCCCAAGCAAAGGATCCCCATGCTGAGGTGGGCAGTGCGGAAGTGGTCATCACATTGTCTTCCAACCTATCCACCAATCTGCCTATGAAAGAAAACATGCCACACATAACAAACAATTTCAAATCTTTATTGCAAAAATGTGGAGCACTTAACTTTGTTTTTTTATCAAAAAAGGAATAATTTAAAAAGATTTAAATAAGAAATAAAAAAAAAATTTTAAGAGAGTAAAATAGACAAAAAGTAGGGAAAACATGGGATTTTCCTCCCCAACACCTATACAGCATTGCTTATTTACACTATCTATAAACTATCTATATAATACTTATACACCTATACAATACCAAATGCTGATGGCTCTGGTCTATACTTTAACTTTACTGTTACATAAACTATAAACACTCTAGATTATTACACTCCCTCCCTCACTCAAAAAAAATGCAAACAAAACTAAAGAACACAAAGACGAATAATCTCTGATGCTTTTAGTAGAAATATTGTAAGTAGTTGATGCTAACTATTACTATTAAGTTCTGAAATTGTGAATGTTATTTTCTGTGTTGTTTTTTTGGCTCTGCCCTGCATGGGCGGGTGGGTGGTTTCTCAGTGTATGCTTGGATTCGTACAAATGTAACTCACTCACTGTTTTAGTCTTGAAAAGAAAAAAAATGGTAAATAAAAATCATTATAGGATTTTTAAAAGAGAATGATTCATGTGACTCCTGTTTTTTGTGAAACTGTCTTGCATTCATGCATGCAGCTGACTCGCCATGCCCAAGCATTAGACTCAGAAGAGTTTCTAATTGCCCTCCTTCAAATGTTAAGGAAAGCTTTCCCATGCCTGCCCCAGTATTGCAGCTTGCCTGTTGGGCTTGGGATGGGGCACTCTGTGTGGAGGTGGGGACCGGGGGAGTCTCTTGAAAAAAGGTGCTGTGCCCTCAGCTTGCCAGGATCACCGTACATTGGGATTGGGGATGCAACAAGCATTTTGGACAAGCATTTGACCTCCCGTAACAGTTCACCCTGCAACTCTTTCCAGTAATGCCATCACTCAGATACACCCAGCCAAGCAAAGGATCCCCATGCTGAGACAGATCCCCATGAGCACAGGATCCCCGCGCACAGTCATCACCTCTCCCAACCCACCCCTGACTGCCAATCTGCCTATGAAAGTGCCAATCTGCCTATGAAAGAAAACATGTCACACAACTAGTACAATTTCAAATCTTTATTTTGAAAATGAGGTGTAATTATAATATTTGTCTACTAAAAAATTAAAAATTATAGAGTTACTATAAAATATAATGAATCATTTAAATCATTGAAAAATCTAATGGGTGGATGTCGATTTATGCTTTTTTTAATGCTGAAAATTTTCAATTTCAGATTTCCAAAGTATCCTGCATGGAGGGGAAGAAAGAAAAAGAATGGGATTTTGAACCAATAAAAGTGCAAACACCGCCTGCAGACCCCACCCCCAAGTCAGTGGGACATGTCTGATATTACCTATATATCACTAGGGATGCTGCACATCCTGGGCGGTGGGTCTCGCAGGCAGCATCCACCTGAACTATTTGTTGTGGTTCTGGAATGAAATTGTCAATTATAAGAAATAGAAAAGTTTGAAATATTGAAGTTTTAAGGGGTACCACACTCCAAACGTAGTTGCAAACTTACCATTCTGGTGATGATGCTGTGCTATCTAGTGCTGAACACTATGGTGGGGACAGTGGGCGGGGGCATGGGTTGGGGGGACGACACAGGCACGAGGTGGGGGAGCACATACACTACCCCGGTAGAGGTAGAGACAAACTGCCAGGGAATAGTAAACAGTCACAGAACTTTGCAATATGGGTTAATTATTTAATAATCTTTGTTAATTATTCTGTGCCCCCACAATGTGGGCTTGGAGAGGCAGTACACAGGTGGAGAAGCATGTACAGAGGTGTGTGGGGAAGAATCTGTGTTTTGCAGGGGTCTGGACTGAGAACAGCCTCTGCAGACTGCAGGACACCTGGGCCTAGGTGGGATAGCCTGAGACAGCTGGAGCCCTCAAAACACATGATGAGAGGAGAAAGGGACTGCCTCTCCTTCCATCCTTTGAGCATAAGTTAGGGTAAATAGTCTTTAGTTCTGAATAATTAATTGGGGGATTAATATAATGAGTATTTAGCATAGTGTATAAGTCAGTAGTCACCAACTGGTAGATCGTGATTGACTGGTTGATTGTGGAGTCTCTGACAGTTGATCTCAGTCTCAGTCCTAGGGTTACCGTATGTCCCGGTTTTTCCAAACATGTCCTCTTTTTTGGACCTCTGTCCTCATGTCCAGGCAGGTTTTTAACATGTGAGCAAATGTCCAGGTTTTTGCTTTGCCTCTGCTTTCCAAGGCTAGATCCTTGGGGCTGGGAGCAGTAGGCAAGGTGATTGGCTGCTGGGGGTCATGTGGTTTGTACACGGGCCCTGGTAAACTGCTCCCAGGTAAGAGACACAGCTTGCGTTTATATGTGTGTGTGTGTGTGTGTGTGTGTGTGTGTATGCACAGTGTGGACAGCAGGGCTGGTAGGGCAGGGACTGTGGGTCAGGAGTGAGGGGTACCAGCAGCGTTGGAGGGGCAGGGAGCTGAAGGTTGGGAGTATGGGGCACTGGGGGTGCAGGGGCTTGGGACTGAGGGGCAGAGGCAGGACATGAGCATATCACTCCCCCCAATATAACCCTCCTCTCTCTCCTCCCCCCAACCCCACCTTTCCTTCCTGCCCACAGGTGTCCTCTGTTTTTTGACTGGAACTATGGTAACTTTATATAAATATGTACTGTCATTTCTACATTTTCTTTGAGGTAGATCCTGGGTTGCACTTTAATTTGAAAAGTGATCTTGTGCTTAAAAAGGTTGGAGACCACTGATATAAGTTATTAGCTTTACATCTGTCAACTTGATCAACTCTTAAGTGTAAATAGTTATTAACTGTTATTTTTGTATAAACTCACCATTGTTGTATTGCAAATAGAGTGTTTAAAGTTTTTGATATCATTTAATATTCATCTGCATGTTATAATTATTCCTGTATATAATTAAAATCTGCAAACAGTTACTCTTGAGTCTGCACGGTCTCTCCACTGTGAAAGGGAGCCCCTGAAGGAGGAGGTAGATGTGTAACCCCAGAGAAGGGGTGGCAGTGAGGGCCTGAAAGAGGGTTGAATAGGGCTGAGGGTCAGTCTGGAGGGCAGCCCAAGGGGATGAGCTGAGTAGGTCTGTGGGACAGGCTGAAGGGCAGCACATGGGCCAACCCCTGGAGAGCAAGTTGAGGGAAGTGTGGAGCCCCAGAAAGGGGGAACAGAGGGCTTGGAGCCCAGTATGTTGGCCCAGGGGCCTAGTGTATGTTTATGTAAAACTGCCCCAGGAGTGGCCAGGGCAAGCTTGTCCAAGGTCAGGAATGTGGCTGGCCAGTACCCAGGAAAGGGTCACAGGAGAGGCCCAAAGGACTATATGTCTGCCACCCAAAATTTAATACAGATAAAGCCTATGGCCTATGGGAGCCACTCCAAGAGGAAGCAGAGTAGAACAAGTTGCTGATGCAAGAAAGAAACCCTGTGAAAGGGTGGAGTGTGAGAGGTCCTAGTGAGAGGAGGGTGGAGTGAATGTCTGTGTGAAAGGGGCCTGACAGTAAGGGCTAAACTTGGCCCAGCTCTAGGCTGGGAGCATAATGACACCATGGATGCCATATTCAAGGCATGGGCTGCGGTGTAGAGGAAGTTCAGAGCTGCAGATAGTGCCCCCTGGCATCAGAGCATGTAATGGGCAGTCTCCCACATTTTCCACCAGGTTATGGGAACAGCAAAGTCATGGCAGGTGAGACAGGGCAGACTGACCCATAGAGACAGGTGGGCAGGCCGGCATGAGACTTGGCCCTGAGCGTGCCCCTGTCACAGGCTGCCATTGCAAGCCTCATCATTTGGCTAAGCTACAAAGCAAACTGGAAGCAAAGATCACATTTAAGAAGATGACACTGTTTTGCAGGAGGTTGGAGAAATAAATGGCCAAATGATGGACAAATAAAACAAAGAATGATGGATACAGGTAATCTGTCTAAGTCCATTAAGTCTGATATAACTGCCCTAAATTACAAATTGCCACAACACACCCCAGTAGAACCTTCTGCAAGCATGGGTGGATGTTGTGCTTTTTTGTCCAAGGACAGATGACCGCAAAACCTGGAAACAATGTGAAGGTTGTAAGCAATTTGCTTGTGTGCACCACAGTATATTACTGCTGCTTTGTGAGGAATCCACTATTTATTTAAAACAGTTAGGAAATCTTTTTGGAAGTAATTGTTAGTTTGAAAACTGTGTGAACTGCAGACTTAGCAAATTGTTCATTCATGTTTTGAAACTTTAAAAAATGTTTAAATTTTGTTCATAATTCTAGTTAAATAATATTTTGGGTTCAAATCATCATAAATACTCTTTCAAACAATCTGTATGTTTAATAAATAGGTTTTCATACATTTATATTGTTGTCACTAGTCCAATTTTTTCATGTGGGTGGGGTTACCCCATGAAACAGACAATGTTGAATTGCGGGGTAAGAAGTTACCCCATGAGATCAAAAATGGTTATTTTTTTATGAGAACAGATGAGGTTATTGACCCACAGTCCCTGCCCTACCAGCCCTGCTGTCCACACTGTGCACATGCACAAAACAGGTTATTGACAAGAGGATCAAAACAACTTAAAAGGAACTAGGACATCACGGTAAAAAAATATAAGAAAATCCTAAACCACATCAGATCCCAGTTTTGTTTGGTGAACACTTGACCCAATAAAAGGGTCTTGCAGAGCTCCCAAAAGATGGGCTCTGGTGAGTCTCAAGAGGGAGGGTTTGCCAGAGCTGAGGAACAACTGTGAAAAATGACCTCACATGCTTTTTTGCTTAATGGACTTGTCACACTCATGGTGCTTGTAGTAGGTTGCTCTTAGGTCATGTTAGGAATTAGAATGGGGCATAAGGGAGAAGGCAATCCTTTAGGTATGTGGTACCAAGGCCATCTAGGTCAAAATCAGCACTGTGAATAGCTATTTAGCTATTGGGAGCCAATACAGATTCTGGAATACCTAAGTTATATGCTTCTAGCAACCCAGCCCTGTCAAATGGTGTGCCACTGTGCTCTGCACCACCTGAAACTTCCAGACAATCTTCAAAGACTGAGGTGCAGAAGATCCAAGGCTGTGAACCTCTATCCTTGGGAAAACACTGGAAACAATCATTAAAGAATGCATTTCTGAAGGCCCAGCAGGGGAAATGATGCTGAAAGGTAACCAGCACAGATTCATCACAGGTAGATCCTACCTGACAAACCTTATAGCATTTTATGCGCAGGTAACTCACTGCCTTGACACTGGAACTGAGGCAGATGTCATCTACTTGAACTTTAAGAAGGCCTTCAATACTGTTTTGCAAACTATTCTAATAAGGAAGCTAGCAGGCTGTGGCGTGGATGCTTAAGCAGTCAGGTGGGTGGCAAACTGGCTTAGGGACCACACCCAAAGGGTGGTGGTGGATGGGTCATTTTTGACCTGGAAGGACATAGGCAGTGGTGTCCCGCAGGCATCAGTCCTTGGGCCAGTGTTATTTAATATTTTCATCAGCGATTTGGATGAGGGTGTGGAGAGCACCCTGTCCAAGTTCACAATGACACCAAGTTATGGGGCAAAGCTAACACACCAGAGGGCAGGGAGCAGATTCAGGCCAATCTGGACAGGTTAGGTCAATGGGCAGAATGAAACAG
Source organism: Crocodylus siamensis (assembly GCF_052110815.1). Lineage (NCBI taxonomy): Eukaryota > Metazoa > Chordata > Crocodylia > Crocodylidae > Crocodylus > Crocodylus siamensis. The sequence continues at coordinate 44,052,170 of NC_143404.1, forward strand.
AATGCAATTCAACAAAGACAAATGCAAGGTACTCAACCTAGGGACGAGAAATCCCAGCACACCTATAGGTTGGGGGATGACCTCCTTAGCAGCTCAGCAGCTGAGAGGGATCTTGGCGTCATAGTTGATGCCAAGATGCACATCAGCTGACAGTGTAACAAAGCCATCAACAAAGCCAATCGCACCTTATCATGCATTAGCAAATGCATAACCAATAGATCAAGGGAGGTGATGCTCCCCTTCTATGCAGTATTAGTCAGGCCACAGTTGGAGTACTGTGTGCTGCACTTCAAGAGGGATGCAGAGAATCTGGATACCATCCAGAGGAGGGCCACTCATATGATTAGTGGCCTCTGTACAAAACCCTATAAGGAGAGATTGAGAGATCTGGATCTCTTCAGCCTTCACAAGTGTTACCTGTCCACTCCATGTTTTGGGGGAACCCTGACACAGGACACAGACTGTCTGACTCACAAAGAATCGCCACCCCCCCCCCACCTAAACACAAACTGATTAAGATGCAGTGAGAGACACACCTAAAACCCTCCAGATAAGGGTGACAAAGGTGCAACAACTGCCCTAGGTCTCTTTTGCATCTGAGATGGGAACAGATGACCATTCATTTACATGAGAGATGGAGAACAGAAAACCTGAAGCAGAGACTGCAGTGAATTCTGGGATCAGCAAAGCAGGGAAGCACTGTATGATGGGGAAGCTGTGTTCCAAATGCTAATCAACCCACACACCCAGCTCAGCATTTATCAGACCAGTTCTAATCTGGATTTACAAAGGACTTTTCCTCCCCGCCCCCCCCCCCACCTCTAAGCAAAAGTAAGTTTATTAGGCATCTCGGGCCGTACATTCCCTGGTCCCACTATGGGAGGCCTATGTAAACTTAATTGGCTACAACTCGGTTGCCGGGTTAGGGAATGCTGAGGCAAGAGACCGAGTCAGAGGGGGTATGGGCAACATTTGAACAATGGTACAGGGTTCATCACAGCGTCCAGCCCATTGGAGCCCTGACCACAAGTGTTGTCATACTTTTCCCGAGACAACTGGTGGAAGTCCTTTCCACAACAGGATATGAACACTCCAATAATTGCCTTAAGTCTGTTAAAAGACGATAGTAAGATCTGGAGAAGTCATGCTAAGCTGAGGCTTGTTCACAGCAAGTAAAAATCCAAAAACCCTGATGCTGCAATCTATTGTTTCTGAAGACACTAGGAGATAGCCCATCAAGTATATCTGCTATCCATAGGAATGTCAAGCTGGCTCCAAGTAGATGTTTCCTGAGTATCAATCAAGTTCCTGAGATGTTCCACCCAGATAACCTCTTGTCAAAAGAGAGGACAATTTGATTTACACTATTGAGAATGCCTGAAAGAAGCTGAACTGGGGGTATAAAAATCTGTAAAAGAAGCAGCAGTGTGCTTCCTTCTGGAGAGGCTGCAGGAGGAAGATCATCTCCCTTCAAGGATCGTGCTGAGAACTTTGACCTGTCAGTTTTGCAACCCGAGTGCCTTGGACTGGTGAGATCCCAGCTCTCTCTCTTTTCTCTTCTCTCTCTCTAAGCATAGATTTCTAAACTTGAACTGTATTAGTTAAGCTTGAGCTAAGTTTCCCCAAATACTTAGTGAAACCAGGGTATACTGTGACTGTTAGTGTTTGTTTTTCCTTTGCATGTCTATCACTACTGTGGCGGAATGCCGGGCTAGCGGTTCTGGCACCGCTTAGGGGAGCCGCGGGCTTTGCAGAGCTGTGCGAGCGCATGGCTTGTGGGGCGGGATTGGAGGTAGCTTTATAGCCGCCCTCAAGGTTCGCCGAGTTGGCACAAGTAGATGACTTAGAGTAAGTTGTTAATGTTTCTTAATTTATAGGGTGTCCGTTGGTTCATGAGGTTCCAGAGCCAGCCCTTGCTCTCCAACAGTGGAACTAGTCCAAAGCTAGGTGCGGCTGCCAGCTCCGTAGTCCCAGAACTGGTCAACGGCTCATTTAGATGGGATGTTAGTAATAGAAGTTATTATAGAGTAGATATAGGATAAAACAAAAAGATTTTATTCACTCACCTGGCCTCACCCTCTTATGAATAAGAGGGGAGGCCGGTTGGAATGAAGCTGCAGTAAATACAAGTATAGTGAGCATAGATATGCTGTCTAAGCTACGATGAGAGGCAGTCGAGGAGTGGAGTCTCCGATGTTTCTTCAGTTACAGTATGCTGGATACAAAGGGGGTCTGTTGGTTCACGGGGTTCCAGAGCCAGCCCTTGCGTTCCAACAGTGGAACAAGTCCAAAGCTAGGTACGGCTGCCGGCTCTGTAGTCCCAGAACTGGTCAACAGCTCATGAGTGGAATATACAGTACAAAACTGTAACACGGTGAATCGTTGTTAGTTGTCGGATTTTCAAGGCCTTTGTCTTCGCTGGGGTACGCCCAGATAGAGAGGCTGAGAACCGGTCTATAGGGTGACCGGGCCTATAGAGTTTTCCGGTCGTCGTCTCTGCTGTTTTCTGTTTCTTTGCCTCTGTATAGATGTTGGATGGACTGCCTCTGTGACACTAACTATGATATAAGCTGAGCATACAGGGATAGGATAGTTTCTTTTACATAGTAATTGCTAGGCAGACTTTTTACATAAGTTTCATTTCTGCAAAAATAACACTTCTAGATAAGAAATAAAATCTACAAAATGTGCATGTGTAGCTTAATGCCAACAGAGAAAAATACAAAGAGTTCATTTAGCTTACTAGTTAAGACTTCAAGGTTACATAAATGTGAGAGTGCCACGCAGCAGTTATACAGAAGAAAAAAAATAAAACAGTTACAACTACTAGTGTCAATATATATTTCATCTACTTAGCAATAAATAACTTTTATAGTCAAACTGGTGGTAACTGGGTATATTTTGCCGCCTTTACTTCTCTTTCCCCACTCGCTCTGTAGCAACACCCCTCTTACCTAAGCTAAAGATCCCTGTGAAGCCTAGAAATACTGTGGGGTCTGCTCATCAAGAGACCAAAAGATTGGGACGTGCTGCGTTCGAAACACATAAGGGGATCAGCTTGTACAGGCTGATTGACCCAGTTTGGCTCAGACGTGCCCTAATGAACTGAATGCTGGCCCATGAGGGTGTCATCTGGACACCCAGCCAGATTCAAAGGTATTCCGTTTAACTGTGTGCTTGTGTCTCCCTGTAGTTTATTGTTGCTCTGATGAACTGATTCTTGGCATATGAGGGCGTCAGCCTGTCCATACTCATCAACCCGGCCTGGTCAGGCGTGTCAGGTTAATCTGTGTGTTTGTGTGTATGACTGATTTGGGGACTGGAGGAACCCAGCCCCACTGAACTGAATCCTGCAAGATAGCTCCATTGGGGGTGAGGGCTTGCAGAAGGGAGAGATACAGCTCCATACAGAAACACAAGTAACACAAGCAGCACATTGATAGAATTACCAGGACCATAGATTTCATAGATTTCATAGACATTAGGGCTGGAAGGGACCTCGGGAGATCATCGAGTCCAGCCCCCTGCCCAAAGGGCAGGAAGTCAGCTGGGGTCATAGGATCCCAGCAAGATAAGCATCCAATTTACTCTTGAAGGTGTTCAATGTAGGTGCTTGAACCACCTCCACTGGCAGACTGTTCCAGACCTTGGGGGCTCGGACAGTAAAGAAATTCTTCCCTATGTCCAGCCTGAAACGGTCTTGCAGGAGTTTGTGACCGTTCGTTTGTGACCACAGCCCTAATAAATGAGCACACCCCAAAGTAGTGGGCAAATCTGGTAACACAAGAGACATCTAAGGGGAGACGTTGTAGCAGCCTATAAGTTTATCAAGGGAGGACAACTGAGAGTTGGAGATTCACTACTTACTAGGGTACCCCTAGGAGTAGCTAGGAATAACGGGTACAAACTAGTGGAGAGTAGATTCAGGTTAGACATTAGGAAGAAATTTTTCACAGTAAGGTTAGCCAGAATCTGGAACGGGCTGCCAAGAGAGGTGGCACTATCACCTAACTTGAAGGTCTTCAAGAGAAGGCTAGATAGGCACCTGACTGGGCCATCTGATCTTGGTCCTTTTTCTGTCTGGGGCAGGGGGTGGGACACAATTATTCTTTGGGGTCCCTTCTGACTCTACAATCTATGAATCTAGGAAAACTGAGTGGCAAGGGGAGGCTGAACCCCATCAATGATAGGTGTCTCAGTATTCTCCAAGTTATGCGGTCTGTCCACCACCACACAAACAACCTGTAAGTGCTGACAGTGTGGAGGCACAACTCCTCATCGCTGCCATCGCAACTGCCAGGTATTGGTTCTGGCTGGGCTGCAGTCCTGAACCCTGCCACCATTATGTCAATCACGGAGGGTGGGGTTCATGGGCCCCTATAACCACCCCCATGAGCATTGTCTATGCACTACCATCACCTCTGTCTTGTTTGGATTTAGCTGGATTACTTCCTTAATTGACTGGTGCTTCTGCTTCTGCACTCCCCCACAACTGCCTCATTGTATCTACTCCTGTGTGTTCCTGCCTTCTGCTGAGGCCTGAAGGGCTTCTGGACTGAGCTTCCACAAACAAAGCCCCTCCACCACTCCAGCCATCTTTTACATCTACCTCAGCAGTCTTCCCTGTGTGTTTCTTTCCCTGTTGTGGTAAGTCCTGTGGTCCACTCCCCCTGCCCTGGTATTTGTTGTGTGGCTGAATAAACTAGCTCAAGTCTCCCTAGCTCTTGTGTGTGTGTTCTCTCCCTACCTTCCCCAAGCATAGCCCGGACAGTTTCCTGTGGGGCTGTAGCTCAGTGAACTTCAGCCCCTTCCCCCACTTTCCCACCCCTTTCCCCACAAGCCCCAGCTGCTTCTACTGGATTCACCTGCGCCACTGTCTATTTTGCTTTTCTTTATTGATTTCCCTTTCCCCTATGTGGAAAAAATGGCAGGGCAGGAACCTTCTTGGGGGGCAGATGCCCCCACAGAACTTCCTGTAGCCCCAATTATGGGGGCAGATCCTAGCCAAGCCCCCAAGGTGATGCATGCCCTTGCAGTCCCCACCCCAGAGACAGAGTCCAAACAACCTCCTCCAAGGGTAGAGAAGCCTGAGAGCTCTGCTGCAGGGCCAAGTGAGACTCCAGAAGGGAGCCAACAGGGTCAGAAGGTCTCCCCTGGCCAGGCCCCTCCCAGAGGTGTTCACAAGCCCCCTTCCACACCATCAGGGACCAAGGGCAAGGCAGTGGGTAGGGCTTCTCTTCAGCCTCCTCCACAGCTGGGGGTGGGAAGACCACTGGCACCTGAGGAGACCAGGTATGCCACACCAACCACCATGCACACTTAGCCTGTTCCTGGCCATAGCCCTGGCCCCACCAATGCAGCCCCTCAGCAGTGGAACCACAGCTATGTACAGGTGGCTGCAGGGAGACTCACAGCTGTGGGGCCTGGACCCTCTACCACTGGCCCTTCCAGCTCCATCAGTGGGGGCCCCTTTCTGGCACTTGTCTGCAGGCATGGGCTAAAGAACCAACTGCCCAAGCAGAAGAACTTCCATTTTGAGACCTGGGTGCAACCTCTGGCTCAGATAGTGGGCCCCCAAGATTGTGGCAGCCTCCCATTTTCATGGCTAGGGGTTTTTTTTCCTTGCCTCAAACACCACTGCACAAAAGGTGGTGAAGAGGCTCATGGTGGTGGGTGAGTACGTCCCTCTCGAGCCTCTAGAAGAGCTGGGGACCAGGGTGGTCCTTAGCTCCCTCCCTCCTTCCCTATATCCCTGTAGCAGAGCACTAAGGTGCCGGAGTAGTAGCTCAGGTGCTGGTTGCTAGGGGCAACCAGGATGAGGTAAGGGCCCACACCTGGTGAGTCAGCTGACTGGAAGGGGCAGGGCTGACTACTGTAGAACCCTGACTGGAGGCTATGAGTGCTATCTGTCCTCTGGCAGCCAGGAAGAAGGAGTACTTCCTGAATGTGGGAAAGAGAATAAGGCCTGAATGTACCAGCTGCTAGGTACACGGATGAGAGATGTGGTGTGGTTTGGAGGATGTTTACCCATGAGGTTTAGCTTTGTGTTATAGCCCAGGGGCTTCATAGTTTCATAGTTCTAGGGTCAGAAGGGACCTGAGTAGATCATCTAGTCCGACCCCCTGCCATGGCAGGAAAGAATACTGGGGTCAAACGACCCCAGCAAGGTGTTCATCTAACCTCCTCTTAAAGACCCCCGGAGTACGGGCCAGCATCACTTCTCTTGGAAGTTGGTTCCAGACCCTAGCCGCCCTGACTGTGAAGTCCTGATATCTAGCCTAAATCTACCCTCTACCAGCTTGTGACCATTATTCCTGGTCACTCCGGCAGTGCTCAGGGGAACAGGGACTTCCCCAGTGCCTGCTGATCCCCCCTGACTAGTTTGTAACAGGCCACTAGATCCCCCCTCAGCCTTCTCTTCTGGAGGCTGAACAGGTTCAGGTCCCATAGCCTCACCTCATAGGGCCTGCCCTGCTGCCCCCTGATCATACGAGTAGCCCGCCTCTGGACCCTCTCCATGTTGTCCACATCCCTCTTGAAGTGTGGTGCCCAGAACTGGACGCAGTACTCCAGCTGTGGCCTGACCAGTGCTGCATACAGGGGGAGGATCACCTCCTTGGAGCTGCTTGAGATGCATCTGTGGATGCATGACAAGGTGCAGTTGGCCTTCCTGACTGCTTCCCCACACTGCCGACCCATGTTCATCAATGATGACTCCAAGATCCTTTTCTGCCTCTGTACTGACAAGAATGGAGTTCCCCAACCTGTAGGTATGGTGCTGGTTGTTCCTCCCCAGGTGCATCACTTTGCACTTGTCAGTGTTGAATCCCATCCTGTTCTCATCCACCCACCCTTGTAACCTGTCTAGGTCTGGCTGTAGCCTATTGCTCCCTTCTAGAGTGCCCACATCCCCCCACATTTTAGTGTCATCAGCAAATTTAAACAGGGTGCTTTTTACCCCCTTGTCCAAGTCGCTGATGAAGATGTTGAACAGTGCAGGCCCAAGGACGGAGCCCTGCGGAACCCCACTGCCCACATCCCTCCAGGTCGAAAATGACCCATCCACCACCACTCTCTGGGTGCGGCCCTCCAGCCAGTTGGCAACCCAATTGACTGTGTGGGTGTCGACACCACAGTCCCCCAGTTTCTTAATGAGCAGGGTGAGAGACAGTGTCGAAGGCCTTCCAAAAGTCCAGGAAGACTATGTCCACTGCTACCCCTGCATCTAATGATTTGGTGATCTGATCATAGAAGGCCACCAGGTTGGTCTGACAGGACCTGCCACTGATGAACCCGTGTTGGTTGCCCCTAAGCATGAAATCCCCTGCTGGCCCCTCATGGATGTGTGCCAGCATAATTTTCTCGAACAGCTTGCCTAGGATCAAAGTAATACTAACTGGCCTATAGTTTCCCGGGTCCTCCTTCTTCCCCTTTTTGAAGATGGGAACCACGTTGGCCCTCTTCCAGTCCTCTGGCACCACACCAGAGCACCACGAGTGCTCGTAAAGCCACGCCAGGGGTCCTGCAATGACCTCAGCCAATTCCTTTAGTACTCTAGGGTGGAGATCGTCCGGACCGGCTGACTTGAATACGTCCAGTCCCTCCAGAAGCTCCCTAACTAGTTCCTCACTAACCCTTGGCCCAGGTGTGCCTCCCCTGGGGCCTGAGGGGGGCCCAGCGGGGGGGCGGCTGTTCCGGTCCCTGCTTAGGAAGATGGAGGCAAAGAAATCGTTAAATATGTTGGCTTTATCGTCTGGTGTGATGACCAAATTTCCTAACGTGTCCTGCAGGGGCTCCACATTACCCGGAACCTTCTTTTTACCCCCTATGTATTTAAAGAAGGACTTCTTATTGTCCTTAATCTCGGGAAGCTAGTCCCAGTTCCATCTCTGCCTTGGCCTTCCTGACTGCCCCCCTACATCCCGAGCAACTGCAGTATAGTCATCCCTGGTGATGTCCCCTCTTTTCCACTGGGTGTACGCCTCCCTTTTAGCTAGGAGACATTCCCGGATGCTTTTGGTGAGCCATGGGGGCTTGTGTGCCCTCCTGCTCCCTTTGATCCTCATTGGGATTACCTCTCTTTGGGCTTGGAGGATCGTCTCCTTGAGGAGCGACCACTCTCCTTGGACACCTGGCTCCCCTCCCCTCTGGGACCTCAGTGCATCCCTGACTATTCTCCTTAGCTCGGTGAAGTTTGCCCTCCTGAAATCTAGGGTTGCTGCCTTGCTGCAGGCCTTTGCCACCTTGCGCTGGATGGTGAATTCCAGCAGGCGATGATCACTGTCGCCCAGGTGGTCGAGCACCCGCAGCCCCCTCACCAGGTCATCTCCCATGGCCAGCACCAGGTCCAACAAGGCGTCTCCCCTGGTGGGGCTGTGCACCTCCTGGGTTAGATGGAGGTCCTGCATTCTGGCTAAGAACCTACGTGAGCGGTCAGACCTGGCTGACTGCTCTTCCCAGCAGATGTCTGGGAAGTTCAGGTCCCCCAGGACTACCACATCCTACCTCCATGAGCTGACCTAAGAATTCTTGGTCGAGCTCTTCCCCTTGGTTGGGAGGTCTGTAGTAGACCCCCACTGTTAAGTCTCTTTCCCCTCAACTGCCCTGTAATCTAACCCAAAGCACTTCAGAGTTCCCTTCCGCTGATTCTTTATTAATTGATGAGGATGTGTATTCCTCCTTAATGTAGAGTGCCACGCCCCCACCTTTCCTCCCTGTCCTGTCCCTCCTGTACAGCCTATAGCCCTTGACATTAACCACCCAGTTGTGTGTTGAGTCCCACCACATTTCAGTGATCCCCACTATGTCTGGGTTGGTGTCAGCCAGCAGGAGGGTGAGTTCCTCCTGCTTGTTTCCCATACTACGGGCGTTTGTGTAGAGGCATTTGAGGCCTCCTATGGATGTGTGTACTGGCCCCCTAATCACAGCATTGCCCTGGCCCTTGTCACTTACCTGTGTATACGTTTCACTCGTTGGTCTAGGCTGGGCAGTACTTGCGGGCGTTGCTTGGTCTGGGAGTCCTATGATTCCTCCACCCTCGTCTTCCCCTTTGAATCTTCGCTCCAGGTAGGCAGTAAACCTCACATGCTGAGGGGTCCTGGCGACAGATGGGGCCCTCCGTACCTCTCAGGACAGAGTCACCTATGACGATCACGCAACGCTTTCTCCTCCTGGCCTGCTTGTCTCCTTCAGCCTGCACAGGATGTGGAGAGCATGGAGTTGCCTCCTCCCCGGTGTCCTCCTCTCCTTCATTCTCCTCCATGGTTGCCAGGGCCTTGTACCTGTTCTCCAGCCAGACTGGAGGAACTGGTACTGCTGTGTTACAAGCAGCCCTGGTTCAGGAGGTGACCATCTGCCGCTCTGCAGTGGAGGGCACTTCTTGAGGTGCATCATCCTTTGGTGCACAACTCTGCAGGGAAAGAAAATATCTGTCAATTTCTTCCTCTACCTCCCTGATTCCCCTCAGTCTGCTAACCTCCTCCTGGAGCTCCCTCACCTGCGCCTCCAGGGCCCTAAGGCAGGCGCCTGCAGGACAGGTGTGGGGGTCCCCAGTCCCTGCCCCCCCAGGCCTTGCTGGGCAACTCCCGCAGGCCAGGGGGTTGGGGGACGCCTGCAGGACTGTGTTATTGTTTTTGTTGTTGTTACACTGGAGGACTGGGTGAGGCTATTGGGGTTGGAGGAGGCCTCATAGGGGCTCCACGGTAGTGTGGGGACCCCAGTGCCAGAGAGGGCACAACATTCAGAGGTTCATCGACCCCAGTTGCGAGAAGCCCCAGAGCGGGCAGTTGCGAGAAGCCCCAGAGTGGGCAGTTGCGAGAAGTGCTGGAGTGGGGGCAGTGACTGATGAGTGCCAGAGAACATGGTTGCGAGGCAAGCCAGAAGCGCCAGTGTGGCACAGGAGAGTGAAATCGATCAAACAACGTCCAGTACATCTGCAAGGCTTGGGGGCATGGTACAGGGGTGGTTGAAGCCATGCATAGCCCGTAAGGCTGGGGTGCCTGGAACCCCATTATAGAACTGAGCCACAGGGGGAACCAGCAGAACTGTAGCCAAGGGAACAAAAGGCAGCCTTCCTACATAACTACAGAACATCAAAGACGTGGTGGGTGAGATTGTGAGGGTTCTTTAACACCGACTTGGCATGGTAGGGTGTGCTAGGGGAGATCACAGCCACCTCTAGGACTCTGCGCTGCTACAGTCCCCAACTGGGCCCTGCTTCCCCATCTCCAAACCCTGGGGAGAGTTTTCTCCCTAGTGGTGGCCCTCTTGCTGAGGTGCTGAGACCCTGGCCTCCACCACATGCACTTATTCCATTGCCAGGTCATGATCCAGCTGGTGGCGGGAGCATGGTTGGAGGCTGAGGGCTGCCTCATGATTCCTTTTCAGAGGGCCCTAGTAAGGATTTTCTATGTGCTGGGGGACCTGCAATGCTTCCAGTGTCATGCCCCGGAGCACTTGCATCATAAGTACCCCATGGCTGAGGTGGGGAAGGCATCCATGGGTTCCACTGGCAAGAGGGGTGCCCCCACCCCCGGCACCCATCCCCCCTCAGGTCCCCCTGGCACTCCAGCCACAACTCCCAGCCCCCTGCCAACGCTGTGAGCTCAAGGAACCCCGCCCACCAACCAAGTTTGGTGGAGTCCCAGGGAGGAAGGCAGCAGTCAAGGAAGGAGAGGGAGCAGGGCCCCCCGCCCCTAGCTATGCTCTCGCTGTAACTTCCCCATCCCCCCCAACCTTCACCTTCTCTTACTGGAGCCTGTCCTTGGCTGAGTGGGTGCAGCTCCCCTTTCGATGCAAAGCCAAGAGGAAAGCCTGGGCACAGGTGGAGCCCCTGGATGTGGAGGATCCCTCCTCCCCCCTCCCAAGACCATTGCATGGGCAGAAGGAGTGGCCTAGCTTCTGGGGGCCTCCCCAGCTGTGCCAGACACCCCACCCCCAGAAAAAGATTAAATGGGTTATCTTGGTAGAGAAGGCTTTGGGGTTGCTAGACGGTTCTGAATAGGAGCCGATGGTGTAACCCCTCACTCTGGTGGCCAGGGCCTACTTCCTGAGACCAGGTGTGCTGAGGCCAACACAAAAGGTCTGGCAATGGAGCCTTCCACCTCTGATCTGGGGGAAACAGGGGCCCTGGAGCTCACCACAATAAGTCCTGAGGAGGGAGGGCCCCGAGGCAGACACCAAAGCCACCCTGATATCTGATGGGACTCTTCCCTCCCCCTCACAGAAAAACCTTACTTTCAGCCTTCCCCCTGGTCTTGCACCAGAGGGGGCAGGGTGGGGTCCCCTGATCAACAGGCTGAACATGTTGTTAGAAATGCATAGTAAATGGAGTATTGTTACAATATGATTAGAAATGGAGTGTTGTTAGAACTGCATAGTTTGCATCTCGTACCTGATAAGAAAAAGAACACTGCCAAGGACCTTTTTTTCCCCCTTGGCCAGTTTGCTAGCTTTTCTTATGATAAATCACTCTCTACCCCCACACTCCTACTAGTCTTTCACATGCAGATTACAGAAGCTGGAATTCAACTGACTGTGTCCTTGAAAGGGGGTGGATTTCAACTCTTGGTGACCTAGAGAGCTTTCTGAGTGTGCGCAATTAGCTGATGCATATTTGCCTATCCGCCCCACATACTTAAGTAGTTAATTATAATATGCATGCGACGGATGAAGTGACGTGATCACATATATGTTTGTATGAACCGGAAATGAGTTGTAAGAGTTCCTGTTTCTGCACACGTGCCCAGGAGGGAAGAGATAAAAAGCCAGCTAAGAATTTCATCAGGGGGCGGAGTAATTTGATGTCCTCTGACTCTGCTCCGACCCTATTTGCAAATACACCTTTTGTGCTGCTAATAGTGTGTGCCTGAGATTTGTTTGTGAGCCTCCAAAGAAACGAACCACTTTTTGCATCAATGTCAGGGACCCTGTGCAGACCCCCTGGGATTCCAGCTCTACTCTACCATCTTGTGAAGGAGCCCCACCCCTACCCTTATCCCCATTGCTGTGCAGAGCTCTCCCAATCCCAACCAGAGTCCCTGGTCTTAGCAGACCAGGGGATTCAGATGGTGCCTAAGGAGCCCCAGAACCAGGAGAAGGATGCCTGAGAACTGGCAGGCTCCATGGTCCTGGCAGTCCTCAGAGGGGAGCTATTTGCATTTCTTAACTGCAAGTATACCCAGGAGTCCACCAACAAGGTACAACTAGCCTTGGCCATCTGGGGAGACTTTAACAGTGTCCTCCCCAACAGGCCCTTCCCCACCAGAGAGTGGGCATCAGCTGAAGGCAAGGGTTGCAGAGTGGCTCCAGGCCTGGGCAGGGCTCCTGAGATCTCTCTCTCTGGATGGGAGAGTGCTAGTGCTGAACCAGCTGGTCCTGTCCATACTCTGGCACTGCTTACACATGCTGCTTGTTCCCCCTGAGGTCCTGGCAGGGCCCCAGAAATGGATGCTGGAGTTTTTCTGGCCAAGAAGGCACTGGGTCACTGCAGAGGTCCTGAGCCTTCCCTTGTGGCATGGTGGCCAGTGCCTGGTTTTCCTGCACAGCCAGATCCTGACGTTCTGCCATCAAGCCCTGCAGTGACTGCTATATGGTGTATACTATAGCTATACTGTATACACTGTATAGCTGTATATACTGTATAGCTATACTGCTATATGGGCTGCATGGGGCCACTTGGGGCACACCTTCCTCTGCCACTTTGGGGGCTCCGATATGACTGGTAGCTCCTCAGCCTGTGGGGCTTTTACCTACAGCCCCTGCAAGGGCTGCCAGAGTTCTACCAGGACTTCCTCTGGGCCTGGAGGCTGGTCTCTCTGTGCAGGGCCCCTGCGACACTTGCACAGGACATCAACGTGCTCATTGAGACCCTCCTCCGGAACCCCCAGCTGGAAGTGCTGACAGCAGAGGCACCCCAGTTGTGACAGAGGTTGATCCTGGCTGGTGTCACTCATATTGGAGACCTCCTGGACTATGATAGGCAGGAATGGGTGCACTGCTGCACTGGCCCAGCGTGTGGGTCTACCCATGACATGTACAACCTGCCATCTGGTCCAGGAGGTGAGATCTGCCCTACCTCACAACGCCTTTGACTTTGACCAGGTCCTGAGCAGTGGAGGTCCCTGCCCCTCCATGTCCTCCAGCCCACTGGAGTTTGTTGTGGGGCCAGCGCCTTGCCTGGCCTCACAGCACTCCCTGCTCCACCACCTAAACAAGACACCAGATCAGTCCACTTTTCCACCATCCATTGCTACCCCCTCTACCCGCTCATGTGCTGCATGATCCATCATGCCACCCTTGCATCCCACCTAGACACCAAGTGGCTGGACCTTCTCAGCGAGGGCATGGCTGGAGCACCCCAGTGGCTGAGTCTGTACTCCACCCTCATTCCATGAGCCACTGGGGACCTCAGCTGGTGGCTCCTTAATGGAGCCATTGCCATGGGTGTGTATGTGGTGAGCTTCACAGATACTCCTGCTCCTTCTGTGGGCAGAGGGAGCCCCTGGTGCACATGACCCTTAAGTGCACCAGGCTGCAGCCCTTCCACCTCCAGAGCCTCCTTCTGAGGTTCTGGTTGAAATTCACCCCCTACCTTTTTGTTTTTGGTCACCCCATCTGTGGCCTCACCAAGTCCCAGGACTTTCTGTTCAACCTTCTCCTGGCCCTGGCCAAGTGAGCCCTGTACTTGACCAAGAGGGAGGCTCTGACTGGGAAGATGGCCAGGAGACTGTGGGGCCACTTTCATTTCACTTTTCCATGCACATTTCTGGGCAGAGCACCAGTGTACACTCACTCCTTGGATGCATTTGAGGGCTGGTGGGTGTGGCCCAGGGGGCTTTGCTTGGTGTCCCTCTCTGAAGTACTTCTTTTCACATTTTGACCCTTCGATCCCCACATCACTCCTATCCTTTTTTTGCTTCTGTTGTCCCAAGAAATTAGTTGTAACTCTCACCCTTTGGCCCCACAAAAGGGCTATTAGTTACCAGGGTGGGCCTTAAGGCCCATATTCATATGGAAGATACAAATAGCTTCTGGGGCCTGGCCAATTGGTACATGGGGACACTACCCCTTGTGCCAGCTGGAGTGCTGAAACAGCTTTGAGAGTTCCCTGTATTCTTTACCCACTGCAGCAGTCTGGTAGTGGGGGCTGTGGCCTGGCTGTGACCTGCTGCCACCTGTGACAGCATGTGGACCTAAGACTGCATGCTTGCCAGACCCAGATGGGGACTACATGGCCATTAGAGGCATCTGCACCTCTGGGGCAGCTGTCAATGGGCTGTAGCTACACAGTTGGCCTTTTTGTGTCACTGCTGCCATTTGTGCTCAGCTATCTGGGCAGCTATCACCCAGAAAATGTTCTCAGTGTGGTGGCCTGCTTTGAACTGTCAAAACATGTCCTCCTGGCCCCAAATGGGCAGGAGGTCAGCCACCTCCAACTGGGTCCTGGGTGCCAGCTCTGAGCAGGCTTCTTTGCCTAGGTCTTGCCACTTGGCTCACTAGCAGGAATTCTGATGGTCCCTATTTAAAAACTGCAAAATCCCTAATAAAAAAATTCCAAAGTCACTCATTAAAATACCCTGAAATCCATGTTCTTCCACAAGTAAAACAAAATAATACTTTTATAGTATAATATAAATCACACACTCATATATATGGGTGGTATTTTGTTTTTCTTGTGAAAGAACATGGATTTCAGCATATTATATATAAGAGAGAGAGATCAAATCAGTTGGGCAATGTTTTATTGATATATTTACAATTTTAAAGCCATTTGGAAGCATACCAATGTCTTCATCATCATCATAAAATAAATCCTAAATATTTATGTTTTGAGGTTTGTTTCTAGTTTCTTTATCACATAGTAGGTGTATGATAGAGCGGGTGGGGTTTGCAGGAAGGGGAAATGAGGGTGGTAGATGTGGGTGTGTGTGGAGGGATGTGGGAAGGTTGGGGGTCAGTTTGTGGGTAGGTGTGGGGGGACAGTGGATGTGGGGGGCTGCTTAGAAAGGGTCAGTCCCCTGCCCCCCCAGGGCAGAGACCCCCACACAGCACATGGACTGCCCCCCTGCAGGTCTCAGCACCCTCAGGGGCTACAGCACTTCCCTAGACACCCTCCCCTGGCCCCAGCCCCACCCCCATCCCCCTTGTCTCCAGCCTCCTTCTCATTCTCCTGCTCCTCTGCAGCCTTGGGAGGCTGGAGAGGAGCAGAGGAATAAGCAAGAAGCTAGAGTGGAGGAGGGGAACAAGCAGGGGGCTGGAGACGTGCTGGAGGCATTCCCCTGCTCTTCTCCAGCCTCAAAGGGGTTTGAGATGCTGCAAGAGGCACATGTGCACTTGTCTGGATGTGCTCAATGTAGGACCGTAGCTCAGGTGTACTCATGTGCATACTCCCCTTCTCCAATTGAAGGGAATTGTTAGCTGGCAGGTGTGCTGTGGAGGAACTGGAGACCACTCAGTTCCCCTCTGTCCCTATAGAACAAAACCAGGACAGGCAGGGGACTTAACTATATACAAATTTATTTACATTAACTTATCACAAGAAAGAGAAACATGACTATAAACATATTTACTCGCTCTATCGCTATCTATATATATATATATCTATATATCTCCAACATATCATACAACATTGTAAACATATGTACTATATATATATAACACTGTAAACACTTCATCAAAAACTCATTGTCAGCTCTATCGAGCTATAATTCTACATATGTGTACAATGTTGTATGATATGTCATAGATATCCAAATAAATAACATAAACAATACCCTCTGGGTAAATGCTATAAAACCTTATACCAGTGCTCCAGATACAGGTAAGTCACAGGTAAGTATCTGATCTGAAATAGATAAACCCCAAAGAAACATAGATAACCAACAGATAAACTATAGGTAAGTATAGGTGAACAATAAACAAGTCACAAATAAATACAAATAAACAACAGATAAATAATAGTGAAAGGAGGTCCTAGAAGAGACCTAGTCAAAGTTATACATTTTAAGACTCTACTTATCTACTACTTTACAAACATGAGAGTTCACAGAATATAAGGCACAACATCACACCACTTAAGACACAAGAAGCTCAAAGATAAACTTAATCCCAAAGGGAAACCCCAGTGCCCTTGGGCCTTTCCCCGTACCCTTCAAGGAAGCTGCTAACTTCAAGGGGGCCCTCCCAGTGGGACCTCCACTTTCAGGAGCCCTTAACTAATCAAGAGGGACTTCCCCTCCCCTGTGGGAATCCTTTTTCCCCTGCAACTCGCAGTTCCTAGGCCTGGAGGGTGACCCTTATTCTCTGTGCCAAGTTGCTCTCTTGCCTGTGGTGGGTTTCGGGGGTCATGGTCCCCTGGAAGGGGTTCCACTATACAGGGCTTCTGGGGCCTATGGCTCAGCCCTGCCTGCCAACTCAGTAGCCTGAGCACTATCTGGCTCCCTGGACTCAACCTTTTGCTATGGGTTGGAGGCCCAGGCTGCCTCATGCAGCACTGGGGCTCGATCCATTCCTGGACCCTCTGTGCAGCGCCTCCCACACTGAGCTCCTGGACTCATGTTGGGGGTTGGGGACCTGAGCTGTCCAAGCACCCCAAAGATCTTGCTCCATGCACCAGCCTGTGCACTGTGTCTCTGGCCACATGCCATAGGTTGCAGACCTGAGCCGCCTCACGCAGCTCCCAGGGTCTGGCTGCCATGCACCATACTGTGCACTGACAGCCTAGCTGCTGGAGTCATCATTCCTCACCAATGGAAGTCTTCAGGGGCACTTCCAGACTACTGCTTCACCCTGCTGAGCAGCTCTCCTCAGCTTTTCTAAGCCCCACTCTTCTCTCTTCTCCATCCTGGACATGTCTCCCTTGTGCTGGGCATGCAGCTCTTTTTATACTCTTCAGGGCTCTGCCCCTGAAGTCTTCAAGACCTGACAATGTTGCAGTCTACAATCAGGCCTGAGGGGAGCTCCTCTTCCTCCCTTCAGGAAAGGATGAAACTTCACTCGTCTTGCTGCCTCTGATTGGTGGATGGGCTTCACCAATCAAAACAGCAGAATATCAAGCCTGAGGCTCAACCCAAGCTCCAGAAGGTAAGTCTGCTACAGGCCCAAGGTCCGAAGAGAGGGAGAGTGGAGATTTGGAATGCGGTGCCACCAGTTTGCTTATGACACCCATGGACACCCTTGGGCCTGTAGCAGACTTACCTTTTTTGCTTATGGGTGTCATAAGCAAACTGGTGGCACCTCATTCCAAATCTCCACTCAGTCTTACCCAGCAGCTTCATATACACATCAAGCAGGAGGGGTGAAAAGATGGAAGTTTGAGGGATCCCAGAGAAAAGGTCCCAAGATGATGATCACTTACTCATCATTGCACTCTAGGACAGTGCTTCCCAAACTTTTCCTCAGCATGACCCCATTTATGACCCCATTTCTTCAGCATGGCCCTTCACTCCCAACTTGAAGACCTCCCCCACCAGGTGTTCCTCACTCCCAACCCACATACCCCTGGCCTTGCCGGTATCCCTCACTCCCAATACTCATCCCCCCACTCTCCTTAGGTGCCCCAGGGTCAGGGCCCACAGCCTCCCCCCACCCCCCCCAGCCGGAAATGAGTCCTGGCTACTGCCCGCAGGAAGCAGCAGCTGCTGAGGCTGGAGTATGGAGCCTGGCTCCACACCCCTGTCTCCTCCCTGTCAGATGACACAGCTAGAGCAGTGCCCATGGGGGGAGTATGAAGGCTGCCCATTGCAGGTTTGTGGCTCCCCATTCTACAGCCCTCCCCCAGGACTCTGCAGCCCAGTGGGTGGGAGGAAGTGGTACACTATGACCTCATCCACTGATGTTGCAACCCCATTTGGGGTTATGACCCACAGTTTGGGAACCATTGCTGTAGGACCTCCCTAGTAGGAAAGAGCAGAACCAATTTGTGCTGTTCTGTAAACACCCGCCAGGTCCTGTAAACACTTCATCAAAAACTCATTGTCAACTGTATCAAAGGCTGCTGAATGATTGAGTAAGATCAGTAGTGCACAGTTTCTCCTGTTGACCTCCAGATGAAGATCATTAACCAAGGTAGTAGACACAGTCTCTGTGCTATATCCAGGATGAAAACCAAGCTGATAAGGGTCCAGGAAACAGATGGCATCCAAATGACCCTGGAGCTGGTGGGCAAATACCCATTCAATGACCTTCCTCTGTAGCAGCCTACCCCCCCCAAACTGTGCCAGACAAGCAATTTTTCCGGCAAAGCAGGTGTCAAAGTCAATAAGCTGGGTTAACTGGGCCATTCACAATCTAGAACAGTTCCGTTGGACAAAACTTTACAGAAGCAATGGCCATGGAGAAGAAAAGCTTGTTTCCTGCTGCCATTGCCATGCTATAGTCCTTTCAGAAAGATCTATGCTGTAGTCAGTTGGCTTTGGAATGGGTTGAGAGCCACTTGTGCTCTACCCACCCACCCTCTTGTTTAAGTTGCCTTAGTTCCCCCATGTACTAAGAGACCCTGTACTGCTGCAGTGATGGGAGTAGATGCCTGGGTGCCAGTATGTGTATAGCTACAGTCAACATGCTATTCCGCAGATCAACCAGGCCATCAACAAAGCAGTTGTCAAGATCAGTGGAAATGCCTACAAGAGAGTTCTAGAATTCTACTGGCTCCATGAGTCTCTGGGGCAAACTGGCCTAGATGACCTCCTGAGGTTTCTTCCAGCCTCACTTTCCTATGATTCTGCAGTTGTACTCCTGGTTCTGTCACCATCTTCTTGAGTAACTTTTGGAAAGTCACTTCACTGGATCCACAACTGTCTTTAGTTACGAAAGAAGATTAGAGAGATGGCATAAGATTATGGAGTGAATATAGAAAGGAAAGCTTTGACTGTCCAGTAGGAGGGTATGAGATGTGGAGTTATGCTTGCTACCCCCAGGTTGCAGAGAAGAATTGTGGGGAAAGAGGGTTAGTATTTCTCATGCTTCTGAGCTTTGCTGGTTTCCACATGGTGTCAGGAAGGAATTCGTCTTCCTTGCTCTTGCTGCAAGTGTCAGGGTTTGTTTGTTTTTTTTCTACCTTCCTTAGAAGCACTGGGTATTGGTTTCAGCCAAGACTGGGGATTTTGACTGGGATATACCAGGGCTCCTGCTGGGACTAAAACCTGGTTAGACGGTTTTGCCCTTCTACTCACAGCAATTGCCACATTTGATACCAGGAAGAAATTTTACCTCATGATCAGAGAAGTATTGAATTTGGGGTGTGGGGAGGGAATGCCTTCCTCTGTAGCAGGGGACATGGACCTCTTGGATATCTTGAATGCATTTTAACAACTCTTGCAGCAGTAGAACACTGACCACCATTGTCCTCCTGCTTGTGTGACAGGGTTGATTGTGTAATTTAGTTTAGCCTAGGATTGTGTCCTAGCTTAGATGAGGATTTGCATGGCATGGTTTGGGTAGGGATGATCCTACTTTAGGCATTGGGTTGGACTTGATCTCTGGTGGTCTTTTCCAGCCCAACTTTTCTTTGATTATGGAGTTTCTTTCCTACAGCTGCCCAGAACCCCAGGCTCTTCAGGCTCAGGATGTACACATTCCAGTTCAAAAGTGGTGTTCCTACTATCTCCGCAAAACTCAGGCAGCTCCACTGGCTCCACAGTTACGATATTCTGGGCACGTCTATGTGAGATGCTACTGCACAGCTGTTACTGTTCATTTACTTGTATTAGCAGTACTTGTATTGCTAATATTTAGTACTGGAGGTGCATGTACATGCCATGAGATTTGCCCTTTCAGGCACTGCAGCTGCCTTTCTGTTTGCACGAGCAGGATTTCCTGCCACTTTAAAAGTTTTGTTGGTGCATTAAAGTAAAACTGCTGAGGCCTAGTTTAGTTTGGGTTGCTGCCAATTACTTCATCACATCTATGAACTCACATGCAAACACAAAGGCCCTCAAAGACTTATAATTATGTTCCTTTTCCACCAGGTGGTGCTGTGCTATTTCTGTAGTTCAGGCCTTTGTCCACTAGGTGCTGCTTTTGATTGCTGCTATTTTATTTCTTTATTTTTTGGCTCCTGCTCATCCCTCCCTCCCCTTGCTCCCTGAATGCAGGCAGGGCACGGTGCAGGAGGCATTTCATCCCTTGTCCTGTACCAAAGCAGTAGTTAGTACTTATACACAAAGAAAAAAATGGAGGAACAACCCAATTCATTCCCAATGCACACTGTGGTAATGTGGTGGCACTATGGACCCTGGTAGTGGTCATGCCTATACCACCACCACCACTGGCAGTCCTGTATGTGTTTCCCCTCCAGCCCCGGGCCCAGCATGGTGTTCTAAACTGTGGAGCACAGCAGCAGCAGCACCAAAATAGTAAGTGTGCAACTGAGGGAGTGTGGCATCTCTTCTTAACACTTCACTTTTTCAGGGGTAACTTCCATATTTCTTATAATTGCCATTCCAGAAACACAATGAATAGTGCTGGTGCACACTGCATGCCGGACCCACCCCCTCAGGATATGCAGCATCCTGGGTGATATACGGGTAATGGCAGAAATATCCCACCTCTGTGGCCTCTATAGGGGGGAGGTAAAGAGGGCAGTGTTTGGACTGTAGGCCGAAACCCATCCTCTTCTCTCTTCCCCTGCAGAAGACTTTCCAGATCAGAAATTGAAAAGAATGAATAAATGAAAGAGGAATGCATAACAACAGTACAAGAAATATAAGAACAGAGTAGATAACAAGAAAGTAGAATAGAAATAGATATACATAGGTAGCCATAGTATCAATAGTTAGTAGTGTTTAAATAGTGTATATAGTGTATAAATAAATACTGTGTAAATGATAAATAGCTTATAAATAGTGTATAAGTTTAAATAGTGTATAAATAGATGTGTATAAAAATAGTGTATAAATAGATAGTTTATAAATGATAAATAGTGTATAAATAGTAAAGAAATAGACAGGGGGTGCAGGGAAGGAAAATCCAGACTACTTTTTTTCTATTTTTCTACTCACTTAACAATATTTTTTAATGAATGACTTTTTTTAATTAGAAAAATTATGTAAATGCATGACCATTTTTAACGTTGAAATAAAGATTTGAAATTCATATAGTTCCTTCCGGATGTGGCATGTTTTTTTTCATAGGCAGATTGGCATGGCAGTCTGTGCAGTTTGGGGGTGGGTGGGAGAGGTGATGACCATGCCTTAGCATTGGGATTCCTTGCTTGGGGGTGTTTCAGGAGTGATGAGATTACTGGAAGACAACAACAGGGTGGATTGGTATGGAAGGTCCAATGCTTGTGCAATGCTTGTGTTGCCCCCAATCCCAATGTACAGGGATCCTGGCAAGTCATACTTCTGAGGGGGAGCACCTTTTGGTAGCTTTGCAAGAAAGACTGTCCTCCCCCACCCACACACACCCATCCCAAACCCAACAAGAAAAAGCCTCAATACTGCACCAGGGGAGAGTCAGAGAGAAGGCTTAACATCTGGAAGAGAGCATTTAGCAATTTCTCAGGTTATCATGAGCCTATTCTTGGGTTTTGTTTTTTGCATCACCCCCACCACACCTTCCCTCCACTCCCACCCCAGTGGGTTCCTGGCCAGGTTGGAGGGGAGGGGCAACTCATCCTGCTGTCCTTGCACCACCAGCCAGGTCCCCTGTGCCCACACCTGCATGCAGGCCTGCTGGGCATTGTGGTGATCGCTGGGCAAGGGCTGGAGTAGGGGGCTCAGGGTCCCTACTGGGTGGGAGGCAGCTGTCCTGGCCATGGGGTTCCCCATGACCCAAGAAATTTTAATCCACCTCTACACCACCCCTCCCCCTGCCCCCGCCCCAATCTGCCATGTTGATGTTACTGGGCTTGGGCATTTGTCCTTGTCTGCTGTTTCACTCAAGGATACAAAATACAGGAAAAGATCATTCATTCTCCTTTACATAAAAATCCTTTAATCTTTTATTCACCCTTTTATATTCTTTCATTAGTAAACACATGGGTAAGTTACATTTGTAGAAATCCAAGCATAGAAGTATTCACAGTTCCACCTAGGGTCCCCCCTGCTGGAGGACATTCGACAGACAGGGGACCCCCAACACAATTTGGGCAGTGGTGCCCCATAGTTTGCGGTAAGCACCCCTTCAGGGTAGAGATAATGGAGAGGATTTTTAATGAGAAAAAGACATGTAAGTGGAGCACCATTTTAATGTTGAAATACAGTTTAGAAATTCATACAGTTCCTGAACTGACATCTTTTTTTTTCATAGACAGACTGATGGGTGGGCGGCGGGGGAGGAGGGGTGGCACTCATCCCACTGTTCTGTGATTATTTCTAATGATTACTAGGAAAGAGGGCAAACCCCTACCCACCAGATGCTGACACTGACCAGGCAAGTGACCCCATAGTTTGTTCTACATTGGCATTTAAATAACGTCATAGCTTTTAGTCACAATTAGCATGGAATAGTTATAATATGTTAACTACAACAACAAAGACTTATTTTTTGTAATTCAAAAATTAAAATTTCTGGAGGTCATAGTCTCAATATTTAAGATCTGTAATAGTCAGTTTTTTACTTTTGAGAGGCAGCTGTATTTTTCTGAAGTGTTTTGCGAAGTGTTGCATTGTATTTTTCTGTGTTTGTTTGTGGTTTTGTTTTTGTGTGACGTGTTTTTGCCTTTGTGTTTCGTGAAACTAGTTGGTTGATTCACTAGCACCTTGACAGTGGCAACATTACTCCTTGAATCTTTATATTTGTGTCTTTGTCTTTGTGTTTTTTGCATTTTTGTGCTTGCATTTTTTGTGCATTTATTTTCATGCTTTCTGTGTTTGTGTTTCCAATTTTTCCTTGCTTGTGTTAGTGTGATTGCGTGCTTTGTGAATGCTTATTTATAGCAATAGTCATTTCATCAGAATGTATGGGAAATGTACTCCTTATACAAAAAGAAAAAAATGGAGGACCAAGCCAATACCTGCCCAACCCTCATGCACAGTTTGGTGTACTATCCCTGCGATAGTGGTGGTGTACATACCACCATCAACATCTCTGGTCTCCTATGTGCTCCCCTGCCAGCCCCGTGCCCAGCCCCCTGCTCGAAACTGTGCAGCACAGCAGCAGCAAATAGCAGCCTTCACCTACCACCACAGGTGCTAAGACCCACCAGGCAGTAGGCAAGAGGGAGGGCCTTTGACCACCGCTACGGGTACTAAGACCCACCAGGCAGGCAGGAGGGAGGGCCTTCACCCACCACCCTGGGTGCTAAGATCCATCAGGCAGTGGGGAAGGAGGGCCTTTGACCACCACTCTGGGTGCTAAGACCCATGGAGCAGTAGGCAAGAGGGAGGGCTGTCACCCACCACCCTGGGTGTTGAGACTCACTGGGCTATTATTTGGCATAAACATAGAGAACAGAAGTCAAGATGGAATGCTTATTTGTAGCAACAGCCGATGGATCAGAATGTATGAAAAGGTGGGACCTCAACTAGAAAAAGGCACTCACACCCACCAGACAGTAGGAACAAGGGCCTTTTCCCACCACCACAGGTACTAAGACCCACCAGGTGATTACTCTGATTATTTCTGATTAGCTATAGTATTTGAACTTGAGCAAGCTGACCCTTGATGGTTACCAGAGATGGTTGCACTCCACAAGCTACAAAACAGTGAGATCATTACTATGACATGGTGACTAAAGTATTTGTATTATCATTTATGGTTATTACTATTATTATTATTTATGTAATAATTACTGTAGAAAGACTGACTTGGGCTCATTGTCCTCACAAGATATAAAATAGCACAATCATTAGGCAATAGACATCCACCAAGCATGCATGGGCCAGCATTGCAGATCTTGGGGCAGGTACCAGAGGAAAGCAAACAGCAAGGGAGGGAGGCCGACAAAGGCAGCCACCTGAGATATTATTATTATTGGTTTTGACTACCATTAGGAAAAGACATTACCCCAATACCAATGCTTCATTCTAATTCTCTTGCCATATCTACTGGACAAAATGAATGCCCAACAGTCAGCCAATTGTTGCTAAGCACCCAGCCATGACTTTTGTATCTTGAAAGTACACTGAGCTCAAGTAGCAAAATAGAGGTAGGCATCTGGATGTTTTGTACCAGTAGAGTATGCAACAGTCAGATAATGGAGAGTACACAGCAGTCATGCAAGATGGAATACATCAAAGTAAAAATTTTTGGGTATGTTTGATTCCCCCAGGACTTATCTAAAAGACCAACAAAATAAAAACAAAAGGAACATTGCATCCAGCATCTTTCAAAAGAGTTAATGAAACATATTTGAATAAGTAGTTGCTTGGGTTACCTAAACATTTGTAATCTTTCAGCATTTCAAAATCTTGCACAGTGTAGGCCAGGAGGATGAGCAACAGTCATCCCTGGAAGTAGAACACACACAGCATGCTTCACAAATAGTTCTTACCCTGACCAGAAACAAAAGCATTCTAATTATTGATAAATACTAGTATGTTAATATTAAAGCAAAATACAAATTTTTCAGGGTTATAGGTTGTAGCTGTATTGGTCTAAGGACATAGACAGACAAGGTTTTTTGGGTGAATCTGATATCTTTTATTAGACCAACTAAAATAGTCTGAAAACATTTTTAGCAAGCTCTCAGGTTGAGGAAAACTCTGCAGTTGGTGTATGCTCTTCCTGGATGGAATGAATAGTAAAGAAGCCAGCAGCTGGACTGGTATGCATACAAGATAGGCAGTCAGTGAAGATGTAAATTGAGGAGTCAGTGGATGAGAGACGGGGGGGAAGGGGGATGAATGTAGCAGTTGAATAGTGGAGAGGTACCTGGGGAATCAGATATCAGTCAGGATATATAATGTGTCATAAATCCAATGTCTAAATTTAGTCCATGATTTTTAGTATCTAGGAGGTTGATGAAATGGAGTTCATAGGCTTGTCTCTGGGAAGTGTTTTGTAAGTTTCCTTGGAGGATTAGAACTGAGAGATTGGAGAGGGTGGCAATAGTTGCCACCCCTGCCCAATATCAGGGATGGTGTGATGAGAGTGTGGCAGGGCTTCCGGCCAGCACCAGTTTACTTTCCAGCTGGCCCCTGCTCCCCACAGAGCAGCCCATGGTCCCAAGAAGGTCTAACACTTAAGTGATTTAACTATTTACACTTTATTTACAAAACAAGAATAATAGGAAAGGTTATTTACAAGTGAACTTAAATGGCATAACCAGAATCACAAAACAAACCAGAATGCATTAGTCAACCCTTGACTCAAGAACCACAGGTAGGGTAACTGGCAGCTTTCAGCTGCTGCTAAGATGCAGTACAAGGAAGCAAGGTGCTCACTCCCAGCAGCTCCAACAGGCTTCCTAATAAGTCACAGACTGCAACAGGTTAAGCTCTTCTGGTCTGCAGCAATCAAATTGTAACAAACCTCAACCTCCCAAAGAGGCTGAAGGGTGACCTCCCCCCCCCGTGGCAACCAAAAAGGCAAGCAACAGAGTAGGCTCCTGCAGTAATCAACCTGACCCAAGCACAAAGCTCAGGGACTCCATATGATGATAATCAGCTTCAGAATAAAGGACAGGACTGAGTCCCCTCTGGGGCAGTCAGTGGCAGAGGGTCAGCAGCACAGGTAGCTCCCAGGGGTTGTTGCTCTAAACCCCTGCTCCAGATGACTGGCTGGGCACCCCCCATGCCTTGTGGCTCGCCAGTCCCGCTCTGAGTGCCGGCCTGTGCCCTGAGCTCCTGAGAACCCTCATCCTGGTGCTGTGCTGCTCGTCAGGATCCCAATGCCTGGTCTGCTGCTGTCTCACTTCTCCAGGGAAGGTAAGGGGTTTCCTCAACTCACCAGCCCGGCTCCCTGCTCCAGATAAGGAAGCCACCTGCACTCCTGGCTGCTGCTTCTTCTAAGCAGGAGCCAGCATAGCACTTGGAGTTTAAAATAGAAGGGAAGGAAGGAATTTGGGGAGGGGGTGGGTTGTAACAGACAAAGTATAGGAATTTGTATTGGAAAGCCACCATGAAGTGTTTCCTGAGCTGACTTTGAGTACACTATTCACTGGGTAGCAAAGTGAGCCTACAAGCTGTGAACGAAGCTGTAGCAAGCTGACATTTCACCAGCCTGAGGGCAAAATGGGTCAGAGCTGCCCAACTGGGTAGGGGGAGCATGGTGTGCGAAGACAGGCAGCTCATGTTGCTGCATGGCCATAGAAGAGGGGGTGGGTGTATGCCACCCAGAACTGTGCTCTGCCGCTGTGGGCCTTCATGCTGTATGTTACCCTTCATCTTCCTTCACAACACTGAAATCCACCCACGCTATTTACTTCAATGTTGAAGTAAACAAAACAAAGCACCCCCTCCCCCCACAAGGCACAGCCTAGTGTCAGGTCTCACTTACCAATGTGTAAAGGTGCCAGTTGTGGGAGACATCATAATGTCTTCTTTCAACTCCCACATCACAAAGCAGCTCTCATCATGCACTCAAATGCTGCACTGCACCCGACTTCAGCCTGCACTAATATTAGCATTACTGTGCCCCCACGGGCAACCCTCCCCTGTTACCAGATTTGCCCATCACTTTAGGGTGCGCTCATTTATTAGGGGTACTGCGGGGGGTTAGGTCTGATAGTCTTGGCCTTCACCTCCTGCATCTTTTCCAATTCTTCTGCTACGTCTTGATGATTGTAGATGTTATTAGTTGGGAGGTAGTATCTACAACCCTGACCCCTTTTATCTGAGATCCCGCCCTTTCATTGCTTCCTTTAGCAATGCAAGTGATTTTGTGCAACACTTCAAACCACACTCTGTCATAAGTAAGTAACTCCTTGTATTGTCCTTTGAGTGTTGTTACACTCTTAACCATTATAAAAAATCCCTTTTTTTATAAAAAATTTTTTTTAAAGAAACGCCTTTGAAGTATGCTTATCTTCATCGATGCCTGGATCAGATCAGTCCATCTATCTTTCAAAGCCAAACCAGGGATTGAAGCCTTGAAACTTCCGCCCTTAACTTTCCGGTAAGTAAAAAAAAAAAAAAAAATTCTCCTTTATTTTTTTTGGTCTGCAAGCCCTCACTGGGGATAGTCAACAACTAAAAATCCAGAATCAAAGTTAAGGTATCCTTACATTTGCATTGCAATCCTCTCTCTCCTCTCTTGCTGTCTTATTGTTAGAAATATTATTAGGAATGCATAATGAATAGAGTGTTGTTAGAACTGCACAGTTTGCATCTCGTACCTGATAAGCATAAACACTACCAAGGACCCTTTGTGCTAAAGAATCACTCCCTTTCTTCCTTGGCCAATCTGTCAGCCTTTCTTACACTAAATCACACACTCCCTCTGCTTTTTCTCATGCAGATTACAGAAGCTGGAATCCAACTGACTGTGTCCTTGAAAGGGGAGGGGATTTCAACTCTTGGTGACCTAGAGAGCTTTCTGAGCGTGCGTAATTAGCTGATGCATATATGCCTATCCGCCCCGCATACTTAAGTAGTTAATTATAATGCACATGCGACGGATGACGTGACGTCATTACACGTATGTTTGAATGAACCGGAAATGAGCTGTAAGAGTTCCTGTTTCTGCACACGTGCCCAGGAGGGAGGGTATATAGTACCGGCTGTGGGTTTCCTTGGGGGCGGAGTGATCTGAGTCCTTTGTCTCCGCTCCGACCCTATTTGCAAATACACCTTTTGTGCTGCTAATAGTGTGTGCCTGAGAAATTATTATTCGCGAGCCTCCAAAAGAAATGAACCGCAATTTTTGCATCATTATTATCTTTTTTCCAAGGGATCCACTCCTGTTCCCACTTCTCGTAGCTTCTCTGCTTCCCTTTTGGGGTGATCCTTCCCTAGTTTGGGATACACTTGCTGCCTTTCTTCATCCAGCCCTCACTGGGCTGACATCCCAGCTCGCCCTGTCCCTGCGGTCTTCTCCTCCTTCACCCTCCTTGAGGAGACCCCGCCCCTTATTCTCTGCTCCTTCCTGTCATGTGGCTCTCTTCTGCGGCTCCTTTATAAGCAGGGAGCAGCTGCTTTTAAAATGCTGCTCTCCCAGCTTGATTGATTTCTCCCCACTGGCATCATCCCATGCCAGTATTTCTCCACACATCCTTCCTCTTAAGATGCTGCTAGACACCTTTAAATTTTTGTATATCACAGGGTTTGTGTTATTGGGTTGTCTGCCACCATCAAGTGTGTCTGGTGTCATTGGAGAACGTGGTTCTTAGTGATATCGGGGGGGAAGTCAGCCACAATATTGGCTCATCTGGGCCTAAATTCAGTATCAAAGTGGAAGGGTTATAAGGCTGGTGCCCATCAAGTGATCTGAGTATTATCTGTCTGGGTGGTTTTTAGCCACTTCAGAGGTGCACGATCCATGACTAATATAAACTTTCTTTTAGTAGAGAATATTTTTAGTAGAGAAAATATTCCACCCCACACTTGATTGCAAGACATTTCCTCTTGATTGTGGCATACCTTTGTTCTTATGGTTGGAGTTTCCTGCTAGCATAGGCAATAGGGTGTTCTACACCATCTGTTTCTTGTGTCAACATGGCCCCCACAGCTTGGTTGGATGCCAGTCTGTAGGATAAAAGGATGCCTAAAGTCAGGAGTGTGTAGTACCACCTACACACACAAGGCCTGTTGTGTTTTGTGAAAAGCTTTCCGATGTTCCTTGTCCCACTTTAAGGGTCCATTGCCCTGTCCCTTCAATAAGTCGGTCAATGGTGCTGTTACCTCTGTGAAATATGGGATAAACCGATGATAATAATTAGCCAATCCCAGGAAAGCCCTCAGCTGTTTTCATGTTTGGGCTCACAGGTAATTGCGGATAGCCTCTATCTTGTCTGTCAAATACAGCTTTGGCCTACCAGGAACCCAAGATATTTCGTTTCAGCTTTCCCTAGGGCACATTTTCCTGGGTTGGCTGTAAGGCTGGTTGACCATAGTTCTTGTAGTACTGCTCTCAGGGCGTTTAAGTGGTCTCCCCAATCACTGGTATAGATAATGATATCATCTATACAGGCTGCAGTGTAGCGTTGGTGTGGGGCTAAGACCCAGTTGATTAGCCTTTGGAGGGTTGCCACAGCTCCATGAAGCCCAAATGGCATATGTTTGAATTCATATAAACCCCAAGGGGTGCCAAAAGCTGTTTTCGCTTGGTCTCCTTTCGTCACAGGGATTTTCCGGTACCCTTTGGTCAAATCTAAAGTGGTAATGAATTTTGCCCTTCTGACCCTCTCTAACAACTCACTTATTTGGGGCATGGAAAACTCATCAAATTTCAAAATCACGTTCAATTTCCTGAAATCTATGCATAATCGGAGCGTACCATCTTGCTTGGGCACCACTACCAGTGAGCTTTGCCAAGGGCTGTGTTATTACTCCTTGGGCCAGCATCTTATCTATCTCAGTCTTGATCAGTTCATACCAATGATAAGGTATCCTTCTCCACTTCTCTCTCACCACTTGTCTGGGGTGACAATGAGGTGGCTTATACCTTTGACACAACCTGGACTCTCATTAAACACATCGCTGAACTCTTTTATTAGGAGTTTTAATTGTTCCTTTTGAGTCTCTTTAAGTTGGGCCCCCAAGCTTACTTCTTTAATACTACATAACATTCCATAGAGTTAGCATGTGCAAATGTTGTAACAACACCTTCAATTTCCTTTGCAGCCAGAGTCTACTCACACATGTGTGCTCAGCTCAAGATTCAGTCTGTCACATTCCTCTGACATCTTTGTACACACCAGCAGAGACAAACATGGAAAAGAGACAGGAAAGCGTGGCAGTAAAAGTGCTTGAGT
The DNA here is from genome assembly GCF_052110815.1 of Crocodylus siamensis. Lineage (NCBI taxonomy): Eukaryota > Metazoa > Chordata > Crocodylia > Crocodylidae > Crocodylus > Crocodylus siamensis. The sequence continues at coordinate 44,081,967 of NC_143404.1, forward strand.
AACCAGTGGACCCACACAGCTTGGGTTGTGACTGCCTAGATTTTATGCTGACTTTCTGCTGCACATTAAAGCTGAGGGATAGATCAGTAATAGACACAGGTCTGAACAAGAATGTGGAACCTGTTTGAACTGGGGGGGGAGGGTTGTAAGGTAGGTCTGAACATTAAGTCTGTTTCTGCCATGAAGAATATATACTTATTCACAGAGGTTCCTGCCTAGTAATTATTTGTACAACTAATAGAAGGGTTCTAATTATCGTCAGAATCCAACAGCCAGTAGAAAATTCATTTCACTCCCATTTACACCGCTTTCAGAGGCTCCTTCAACTTCCAGGTCACAGCTCTGGCTTAGTATGAGATCGGTTCTAAAGATGAGGAAACATCAGCGTTCTGCGTAGATAGCAGTAATGGGCAGGGTCATAGAGGCTAAAAACGTTATATCCATAAATAACAGAAAAGGGGAAGAGCCAAAACAAGCAAATGCCCAGTGCTCCACTAGCACACTCCTCATGCACATACCCACATGATCTGAACAGATGGATGAGGAGGCAGTGATGGGAGAAAAGCCTTTGATAGCGTGTTATAACAATGGTGTTAAAAGTGAGATCTGCTTTGCCTTTATGTATATTTTCTGGTGTTTTATCCAGTTGACTTTTAACAGCCCCAAACAATGGGGTTTTTGCCCTTCCCTTGGGAGAGTGTTGCACAGCCCATGCATCTCTGCATTAGGAAATGATTCTTCTCTTAAAGTGGTCATCTCCCTCCCTAGCTGTAGCCCTTGTGCCTTCTAGACAACCTCCTCCCCCCAGTGCATACAGTGCATTGGTGCATTATTATTTATTGCTGTTGCTGAAGTGCCTAAAAACCCCTATCAAGACCATGGCCATTCTTCTGGATGCAAGTGAGGCACCAGGAGATTGTGATTCACCTAAAGTCAAATGACAAAAGCAGGTATTAAAGCCCAAGCTCCTGAACATTAAATGGGGACCACACAAGACCACACTTCCCTTCACTGCCTAAGATTCATTTCAAAATGCATCCCTGTTGCAGAGCTTAAATACTTATCTCCTTGCCCCTCAATTACTGTCCTGTTTGCAGGGCGTAACATGGAACCTCTCTCTGGAGATACAAGGGTATGGGTGGGGTGTCCAGTAGGCCTGTGCAAATTAGGAACTATTCAATTTGGAGTCAGACAATTTAGACACCAGAGATTCAATCTGTAGATTTGAATTGTTTTTCTGATTCGATTTGGCTGAATTGCTTGGGAAGATTTGGAGCCGATTTGGAGATTTGGCCATAGAGTATAATGGGGGAATCAATGAAATATCTATAACTTTGTTGTCTTTTGGCTGATTCAGATGAAACTTGTAGGGATGGTAGCCTTTGCTGAGCAAACGAAGCCTACCAAGCTTCAAGGTGATAGATGCAGGGGTTTCTGGGAAACTGCACCTCAAAGTCCTGAAAGCAAAACTCATGTCACATGCATGTCTGTTAAGCCGTGGTGGAGTGAAAACTGCTAAGGCCATGAAGCCTGCAAGCTTTCAAGGAGAGAGGTGCAGGGGTTTCTGGGGAACTGCACCTCTGCACTTCCACCTGTGCTGCTACATCCCCCTTCCAATTCCCCGCCCCCCCCCGGCCAAGCCTTTCCCTCACCCCCTGATGCCTCCATTTTCACTGCCTGGCTTTCTTGCTTGCATTGCATGCCAGGCCAGCCTCTGGCTTCTTTACTATTCCTTCTATCCAGGACCAGAAAACATACCAAATGCAGGTACTTCCTCAGCCTGACAAAGGGTTTTTCAACCCAAAAGCTTCCTAAGATGTATTTTTCTAACTATTTGGGGTTTTTTTCATAATAAACATATAAACATAAAAACACAAGAGCCATCACACACCACAAGTAACATATATCCAACACAACATCTTTACTTCTTGCTGTCAATTCCTTTATAAAAAGAAAGGCTCTGTGACAGTTCTGTCTGGGTACCTTTGATGCTACTAGTGCTACTGGTGTTGAGCCAGCTAAGTTATTTTGAACTGCCATTGTTTACAGTGGTGGACCGAGCCAAGGCTGTAGGGGAGGAGGAGGCCTCATGGGGGCACACTACCATGTTGTGCAGAGGCCTCAGTGCCAGGAAGGGTGCATCTGAACAGACACACAGTCCCACAAGCACCCTTGTCACGAGTTTTGCCTGCCTGTGCCCAGAGGTGCAGGGCCCCAGAACCCAGACTCCCCCAGTATCTATCTCCTTAACAGCTAGGAGGCTTTGTGACACACAGTGTCACCTATAGACTGGGGGAGTACCACAACAGTGGAAAGAGATTTTGGAGTCCTGGCTGATGTAAAAATGAACATGTGTCACCAGTGTGATGAGGTAATAAGCAAGGCTAACTCTTTCTTGCATCAGCAGGTGCATCATGAGCAGGTCTAGGGAAGTGATAATTTCCCTCTATGTGGCATTGGTGAGGCGGCAGATAGAGTACTGCATCCAGTGTTGGGCTCCGCACTTCAAGAGGGATGTGGCTGACCTTGAGAGGATTCCGGGAAGGGCTACTCATATAGTTGAGGGCCTGCAGGTAAGAACTTATGAGGACAGACTAAGAGATCTGAATCTCTTCAGCCTCTGCAAGAAAAAGCTGAGAGGCGATCTTGTGGTTGCCTACAAACTCATCAGGGGGGCCAGCAGGGAACAGGGGACAAGCTGTTTACCAGGGCACCCCTTGGGGTTACCAGAAATAATGGCCACAAACTAAAGGAGAATAGATTTAGATCGGACATAAGAAAGAAATTCTTTATAGTAAGTGTTGCCAAAATATGGAATGGGCTTCCAAGGGAGGTGGTGCTTTCCCTCCCTTGGAGATGTTCAGGAGGAGATTGGACGGGCATCTGGCTGGGATTACTTAAGCCCCGTGCTCTTTCCTGCCTGGTGCAGGGGGTCAGACATGATGGTTTACCTGGTCCCTTCCGACTCTAGAAATCTATGAATCTGTCATGAGTTATGCTTGTCCGCAGTTTAAGGTGCAGTTTCCCAGAAATCCCTGCACCTATCTCCTTGAAACTTGGCAGGATTTGTGGCCTCAGCAAGAGCTGCCATCCCTTGTTTTTACCTCATTGTGGCTTAACACACACATGTGACATGAGTTTTATTTTCAAGACTTCGAGGTGCAGTTTCCTGGAAATCCCTACACCTATCATTGTTAACTTCATGCTCTCAGCAAAGGCTACCAACCCTGTAAGTTTCATTTGAATCAGCCAAAAGATAAAGTTATATATATTTCATTGATTCCCCATTATACCCTAAGGCTGAATCTCTGAATCACTGAATCTTTTCCGAATCAATTCAGAAGCTTCAAATTGATTCAGAAAGCCTAAAGCTTCTAGCGATTCAATTCAGATTTGTAGATCTGGCCTCTGAATCACCCAATCATCTCTGAATCCAAATCACGATCTGAAGCTTTGCATAGCCCTAGTGTGTGGTCCCAAGGTTTCTGTTGCACATCTGTGCTTTGTCTGTTGAGCATGCAGTTGATCAGCTTTTGGCCTCTGTGCTTGAATTTTTACAGTGCCAGAGCTGCTCACTGTGTGACTGTAAAAGAACCAGCAGTTTCCATGTCCCTTCATATTTTAATGAGCATTGATAAGCTGAAGCAGAGTGCCAGGACCACAGTGTATCCTCCGGGGACAGATAGATAAATATAGGACCACATGGAGGCATGCATAAAAATCCTGCCCTGTACAGAAGGTGTTCAGTTGTCTCCCTGGGGCCAGGGCTGGAGCTGTGGGTTTGGTGACTGTGCTGTTCCTGAGGGGCTTAGGAAGTTATGCTGGGAAATTAAATGGTTGTCCATTCAAAGCTCTGTTGTCCTCATCTGTGAGAAATGAGTGGTTTACATCCCACCCCCAGAAGCAGTGCATTGTTTCCTGATGATGCTGACTGTGAATGCAGCAGTTGGTCCAACCAAAAAGGGCATCACTCCCTTGCAGGGGCTTCTTCTCAAGGTGTAATGGCACATCAAACTGGTACAATGACCTTTGAGAGAGTAAGATGGCACAGCATTCTGGGTGGGCACACCTCACAGGGTGCTGGCTCTTCCTGGGCTAGTCTTGCTGGTCCCATCCCCTGCTTCAAAGATGTAGCAAGGCACCTCTTGGAGGTTATCAGAAATGAACTCCTGGGCTTTGCATGCTAGTAGTACTCCTGGTTCAATTGTGTGAGATGAACTGCTCTCAGTTCCATTGCAGACACCCTGACCTGGCCACTCTCAGTAGAAGGGGCTGTCATATAGCGAAGCAATACTTTGCTCATGGAGACAGCTGCACTCTTGCATGCTTGGAGATCTAATGGGTCTTGAGGACTGTCAGAAGCCCCAGGATCCATTTCCTTTCCCTCTGGGTTCTGTGTGATGTGCTAGTTAGCACTTCCATTTAGCAGGGCACTGCATCTACCCTTCTGTTGCTATGGGTTCTACCCCCTTCAAAAACAAATCTTGGAATAAAAGCATTCACAGAGTTCAAGGGCAGCAGAACAGGCCCAGCTGCTGATGGGAGCTGCAGATCCAAAGACTTCACATCCTACTGGCACTCTGGCCTTTTCTACTGCCCTTATGTCCTGTGATTGTTTTTATTGCAACGTTTTCTAGTAAAAGAGAGAACCTATTCTTTACTACCAATGTCTTCCACAGTCAATTTTGCTACAGATCCCAGGCCTGATTCTCACTTACATGGGTGCCCTATTACATCATTCTGACAATGCAGGTGTCTTCTGTGTCCTTGCTAAGTCCTATTTACGTTGCCAAAATGGGGTAAGTCTGAATGGAGCTCTCTAATGTAAAGGTGACCTGCAGAGGCTATGAAGCACTGAGCTAGTGTGCTGTTTTGCTGTTTCATGATGAAAAAAAGTGTGTTTTATTTTATTTTATGTTAGTCATTTTTATCTGGTTTTGCAGGAGGAATCTTTTGTAGGGGCTTTCTCAGCTCTCCATCGAATGATAAAAAAAACTTTTCTCTCAATGTTTGTCACAGATTAGATTAAGCAAAGTGTTTTGAATTGTGTGACACCTCCCCTCATCTCACTTGGTACTTGCAGCCCAAGTACCAAGGCATGATGTCCTCCAGAACCAAAGGAGATGAGCCCCAACTGTCTAGACATAGCAGAGCTTTTCTCCCCTCTTCTCTGAACTTTTTATCTTTAAAACAATACTTAAGATCTTCTTTCTCCATTACACAGAAATAAAGGGGAAAAATTGCTTTCCCTCCATGTTAAATATCTTCACTACATGCAGAGTCCTTCTGAACTGCCTTCCACCCATGTTCAACAGAAATGCAAAAGCAGTTTTTTCTGCAAAGAAAACCACAACTTTCTTTTTTTATTTCCCCACACAAAGAAGAAACCTTTGCACTGGGAAGGATTTGTTGATGAATTCAGCCCCTAATCTCTACAGTGCTACTCAGGGAAGGTTAAATGATAAAAAATATGGCAGACATGGTAAGCATTTGGCATGTATGTGCAATAAAAGATGAACAAGAACAACTGTGACATTATCTTTATTTACTAAAAATAGTGTCCTGCAAAGTTTAAAGAAAAGCGCATTATACTTGTTAACCTCTCCTCTGTCTGTTAAAGAGCCTTCAAAGACTGGCTTTAGGGCATTAGGATACAGCATCCCCTTTCAAGGGCCACCTAGCACGCAGACAATTGAAACCTAATACAATGTTGGCAACAGCAGGGGAGGAAAAAATAGTTCTCACATGACCCCGCTTTTCTTAAACACCAGAGTCTGATGTGTTAGTGTGAACTTTGCCACACGCACATACCACACACAGACATGTGCTTGGATAACCCATGGCACATACAGACAGAGCCACACTACTGACAACCCTAACAAATGTGCAAGCACCTTGCCATTGCACACAGGTATAGACAGTAAGACTCTGAACCAATTATTTCTAAAAAAAATTACCACATTATGCAACACCATCTGACATATTTCTGACAGATGCTTCATGGGGGGTTATGCTGCTGGGCAAACTGACACATGCATAAGATAAGTATAACACTTCTTTACTTTCCACCACCGGCCCGCTCCCCCCGTCCCCTCCTCCCCCCAACCCTCTGGTACTCCCCCTCATGTGCAGAGGACAGACCTGCGTAAAGACCACTTCCCTAAGGTTTCAGCTGATGCTGCTATATAATGTATATTTTTTATATCAGTACAGTAAATATTCTCAAGATGTATAGCTTTGGTAACATATTAATCAGACTGATCACATTATCAGAGGGGGTGACCTATTTAACACAAGCTACATAAATGTGACACAGTTGGGCTATTTTTGCAGGAGGGTTTTCAGATCTATCCACAGAGGACTGAATCTGTATTGTAAAAGAACAAGTAAAGGTTTTATTTTTTCATTCTGAACTCTTCTTTGTATAAATACCAGCTTGAGCAAGGGCATGAAAATAAATCTATTGTCTCTCAGGCTGCATTTCAGTGTGAAATACTTGGGTAAGGCCAGAGATCTTAAATCCCTAATGCATGCCTCTATTGTTTGAAGTGCAGAAGAACAATTGAAGGGTGTTCTAATGAGCTAAAGATAGAAAGTCAGCTGTTACTGTCCATTTCCTAGTAACTGAGAATAAAACAATGCCCAAGTATTGTCTGCATGACTGGAGCAATGACATTGGAAACTCTGCCAAGGGAGCAGCTAAAAGATCAATGAAACACAAGTTATTTATAAATGGGTAATGTCATTTCTTCCCCAAAGTAATTTCACTTCCTTTGCCTTTTCTATCAGGCCTTTTCTGTGACATTGAGTAGCTGTGAACACAGTAGCAAAGTATAAATAAATTGAAGACAGACTGAGGGAGAGAAAGGGACTCAAATCAAAAACTCTGTGCCTTTCTAAACTACTCTTTGTTAACTGCTCCTTTGCTTCCCAATGCAGGGCAGGGTAATTCCTGCTCATTGGCATCCTCAGAACCTCAAACAATGCAGAAGCAGCCTTATGCTGTGAGTTTCCATGTGCCAGATAGACTCCTTCTGACTCTTGCTTGACTCTGCAATGGCAATCCTGCCAGGCTAGGCATAAGGTGATCCCTAACACAGTAAGCACAGTCTCTTAAAGGGCCAGATTCTATTTCACCTATTAGGCATTTAAGTGTTTGTAAGTGGCTAAGTACAATTCTATTCTCCCATGTTCAAGTCGCTGAGCATCCATTAATGCACCTACTTTTGTAATACACTGTCATCTTACCCCTGAGTCACAAAAAAGCAGTTGGAAGGAGAAGGACTCTCCTACTTTTTGTATTAACAGTTTTGCAAGGACTTGATCAATGTGGAATAGCAACACACTGGTGCCAATTCCAGTGCATGGGGATTAAGCTCTTAGATGCTCAATAGGTGCAACAAAATCTGACCCAGAGTGGTCTAGGGCCTGAAGACAAACAGAATAACCTACCAGTCCTGCCTCAGGGTGTGGGCTCCAAGAAATGGAAAGCTGGAGAGAGTTTTTCTGTACAGAGCATTCATTTGCCTCCAGCACTAGATGCTGATTCTCCTCTGTTAACACTAGCATAACATCAGAGGAATTCCTAGTGGCTGACACTAGCATGGGAGAAGAAATGTGTCTTGAGTATCCAGCTCTGCTAGTTGTGATAATGGAGTTGAAGAACTCCAGAAAAACCTTCATCTTAGGTGCTTTCCTCTCTGATTCCCCCCCAACATAACAGAATGGGAATTAGGCCCAGGCAGTGGAGAGCAAAGGGCCTTACTGCTGTACCACGCTGACTAAGCATAGTCCTTACCCACAGTGTAGTGGCTTCAAGGGCTCTATACATGAATAATATCAGTTGATCAAGGAATTGGAGGAAAGGTCCTTTTGTGAACAAAAAAGTAGAGGAGGGGGACCATGACATCTGTCACTCCAAACCAGGGACTGGCAAAACCCAGTCTGATGCCATAGCCTGGTGAGTAAGCCCTGGTGAAAGGATAACCAAAAGTCTAGGCTTCTGTTGTGTGTTCCCCAAATGAATTATGTGAAGGCATATCCATGCTATCAGCAAACACACAGGGTAGTTGTCACATGCACTAATCCTGTGTGCTTTGTTCACATGTGAACACACCAAGAGAGGTGCTGTTATACTAATTAATATTAATGTATAGAAATCCAACACACAAAGACAAGAGAAAACATTCTAGAACTGGTGACAGCCTGCAAGTGAAAGAAAATTTATTATTATGGAGATACCTCCTCTCAGGGGATCATTGCCATCAAGACAATGATCACTGCTCTTCCCTCCTGGCCAGCCTGTTGTGTGTTGAAGTGCCCACACCAAGAGAAGGCTACTGCTTGGTATAGAGCACTGTCAGAAGAGCTATCTCCCACAGGGGGCATTTGACTTATCTCCTCACTGACTATGCTGCTGTGAGTTTGAAGGGCAGCCTCTGGTAACTGGCCAACATCCCCCCTCAACAGAGCAGGTCCTGATTTCTCAGCCATAGAGTATCATTCCCGTATGTCACTAGTCTGCCATTATCTAGCTAGGGTTCTCCAGCCATAGTCCACGGACTTGATTCTGTCAGCCTTTAATGGGCAATACTCCTTTCTAGTTCTAGGCCTTTCAAGTTCTGCTAGAGTCTGGAGGGTTTCCAAATATAGTAAATAAACCCAAGGTCCTTGCTGCCTCCTGTACAGCTCCTTCAAGTCATTCTTGAGTGGATGCCATGGAAGGATACAGGATAAAGAGGGAATGGAAAGACTGTGATATAATCTTCCTACAGAAAGGATCTCCAGTCTGAAGTGTTTGGGAGCCAGTGTGCTCCACAGTTACTCTGCAAGGTGCTTTAGGAAGCTACAGTGAACCAGCTTGCTGTGACTGGTATGAAGGCAAGGCTTCCAAGTGGAGGAAACTTATGGAGAAACATGGTATATGAGGAAATACAGAAAAGTCATAATTTCTAAATGGCTACTGGAGTCACTAGGAAGAGGCCTAGCACTGAGCGGGGACACCAGCTTCCTCACAGGTCCCTATTGCACAAAAGAGATAATGTCATCTCCATGGCAGACAACTGATATAAGAACAGAATATAAAAGGCAAGTCACAGTTATAATACATTCTAAATATGGACTGAGGCAGCTGTGGTCTGAGGTTTGGTGCTAATCTGCACTTTGTCCCTGACTCACTGCTTGGCTTTGAGGCAGCCACCAAGCCAAATTTTCCATATCTTATTATCCAATAATGCTCCTGAAAATATTATGTAATATAAAATTAATCAGCCCATACTACCTGAAGCAGACTCTTGGGCCTAGGACACACTAGATTAAATTATTCAACCCAAATGGCAGCTCTGCCAGGCCAACTCCCCCTATATACACTTTGGAAAACCATCTGTCTTGCACCAGACTAGCTTGCAGGTTCCCAAGGTCTGTCTGCTCACAGATGTTGTATGTGAAGCTTTTAACTTGGAGCTGTCTTGTTGTTGGGGTAGCACAGAGACCCTAGCATGGAACATTCCTACTGGAGTTGCATTTCCCCTGAGCTCATAGAATATAAAACATGACTTAGCCTCTATCAGGCTAGCACACTTTGGAGTTGACCCTTTGATATACATCATCACTGGCCTCTTCACTCACTGCATGCCTGCAGTGGAGTGGCTTTCCTACACTGGCTCCTATCTGGACTGTTACCAGCTTCCTTCTTCTCTAGGACACTCGTGGGGCACTTTGGGCTAGATCCATGCAAAACTGTATGATACCAAACTAGGAAACCAAGGCTTCAGGATAGGTAACCTAGTCCCAAGTGCCCCAGGAGAGTTGTTTATTTTAGTGTGTGGGAGATAAACACTGACTTACTGTGAGTGTAGCTTGATCAGAGGCTGAGGCAATACTAAAGTAAAGGCTACCTTGGTGCTTCAGCCTGTGAACACTGTGCTGGCACTACAGCATGATAATCTACAACAACTGTATGTTTTACATGGATGACATGTGGCTGCACTCCTGGAATCCAACATGTGCTGTTATTCAAAATAACTCTTGAGACTAAAGACCTTAGAATAACTGGGGTCTTCAGAGAAACCAGTAGCCCTCATTCAAGTATCTACAACACAAGCCTTAATTACACTGTCCAGACAGGAGTTTAAGGTGCTTAGTTGCCATGCACTCCCACTGAGTGAGATGTGCTGATGGCTAACTTTCATTCTGTATCATGTTCTTAAAGTCAATGAAGATCTGTGCTAATATCCCACTGATTCCTGTGTATATAGCCCAGACACAAGACTTCCCCTCTTTCTACTGTACTTGCATTATGGGCACAGCAAAGAGAATTCTTTTAGTCAAACTGAGGTCCATATTGCCCAGAACTGTCAAAGACCTTCACGTTCTTTTGGTTCTGGCTCAAGACCAAAACTGAGACTGTGTTCTGCTATTTTATTCTCTTTGCTGGCTTAAAAACAGGACAAGAATCCTCTTAGACAAGAGCTATGCTCTCATGGGGCAAAATTCTGCTAAGTTAAAATATGTCTTTAAAAGGATACTGTTTGTCGGAAATCTGATCCTGTTTGAAATGAGCTACACCTGCTTTAGAGTCCCCCAGCCACACTTTGGAGCTTTACAATCACTGTTTTATATATCTAAAAAGGTTTTCTTTTTCCTGCTTTGTGGCAGCCCTTCTCAAACAGCAGAAGCTGCCTGACCTCAAGGGAAGCTGCAAACTGACCATACGCTCTGTGCTGTCATGAAGTAAACTAGCTGGACAAAATGGTGTCTTTGCTTTCATCCCTTCTGAGAGATTTCCAGGTCATGCAGTAACCCCATTTCAGTCTTTTGAGGTGTTCCCTCTCACAGGAGTGGCATAGAATGTTACAATATTCAATGCAAGATTCTTGCCTCAACCAGCAGTTTGGTTCATAAATTTATCTTAACATTCTACGCTGTGAATAGGTAAAAGTTGCACAAAATTGAAAGTTTAGCAAACCAACCAACAAGCAACAAATCCTCATGATGTCACAAAATCCAAAACACCTGGTTCCACAGGGTCTAACAGTCCTGGGATCCCTTGCTTAGTTGTGGCTGTATCTAAATTTCATTACATGCGCACATGCAATTACAAACTACTTGTCGGAATGTAAATATGCCAGTGAGCTAGCAAAAATTCACAAAGACCTTTGATTTCTTTTTTCTAAATAAATCCAGCTCATCTTATGTTGAACAGACTGGCATGGTGAGTGTCACAAGGCACTAAGGTGGCTGCTTCTCTAAGAGCAGAGCATAGATTCATAGATGTAGGGTTGGAAGGGACCTTGTAGATCTTCTAGTCCGACCCCCTGCCCTGGGCAGGAGAGAAAACTGGGCTCAAATGACCCCACCTAGGTAAATGTCAAGCCTCCTCTTAAAGACCCCCAGGGTAGGAGCCTTCACCACTTCCCTTGGAAGTTGGTTCCAGATCCTAGCCACCCTGACTGAAGTAGTGCCTTCTAATGTCTAGTCTAAACCTACGCTCTAACAATTTATGGCCGTTATTCCTTGTTACTCTGGGAGGTGCTTGGGGGAACAAAGTTTCTCCCAATCCCCGCTGGTCCCCCTAGTAAGTTTATAGATGGTCACCAGGTCCCCCCTCAGCCTTCTCTTGCAAAGGCTGAACAGGTTCAGGTCCCATAGCCTCTCATCGTAGGGTCTGCCCTGCTGTCCCCGGGTCATGTGAGTGGCCCTCCTTTGCACCTTCTCAATGCTGTCCACATCCCTCCTGAAGTGCGTTGCCCAGAACTGGATGCAGTACTCCAACTGTGGCCTGACCAGTGTCGCGTAGAGAGGGAGGATCACCTCCTTGGCCCTGATTGTGATGTATCTGCGTATGCAAGACAAGTTACGGTTACCCTACTGACCGTGTCCTCGCATTGTCGGCCCATGTTCATCTTGGAGTCAATAATGACTCCAAGATCTCTTTCTGCCACCGTGCTTTTGAGAAGGGAGTTCCCCAGCCTATAGGTACGCTGCTGGTTCCTACTGACTAAGTGAAGCAACCTGCACTTGTCCTATTTTCATTTGCCCACCCCTGTAACCTGTCCAGGTCCCACTGTAATCTGTTCTTCCCTTCTAGCATGCCCACCTCACCCCAAATCTTGGTGTTGTCTGCGAATTTGAACAGGGTGCTTTTCACCCCGTCATCCAAGTCATTAATAAAGAAATTGAACAGTGTGGGTCCAAGGACTGAGCCCTGGGGGACTCCACTGCCCATTCCCCTCCAGGTCAAATAAGACCCGTCCACCACCACCCTCTGAGTATGACCCCTCAGTCAATTTGCAATCCATCTAACTGTGTAGGCATCAATGCCAGTCGCCCAATTTTTTAATGAGGATGGGGTGGGAGACAGTGTCAAAGGCCTTCCTGAAGTCCAGAAAGACTACATACACCGTGACACCTGCATCCAGTGATTTTGTGACCTGATCGTAGAAGGCAATCAGGTCTGACAGGACCTGCCCCTAATGAAACCATGCTGGTTACCCTTGAGCATCATCCCTGCTGCTGGCCCATCTCTGCTGCTGGCCCATCACAAATGTGCTCCTTGATAATCTTCTCAAAGAGCTTCCCCAGGATCAAAGTAAGACTAATGGGCCTATAGTTGCCCGGGTCCTCCCTCTTCCCTTTTTTAAAGATGGGACCACATTGGCCTTCTTCCATTCGTCGGGCACCTGGCCAGAGCAGAGCACCACGAGTGCTTGTAAAGCTATGCCATGCGATAACCCCGGCCAATTCCCTCAACACCCTGGGGTGGGTAGCATCTGGACCTGCTGATTTGAGCACGTCCAGTCCCTCCAGAAGTTCCCTAACTCGGTCCTCCATGACCCTAGGCCCAGCGGAGTTTCTCCTGAGTCCGTCCTGAATCTCGGTAGAGGAGTCTCAGTCCCTGCACAAGAAAATGGAGGCAAAGAAATTGTTAAAGAAGTCTGCTTTCTCCTCTGGTGCAACCACTGGATTGCGAATCATATCTTGCTGGGGCCCCACATTACCTGGTGCCTTCTTCATGCTCCTTATGTATTTAAAAAAGGACTTTTTGTTATCCTTGATGCTAGCCCTAGTTCAGTATCTGCCTTAGCTTTCCTAACAGCCCCAAGTGGTGGAGGTATACTCCTCTTTGGTGGTTGCCCCTCCCTTCCATTGGGTGTACACCTCCTTTTTGGCAATCAGGCATTCCCGAATGCCCTTCGTGAGCCAAGGCTGGCTTCTGGGCACACTTGCCCTCTTTACTTCTCATTGGAATTGTCACCCCTTGGGCTCTGAGAATCGTCTCATTAAGGAACAACCATTCATCTTAGACACCCAGTTCCCCTACTCTCCAGGACCTCAGTGCCTCTGATTGCTATTGCCCAGGTGGTCGAGGACCTGGAGTCCCCTCACCAGGTCATTCCCTGTCGCCAGGACCAGGTCCAGCAGGGCATTCCCCTTGGTGGAACTATGCACCTCCTGGATTAAGTGGAGGTCCTGTATTTTGGCAAGGAACCTTCGTGAGTGGTCAGACGTGGCTGACTGCTTCTCCCAGCAGATGTCCGGGTAATTTAGATCACCCATGACAACTACATCCCTTGCCTGAAATGCCTCTGCAAGCTGACCCGAGAATTCACAATCCAGCTCTTCCCCTTGATTGGGAGGTCTGTACTAGACCCCCACTGTTAAGTCCCTTTTCCCATGACCCCCCTGTATCCTGACCCAGAGCACTTCAGCCTGCCCCTCCTCAGACCCCAACCCCATCAGGTTGAGGATGTGTATTGCTCTTTGATGTAGAGAGCGCTACACCCCTGCCTTTCTTTCCCATTCTATCCCGCCTGTATAGTCTATAGCCCCTAATATTAACCGCCCAGTCGTGGGATGAATCCCACAAGGTTTTTGTGAGCCCTACTATGTCTGAGTTTGAACTAGCTGGCTGGAGGGTGAGTTCCCCCTGCTTATTCCCCATACTATGAGCATTGGTGTAGAGGCATTTAAGGCCTTGAATGCCACCCCCCAATTCCCAAGGCTATCTAGACACCTGTTGCTTACCTGGATACTCCTTGTGCACATCACATGTCTTGGTTGGGAGGTGTTCTCAAGTTCTCCCGTGGCCCCATACCCTGGCAAAGCTCATTTAAAGCGTGCCGCATGAGGTCAGCCAACCTGGAAGAGAAGACACGCTTGCATTTAGGAGAGTGGTGTAGCCCAGCCCACCCAAGCAAGAACTCTGCATGAAAGTATAAATCGTTATCCAGGAACCTGAGGCCTGACATCCACCATGAAGTGAGATGCCAAGGGGTCTACAAACCCCAGGGTTCAGTAGGATCCAGCAAGACCATGTCCAAACATAAAAGATCAAGGGCAGCCTCCCTATATTAATAGTACCAGCAAAATGTGGCAAGTGAGATAGAGGGTGCCTGTTGGGCGAAACTGGCATAATTAAGGAGCCCTAGGGGTAACACGATCATCCCTAGGGACCCCACCCTGCTACAGTGAGGACTACACGTGAGCAGACTTCTGAATTCTGAACTACTTTGTGTCTTAAAAGAACACTAACAAGAAAAGTCTCTGCTTTTTCCAGGGTTCTGACTGGTGTGGATGGTATATACCCACCACTGAGCTGTTTTTATTAACATATTTTGTATCTTTTACTATGTATTCACTCTGCTTCAGTCTACAGTGCTCTAGGAACTATTCAAGCCCTCAGAACACATAGGAAGAGATGGATTTTGCCCTGAAGGGCTTATAGTCTAATTTATGTAGAGCTTTCTTTTAAGTTACCAAGCTTACAAGACAGGGATCACTTCATTTGTGACCAAAATGTGACCATCACCTGGGTGAAAAGCAGCTGTGTAACTGTCACAGCAACACTATAGCAGTTTAGATGAGGAAGTAGACACTCTAGGTCCAACCCAATGCCAGTGGGAACTCCAAAAGGCTGAAGGCCATTGACTCAGTCTGAACTTTTTAGTTTTTAGTATTTAAATTAAAAACTGGAGGAAAAATGTAGCAGGTTAGGGAGACCACGTGGTTTGAATTGATGCAGCCTTTAAGAGGGAGGTTATATAAATACTATGTTTTTTTCAAAGGATAAGAAGGGAATAGAAAATATGAGTGCAGGATAGCAAGGAGAAATCAGAACAATTAGAAACACAATCAAATGGAACACATAAATACAGGCAACTGAACAAGGACAAAGTGTATAAGTACTTCTATACAAATGCTAGAAACCTAAAAAATAAGGTGAATGAACTACTATGCCTGGTATTAAATGATGGTATTGACATCACAGACATTTCAGAGACATGGTGGAAGGAGCATAATCAATGTAATGCTATGGTACAAACTTACAGAAATGATAGAGTAGGATGTGAAGGTGGGGGAGTGGCACTATTAAAAATGGTGTAGAGAGAAACAAGGTAAAAATCTTAATTGAAAAGTACCATAGAATCTCTGTGGGTAGAAATTCTGTGCTTCAGGTTTGTATCCAAAAGCTTGCAAAGAACAGTTTTTCCAACTATTTAGTTGGTCTAGTAAAAGATATCACGTTTACCTAAGAAACCTTGCCTGCCTATGTCCTTAGACCAACATAGCTAAAACCAATGCCCCAGTATCTACTGTGTATTAATGAATGTGTAGATATGCCCAGAGAGAGGGAGTAAGCCAAAAAAATCCACCACACCTACATTTAACTTCAGAATGGGAAAAATACATAAAAATGAAGAAGTTAGAAAGATGTTAAAAGGAGAAGCCAAGAGTGTAGAAGACCTAAGGGCAGGTTGAAAGCTGTTTCAAAATACTATATTACAGGCTCAGGAAAAGTGTGTACTATAATTCAAAATGGTTACAAAATAGATCCAGTAAAGACACTACATGGCTTAACAGCAGAGTTAAGGAGCTATCAAAGACAAAAAAGCATTGTTTAAAAAACGGAAAGCATACTTATGTGAGGAAAGTGCACAGATTCTGGCAGTTCAAATGCAAAAGTATAATAAGGAAGTGTCTTGCAAAAGGCAAAAGTTAATGATAAGATTTTTTTTTTCAAACACATTAGAAGCTGGAAGACAGCCAGAGTGTCAGTGGGAGCACTAGATAACCTACATGTAAAAGGTGCCCTCGGGGATGATAGTGTCACAGCAGAAAAGCTTAAATGAATTATTTTCATCATTCCTTACTAGACAGGATGTGAGGGCAATTCTCACACTGGATCAATTCTTTTTAGAAGTTAAATTTGAAGAGTTAGATCACATTGAAGTGGCAATAGAGGGAGGGTGACAGTATCTTGCTCATCTCAAAATGGGGAACTCCACTTCCCCCAACTTCCCACCCTGTTGTCCAGCATACCAAGCTTTGATCTCTGTTGTGCTGGCTGGAGCTGGGAGGGGTGTGGAGCAACAGAGCATGGAAGGGTTGAAATCTGTCTAGATGTGACAGTGAAAAAGGGACACAAGTGTTTATTTGCCCAAAATGACAGGGTACCTGGTTGTCCTGGTTAAATCTGGACATATAGTCACTGAGTAGAGGAGGGTTTAGAACAAATCAATTAATTAAGCACCAGTAAGTCACCACAACCAGATGGCATTCACCCAAAAGTTCTGAAGGAATTTAAATGTGAAATTTAGGATTGTGGGCAACAGTATATATCCTATCACTAAAATTGGCCCTGTGCGCCAGAGAACTGGTAGATTGCCAACATAAAAACCATCTTCAATAAGAGCTACAGACTAGTGGGCATGTCTACAAATTGCATTTATGTCAGCTTAAATTTACTGAGCAGTAAACGGGAATAGGTCAGTGTCTACACTTGCAGGCATTAAAGTGCATAAACACGGTGTGTGGACTGATTTGGGACTAAAGTCTGTCCACATATACAGTGTTATTGGGCGGTAAGGTGTCTACATGTGTGTTACTGTGCAGTAACTAATCAGGCATAAATATGATACCTGCATGACGTAGGTATCAAATTTATGCTCAAATTGGCATAAGTCGCATGATCAGGGGGCAGCAGGGCAGACACAATGAGGAGAGGCTACGGGACCTGAACCTGTTCAGTCTCCAGAAGAGAAGGCTGAGGGGGGATCTAGTGGCCTGTTACAAACTAGTCAGAGGGGACCAGCAGAAATTGGGGAGGTCCCTGTTCCCCCAAGCACTGCCAGGAGTGACCAGGAATAACGGTCACAAGGTGGCAGAGGGTAGATTTAGGCTAGATATCAGGAGGCGCTACTTCATGGTCAGGGCAGCTAGGATCTGGAACCAACTTCCAAGCAAAGTGGTGCTGGCACCTACCCTGGGGGTCTTTAAGAGGAGGCTAGATGAACATCTTGCTGGGATTGTTTGACCCCAGTACTCTTTCCTGCCACCGCAGGGGGTCGGACTTGATGACCTGCTCAGACCCCTTCTGACCCTAGAAACTATGAAACTATGAAGTCACCATACAGGCAGTCCTCAACTTACAATGTTTCGAGTTACAGTGTTTTGCATTTAAAACATTTATAAATTTGACACCCTGTTTCAACTTTCTGACATTAGTTTCAAGTTTACAGTGCTTGATCCGAAGTGATGTTATGCCAGTGAACAAGTTCACTGTGTCACCCATCTTCCTGGAGAAAATCTGTCCAAACTTACTTGGACACTTACTTTAAGAAAGCAGATAAGACTCCAGAAAAACCTGCAGCCAAGACTCCTGAGAAGACTCCATCCAAGAACCCTTCAAAAAGTCCAACTAAGAGCCCTTCAAAAAGTCCAGCAGTCACCTCAAATCAATAGGATTGCTACTTACAATATAAATACATTAATGTAGCTATATTACTCATCTTGAATTGATTTGAGTACAAAATTCTGGGTTATTTTTGGTGAAAATAGGGTATTGGGCCTTGGTTAAGGAACCAATCCCCCATTTATAACATTGTTTTCTATGGGAAAATGGGTTCCAAGTTACGTTTTGACTTTTCAGGAACCAATTGTGTCGTAAATTCAAGAACTGCCTGTATTTACTGTGCAGTATGGGTGTGCATGTGTGGACGCGTGCCCATACTGTGCAGTAATTGTGGTTACTATATAGTAAATGCACACATGTAGATGCTCCCTGTGAGTCTCGTTTCTGTTCCTGAAAAATTGATAGAATTTATAATAAAGACTAAATCATTAGTCACATGGACAAGTACGATGTACATGGTTTTTCTAAAGGGAAATCCTGACTCATGAACCTGCTGGAGCTTTTTGAGGCAGTTAAACATAGACAAGAAGGATTTCATAGATTTCATAGACATTTGGGCTGGAAGGGACCCCAAAGGATCATCGAGTCCAGCCCCTGCCCCAGGGGCAGGAAGTTAGCAGGGATCATAGGATCCCAGCAAGATAAGCATCCAAATGTGTCTTGAAGGTGTTCAAAGTGGGTGCTTGAACTGCCTCCGCGGTATTCTGTTCCAAACTTTGGGGGCTCAGATAGTGAAGAAGTCCTTTCTTATGTCCAGCCTGAATCAGTCACAGTGCAGTTTGTGACTGTTTGATCTTGTCATCCCTTGGGGGGCTCTGGTGAACAGATGTTCCCCCAGATCCTGATGAGCACCCCTGCTAAACTTATAGGTGGCCACCAGATCACCCCGAGCCTGTGCTTTTCCAGGCTGAATAGCTCCATTGCTCTCAGCCTCTTGTCATAAGGTCTGTTTACCTGACCTCTGATCATGTGCGTGGCTCTCCTCTGCACCCTCTCAAGCTTTTCCACATCCCTTTTGAATTCTGGAGCCCAAAACTGGACGCAGTACTCCAGCTGCGGCCTCACCAAGGCCGTGTACAGCAGGAGAATGACATCTTGGGATCTGCTTGAGAAGCATCTGTGGATGCAAGCCAGCGTTTTGCTCGCTTTACTAGCTGCAGCATCACATTGCAGGCTTATGTTCATCTTGTGGTTAACCATGACCCCCAAGTCCCTTTCCTCTGTAACCAGCGTAGCACTACCAAGCCTATAAGGATGGCGCAGGTTTTTCTTCCCAAGGTGGAGAAGCTTGCATTTTTCGGTGTTGAACACCATCAAGTTCTTGTCTACCCATTTCGTGAGTCTGTCCAGATCCACCTGGATCACCCTCCTATCCTGTGGTGTGGATGCTTTACCTCAGAGTTTGGTGTCGTCAGCGAACTTGGCCAGTCCGCTTCTGACACCAATGTCCACATCATTGATGAAGATGTTAAACAGTATAGGCCCGAGGACAGAGACTTGTGGGACTCCTCTGGTCACAGTGCACTAGGATGATTGACTCCCATCAACCACCACCCTCTAGGTTCTACCGCAGAGCCAGTTCCCCGGCCAGCAGACTGTGGTGACATTAAGGCCGCAGTTAGCCAAGAGGTGATCGTGGGATACCAGATTGAAGGCTTTTTTAAAGTCAAGGTATACAATGTCGATCTCTTCCCCCTTGTCCAGGTGATAAGTCACCTGGTCATAAAAGGAAATGAGATTGGTCAAGCAAGACCTACCCGCAACAAACCCATGCTGGGTATCCCTCAGGATATTGCCTTCAGCTAATCTGTTAAGGATGGCCTCCTTGAAAATCTTTTCCAAGACCTTCCCCAGAATAGAGGTCAGGCTGATGGGCCTGTAGTTTCTTGGATGTACTTTCCTCCCTTTCTTGAAAGTAGGCACGACATTGACTCTCTTCCAATCATCGGGCACTTCACCAGAGTGCCAAAAGCTCTCAAAGATCTGTGCCAGGGGCCGAGCTATGATGCTTGCCAGCTCCCTGAGTACCCTTGGGTGTAACCCATCAGGGACAGCTGACTTGAAGGTATCCAGCCTGTCAAGGTGTTCCTTCACGAGGTCAGCTTTGATGGAGGGCAAGGAATGTCCCTCACCTGGGCCTCCCTGACCCATAGTGGGCCAGGCCGTCCCATGGAACTGGTGAAAAACTGATGCAAAGTACCTACTTAGTAAGTTTGCTTTTTCCTGGGCATCAGTTGTCAGTTGTCCCATGTGGTTTAGCAGGGGTCCAATGTTGCCCTTGCTTTTCCTCTGGCTCCCCACATATCTAAAAAAGGACTTTTTATTGTCCTTGATATTTGTAGCTGGAGTTGCATCACAGCCTTGGCTTTCCTGATTTGCTCTCTGCAAGTCCGGACAAAAGCAGAGTATTCCTCCTTGGCGGCAGTTCCAGTCCTCCATCCTTTATAGGTCCTCCTTTTAAGACGCAGGAGGTCCGCCAGTTCCCTGGAGAGCCAAGGGGGCTGCTGTGCCCTTTTGCTGCCTTTCCTCCGAGACAGGATGCACTTTGCTTGCGCATCCAGGATTGCTCCCTTGAGGAGCAACCACTCGTCCTGAACTCCCCTCTCCATTGTGTTGTGGCCTTTTAGGGCCTCTCTGACAAGCCTCCTTAGCTTGTCAAAGTCAGCTTTCCTGAAGTCAAGGACTTCTGTATCCCTGACTGACTTGCCAGGATGTAAATAAAGTAAATAGGGAATTGTTATTCACCAAGGGCATGTACAGATGAAACAGGGGCCCTAAATTAAAGCTGTGTGTTTTAAAAAACACTGCTTCAGTTTAGAGCTGATTAAACCCCCATGTCATGCACACACCCTGCTGACTTACCTGCCTCTCTCATAGGGAGAGGAGGGTAAGCTGCCAGTGGGCGGAGTGGTCCCTGAGCTATGGGGAGGGAAAGGGGGATCTGGCACTTCCTTCCCCAGCAGCTGCACCGCCCTCCTCCCCCAGGTGGCACCTGCCCACAGGTACCTGGCTCAGGGCCCTGCAGCTGTGGAGGGAAGCACTGGGTCCCCATGCAGCTCAGGCAGGCAGGCTCCAGGGGAGGAAAAATAAAAGATCAGGCTCACTGCTTTTCTTGGGTGGAGCTGCTTTCCTGGGCTACTGTCAGGCTGTCTTCAGGGCTTCCTGCAGAGCTGTGGAGTGGAACAGAGCCCAGTACTTTGCTCCAATGGCTGTAGGGATAGCAAACTAAAACTCTTCAAAGGAGTTTTAGTTTGTTTCGCCCCAAGTCATTTAAGGTGTATTATGCCCCCAATTTTCCTACAGTGGCTGGAATTAATGTGCAATACACTGCCAAGATGTTCAAACACCGGCACCATTAAAACAGTGCAAAAGCCTTTAGCCCGCTTTAAAGTGTCTTGCAAACATGCCTCTCATTTCATCTACACATGGCTCAAGAAGCAATTAGACGAAGTCATGGAGGTCAGTTCCACTGGGAGCTATTAAACAGGACAGCCAGAGATATATCCTCCAGTACCGCTAAATCAATTATGTTGATGCCAGAGATGATATAAGAGGGGATGGGTTACACTAGTCATGTTCTATTTGTATCCTCTCCCTCTAAAGCAGGGGTGTCCATGGAGCTATGTCATCCAGCCTGTGGGCTGGATCTTTGACACCTCTAATTTAGAGGATTTCCCCTGGCGCCAGAAATTTGGTGGTGGGATGAGGGTGGCAATGTTAATTGCCTGTGCTCAATTTCTGGCCCTGAAGGACAGATGGGTTGATGGATTTGAGACCCCTGCTTTAAAGCATCTACTATTGACCACTGTTGGAGACAGGATACTGAGCTAGATGGATTCAACATGGCACTTCTTATCATAGAATCATTAAAAAAAAAATTACAGTTGGGAGGGAACTCAGGAGGTCATCTAGTCCAACCTCCTGCTCAAAGCAGAATCATCCCCAACTAGATCATCCCAGGCAAGGCTTTGTCTATCCCCGTCTTAAAAACCTGCAAGGATGGAGATTCTACAATCTCTCTGGGTAACCTGCTCCAGTGCTTTCCCATCCTCCTAGTGAGAAAGTTTTTTCCTAATATCTGACTTGAACTTCCCTTGTTGCAAATTGAAACCATTGCTCCTTGTTCTGTTATCCACCCCCACTGAGAACAGTGTAGCTCCATCCTCTTTGGAACCATCCTGTAGGTAGCTGAAGGTTGCTAATTAAATCCCTCTCAGTCTTTTCTTCTCCAGACTAAATAAGATCAGTTACCTCACCCTCTCCTCAGAAGTTGTGTGTCCCAGCCCCCTACCCATTTTCATTGCCCTCCACTGGATTGTCTCCCATTTGTCCACATCCATTCTGTAGTGGGGGGCCCAAAACTGGACATGGGACTCCAAATGTGGACTCACCAGTGCTGAATAGAGGGGAATAATGGGAATAATCACTTCCCTTGATTTCCTGGCAACACTTCTACTAATGCAGCCCAGCATGCTGTTAGACTTCTTTGCACTGAGAGCACACTGTTGGTTCATATTCAGCTTATTTTCCACTGTAACCCCAAAGTCCTTTTCTGCAGAGCAAGCCAGTCAGTCCCCAGCCTTTACTGATGCTTAGAAATGAATTCTTTGAGGACCTATTTCATGATTTTCCAGGGACTGAGGTGAGCCTGTTCAGTCTGCACTTCTCTGGATCCTCCTTCTTCCTCCTTCTTCCTTCTTAAAGATGGGCACTATATTTGCTCTTTTCCAATCATATAGGACCTTTCCCAATCACCATGAGGTTTCGCAGATAATGGCCAGTGGCTCTACAATCACAACAGCATCACATCACTCCTTCAACGCCCTCAGGTGCATCATGTCCAGCCCCATGGATTTGTACATGTCCAGCTTTTCTAAATAGTCCCTAACCTATCACCACTGTTGGCTGCTTACCTTCTCTCCAAACTGTGCTACCAGGTGCTGTAGTCTGGGAGCTGACTTGCCTGTGAAGACTGAGGTGATAAAAGTATTGAATACTTCAGTCTTTTCTGCAACATCTGTCACTAGGTAGCCTCCCTATTCAGTAATGGACCCACACTTTCCCTGATCTTCCTTTTGTTGCTGACATACTTGTAGAAACCCTTCTTGTTACCCTCTGTGTCCCTTGCTAGCTGCAACTCCAATTGTGCTTTGGCTTTCCTGATTTCACCCCTGCATGCCTGAACAATGCTCTTATACTTCTTCCTAGTTGTTTGTCAAAGTTTCCACTTCTTGCAAGCTTCTTTTTTGTGTTTTACCTCACTGAAGAGTTTCCTGCTAAGCCAAGCTGGTCCTCTGCCATACTTGCTAGTCCTCCTCCTCATTGGGACGATTCATTCCTGTGCACTCAGTAAGGTTTCTTTAAAATGCAACTGGCACTCCTGGACTCCTTTCCCCCTCAGACTGGCCTCCCAGGCAATCCTGCCCATGAATTCCCTGAATGAGTCAAAGTCTGCTTTCCTGAAATCCATGTTCCTTACTCTGTTCTCCATCCTTCCTGTCCTCAGGATCTTGAACTCAATCATCTTGTGGTTGCTCCTGCCCAAGTTGCCATCCACTACTGTGTTCATATGTTCTTAACTGTGTCAGGATTCAGATTTGATCCCAACATAGCACTTCCATGGGAAGTATTATGGGATTTTTAATGACCCTCAAGCATTATACTTCATCTAGAAATTGGCATGTCTGGCAGCCCATGACCCTTGGAAGCATGATGGGACATTATCTCTGAAGCACAAGGAAGACAGCCTCTGCCAGGTTCTCAGCACTGTTTTCTAAAGCACCAAGTACATCCCACCTAAAAACTACTCCTCCCAGCCATACCATAACTCTAATTGTTTCATGCAAGGAATCCATATTCCATTCTGTCTTTTACTAAATTTCTCAAGCCCTAGTGTCTTCTCACCCTGGTGCAAATTAGAACTAATGTCACTAAAGTCACTGGAATGAAACCAGTGAGCAAGCACAGAGCAAGATCATTTAGCCACTTGAATCACAGAGTGTTGTCCTTTTAAGAAGGGGCTGGGACTGCAGCATGATACCTGTAGCTGGCTGTCTAGCACTGTTACATGTTAAACTCCATTCACAGAACATGAGATTCTTTTTCTGTTGCAAATGTATTTCCTAGAAAACATGGCCAAGGAATTTTACTTTGTTTTGCAAGAATCCCATGCTCATCTTCACTACTGCAAATCAGCTATCTCCAGGCAAACCAGAACCTCTCAGACGTGTTGGTATCAGTGTGGTGTAGTGCAGGAGACCCAGAGCAGGGTTGTCACCCCAGATTGTCTCCCTATAAATAGATTCTTTCTCTAAATGGAAATATGCCTGAAATAGCCTGTCTGCAGATTGTGGCTATCTAATCTGTGGCTTTCGCACTCTCTCCCATTATATTTCATAGCAGCTGATAGAAATGACATGTTAAGTGTGGAGCCCTTCAGTGAACTGCTGAACACTTACAGTAATTCTCCTCCCTACCGTTAATCAGAGATTTCTACTAAGAAATAATCCTTTTGCAGGAACTTGATCTCTTGTGCTAGCACAGGGATGGATTTCGTATTGCACTGGGAGGTAAGTGTGACTCGCATAAAACGCACATGGGAGTTGCCCATGAGGGTGTAACTGTTTGGCCTACTGCTAGACTTGTCCTATTCTCTGTGGATAGGCCTGTTGGTTCCACACTGGGGAAGAAGACTATCCCTGTTATGGACATCTCAGTACACCCTAAAACTTACCAAATGTTAAAGGTACTGGTGGAGGAAAGACCAGGTGGTAGGAACCCTCAGAGCTGTTCCCACCCCAAGTCTGATTGGCCAGCTATGCCTGCCTGCTGCCTGACTGGCTAATGAGGAAGTGGGGCCATATTTAAGCCTGTCTCTGGTAATTGGCTGCAGGTTGAGCCATACTGATGTCTGTGGCTCTTGATCCAAACTCCTTTTCTGGCCATTGGCTTGTCTCCTAGTCCCTCACTTTATGTTTCAGTCCTTAGCTGTAGGCTGTGGCTGGATTACCCAGGCACAGATCCATTACAGCATGTGAGCCACGAAGCAGAGATACTGTAACTGCTGAGGAAAGCTCATATGAGATAACTGAAAATAAGCTTCTCTCTCTGTATTCAGACAGATTGCTCAACACCAAGACAAGCCTTCATATCTCAAGCTACTCTTCACTCCAGTGTGGAAACAATGAACTACTTCTCTGCTACAGTGCACTAGTAAAATGCCATTGCATTGGACCTCACACCAGTATGTAAATAGGATGCTGCAGGAGGGACACAAGGTCAGTAGCTTCTTTGCCTACATCTGTTTCAGCACCAGTGTCCAAATGATTTAGGAGCACCAGCCCCCCTGAAAGTTGGAGGGCCTCATGGTCTTGGGTCATAAAGATGCTCTTGAAAATCCTACCCCACACTCATACATACACAGTCATACAAACACTCACACAGTTGGTGCATGTAATGCACACAGACACTCACACACGGACATTTACTAGGGTTTTGCAAAGCTTTGGTCCCTTATTCAATTTGGTGGAGATTCGGCCCAATTCAGTGGCCAAATCTCCAAATCTGAATCGAGTCAGAGGACCCCTTAGTCTCTCCAAATCAAATCAGTACCCTCTGAATTGATTTGGAGAGATTTGGAAAGATTCAGCAATTCAGACATAGACACAACTTTAAATGTTTTTTCTACATACCTCTGGGTAGCAGGCAGCTCGTGAATGCTGCGATGCTCAGGTGCATGGAGTGTCCCTCAGGAATACAGGGGCTCCCCAGCACACTTGGCAGCAGACCCGGAAGTGGACCAGAAGTACTTCCAGTCCACTTCCAGGTTCACTGCCAAGCATATAAGAGGTCCCCTCCACACTCCTGTGGGATGCTCGATGCACTTCAGCATTGCAGCATTCACAAGCTGCGCTAGTATTACAAGGTATGCAGAAAAAACATTTAAAGCCGTGTTTATGTCCAAATCACTGATTCTCTGAATCAGCAATGAATCTTCAGATTCTGATTACACCGAATTGAATCAGGGACAGTGATCCAAATCAACAAATCAAATCACTGTTCCTGATTTGGGCTGAATCTGAATCCGAATTGAATAGGGCCTGCTTCACACACCCCTAACACATACCCATCAACACAGTGCTTGGCGTACACAGATTTGTTTTATGCCACATGCATGGCTTTACGATTCTTTGTTTAAGACACGACACAGATCATCCCAGGGACATGAAGCAACATTAAGAAATGTCTGACAAACCAACCTCAGTCTAGCAGTTCCCTGAGTTACAATTTCATATAACGACTTCTTTGGGTTTGCTTTTGCTTTTGATAGACACATCTGGAATATATGGAAAGAGAGAAAAGAATGAGAGTTTGCAGTAACAATACAAGGAGTTACCAGAATAAAAGCCTTAGAACTAATCCAGTAAAGTGGGGAGGAGGTGGAGCTGAGAAAGCTGACTGTTCAGATGCTGTGCCCATATCCTGCGAGAAGTATAGGAATGTTCACAGGCTAAATCATCTGGAGGGCCTAAGTCTAGCCCCTTTCCACTGTCTCCATAATGTGTAACCTTGGAAAGACACCTAGAGCCAGTCCCACATCTAAAATGTACAGGAGTGTGATTGTCAAAACTGGCACCTTCCCCTTCAGCACCTAAAGCCTGTAGATGTCTACATTTTTGCCAATAAATCAGCTCAGGACTATGCTTTTCTGCATATCTAGCATTGCTGTCATCTTATCAGGTCTTAGGAGATTGGTGCCTATTTTTGATCATAGAATCATAGTATCCTAGAAAAGGATTGGAAGGAAATTCTGGAGGTTATCTAGTCCAACCTCACTGCTTAGCTAAGCCCAGCCCCTGTCTGTCTTCCCTGAAATGCTCAATTCCTGACATGTATTTATAGGATCAAGTTTCAAATAAAACACACAGTAGCTGCAACTTTTTATTCAAAAACACAGCTAGACAATGAAACTACCCTATATTTATAGGACAGCCCATGGCTAGAGGAGGAGCCAGTTCCCTTCTCAATCTGAAATGTGAGAAACCCACATTTCTCACCTCCCAGAAGAGTGTGGTAACCACTGAACTACTGGTTATGCTGGGGAAAGAAGTGTTCCCTATTCTTCCTGCTGAAGGTGTTTTGTGTGCAGAAAAGAATTAAAGACAGAGAGTGGGAGAGAGGGTATGGACACACAGCACATTTACTACAGAGTAAATTCACTTATGGCATGAGTTTTGTCTGTCAGCAGCTAGGCATGCAGGCCCCCAGAACCCCGCTGTACTTATCTCCTTGACAGCTGGCAGGCTTCGTGGCCTTACCAGGGGCTAGCACACCTGCAGCTTTCACTCTGCTATGCCTTAACACACACAATTTCACCCATGTCACAAGTTTTGCCTGTTAGCAGCCAGAGGTGCAGGGCCTCAGAAGATAGAGTCCCCCTGCACCTATCACCTTGAAACATGGCAGACTTCGTAGCCTCAGCAGGGGTGACTACCCCTGCAGTTTTCACCGGACTGTAGCTGTCGCAGTGCACTGAAGTGCCTGCTCCTAGAGACACAGGTGTTGGTTGCTGGGGCAACCAGAAGGGTCAGCTGACCAGGAGGGGGCAGGGCCTGGCCTATATAAACAGGCCAGGCTGAGGCCATAGGTAGTTCCTCTCTGGCAGCTGAGGAAGAGAGAGTTCTGCTGGGAGTAGGCAGAATTGAGGAGCCTGATGGCCTGAGCACCTTATGAGCAAGGATACCAGGCAGAGGAGCCCCTGGTAGGGATTTGGGGAAGATAAAGAGCATGATGGTTTAGGGTTTATGTTTTGGCCAGGAGGCCTGTGTTTGAGTTAGGGCCGAACGGCCGATGGCTTTGTTTGTTGTTACGCCGGAGGACTGGGTGAGGCTGTAGGGGTTGGAGGAGGCCTCGTGGGAGCTCCCCAGTAGCGTGGGGGTTCCTGGTGCCAGAGGTGGCACTGCGTTTTGGGGTGTCTCAACCCCAGCCCAGTGTGGGCATTATCGGGAGAAGCCCAGCGGGGCGCAAGACCCAGAAAAGGGTCTGGAGGCCAGGCATGGCTGAGGCCACCTGAGCCTCAATCGCAGGCATCACGGTGAGCCCCAGGGCGGGCGAGCGTACCGGGATGAGCCGCCCCAGGGCGGGCGAGCGTACCGGGATGAGCCGCCCCAGGGCGGGCCGCTAAGAAAAGACAATAGACGCAACAGCGTCCGGGACAACTGAGAGGCTTGGGGCGTGGTATAAAGGGTGGTAGGAGCCATGCATAGCCCTGTGGCGGGAGTGCATAGAATCATCGGTAGACAGGGTACCGGTCGGTGCGAGTACGCCAAGGGGGTACCGTGTTCAAGGGGGTAAAAGGCAGCCTCCCTTAATACTTTTGTCATCAAAGACATGGCGGGAGAGAGTGAGGATGCAAGGGCACCCCCTTGGCACCGTAGGGGATGCCAGGAGAGATCACGGCTGCTCCTGGGTCCCTGCCCTGTGACAGTAGTGTAGCATGTGCACATGACATAACTCTTGCCTTCTGGGGTGCAGTTTCCCTGAATCCACCACACCTATCTCCTTGAAACTTGTCAGGCTTTGTGGCCTCTGCAGGGGCTACCATCCCTGCAGTTTTCACCCTCCCCTGCACCTTAACACACATAGGGTCATCTGTCACAAGTTTTGCTTATAAGCAGCTTGAGGTACAGTTTCCCCCAAATCCCTGCACTTATCTCCTTGAAATTTGGCAGGCTTTGTGGCCTTACCAGGGGCCACCATCCCTGCAGTTTTGACCCTGCTGTGGCATAACACATACATGTGACATGAGTTTTACTTTCAAGAATTCGGGGTGCAGTTTCCCAGAAACTGCTGCACCTATCACCTTTAAACTTGGCAGACTTTGTGGCCTCAACAGAGATGATCACCCCTGAAGTTTTCACCTCACTGTAGTGTAACATGTACACACAACATGAGTTTTACTTTCAAGAATTTGGGGTGCTGTTTCTCCCAAACCCCTGCACCTATCTCCTTGAGACTTGATAGGCCTCATACACTCAGCAGAGGCTAGCATCTCTAATCTCTCTTCATGCTCTCAGCAGAGGCTACTATCTCCAAATCAGACAAAAAACAACGACGTTATAGATATTTCATTAATTCCCCATTATACCCTATGGCCGGATCTCTGAATCGGCTCCAAAGCTTTGGAGCCAATTTGGCCAAATCGAAGCTGGAAACTGATCCAGAGCTCTGAATTGGATTGCTGGCATCCAAATTGGTTGGATCTGAAGCCAAATCAAATAGCTTCCTATTTACACAGGCCTAGCAACCACGTGGTCTGTGCTAGAGGAACCTCATCCTGTGGCATCATTAAAGGTCTGTTCTCTTCCTCATTCATAGTTGTCATTATTTACTGCGGGATCTAAATCATTACATGGTGTTAGAAGTGGTGAACAGGGAAGATTGGATGGAAATGCAGCATTATCCCTAGCAGAAAGCTGGTAACTCAAGGCCTGGAAGCTGTACTCAGCAAGGAACAAAGGCCTCTGTGAGTACAGTACCCTCCCTGAAAGGCAGAAGTGTAACCAGCTTAGAGACACAGTTAAATATGGATGCATTACAAGCCCCTTTCATTTTTAGGCAATATAGCTGAGAATTGGAGAAAATTTAGACAAAGGTTTCAGTTGTATTTAGCTCCTATGTGATAGGGGAAGAAGCACTTAAGGTGTACAACTTTACACTTGCTCCAGGCTAAAACATGAAGTTAAATGAGATACTGAATACATTTGAAGAATATTGTGTGCCAAAACGCAATGAGGCTTTTGAGAGACATAAATTTGTATGTGCATGCAAAAACCAGATGAAAGCATAGAGCACTATATCACAGAGTTAAAAAGGCTCAGCAAGACCTGCATTTTTTGAGGACATAACAGATTCTCTGATCAGGGATGGAATCATTTGTGGCATTATAGATAATGGATTAAGAGAGAAGTTGCTACGGGAAGGAGACCTATCCCTAGAAAAAATTATACAGATGTGTAGAGCAGCTGAAACTGTGAAGGCTCAGGCCAAAGAGCGGAATGCAGCTGAGGGCACTATCCATGTAATACATAGTAAAGACAGACAGAAAAGCCCACTTCAAATGGAGGTTGCCCCAGCTACCACAACTGCTACTAAGGGGCAGATGCAGCTAATGTGGAATGCAGCAGGGGCTCCAAACGATGTGCTGCATTAGGAAAGTTCTGTTTTAATTGTGGTAAGAATA
Organism: Crocodylus siamensis; assembly: GCF_052110815.1. NCBI lineage: Eukaryota > Metazoa > Chordata > Crocodylia > Crocodylidae > Crocodylus > Crocodylus siamensis. The sequence goes on from NC_143404.1 coordinate 44,111,900, forward strand.
ATTATTTTGCCAAATGTAACAAATTATGTTACAAAGTGCAAGCCCATAAAGTCCAGGTGCATATGGTTGAAGATACTTCTGGTGGAGAGTATTATATAGATACAATAGAAGCAAGCAGAGCTACTGAGAAGCCACTGGAAGTGCATGGGATAATAATTCCATCCGAACTGGATACAGTGGCTCAGGTGAACATTTTACCTGAGCAAGATTATAAAAGGCTGAAAAATAAACCAAAACTGAGGCCTACAAAAGTAATCATAACTGCCTCTTCAGAAATGAAGATACTGATCGAGGGAAAGTGCCTAGCCTGCGTCAAACATAAAAATGTGGTGTACAATCTTTCATTCATTGTAGCACCTAAGGAGGTGACACCTATTTTGGGCCTAGCAACTTATGAAAAGCTCAATTTGGTTGAACAGCAGCTTGCATTAGAATACTTTGGCTTGGGTCATGAGGACGTTATCTCGGAATATCAAGATTTGTTTCAAGGCCTTGGTTGCTTACCAGGGGAACATAGAATTCAGATAAACAGGTCCCCCCAGTTATACACCCATGCAGAAAGGTTCCTTTTGCCCTCCGTGATAAGCTAAAGGTAGAGGTAAAAAGGGTGGAGGAAGCCCAGGTAATACAGGAAACTGAGGAGCCAACAGAGTGGGTTAACTCCCTAGTTATTGTGGAGAAGAATAATGGACGGCTGCAGATATGCTTGGATCCAAGGGATCTCAATAAGACCATAAAGAGAGAACATTTTAAGTTGCCTATCAGAGAAGAGATTATGGCTCAGTTTGCGAATGTGCAGTTCTTCAGTAACTTAGATGCTTGTTTGGGATTCTGACAGCTGAAGTTAACAGAGGGAAGTTTTAAATTGTGCACATTCAATATTCCATTTGGAAGGTATCAATTTCTGTGTTGACCTTTCGGTATAGCTTCAGTTCCAGAGATGTATCACAAAACTATACATGTGATTTATGAGCATATTCCATGCGTAGACACCTCTATGGATGATATCATTATCTGGGGCTTCACCAAGGAAGAGCATGGTCGTAGGCTCCAAGAGGTGTTGGAGGCAACTAGGGCTGCAAATTTGAAACTCAACAGACAGAAATGTGTTTTTGGAGCTACAGAATTGACATTTGAGGGAGACATTATTTCTAGAGAAGGGGTGAAACCAGACAAGAAAAAAATTCAGGCTATCGAAATGATGCCATGTCCCCAGTTGAAAAATGACTCGTAATGGTTTTTGGGAATGCAACAACAGCAGCACCTCTAAGGATGCTTTTTGAGACTAAAAATGAATGGTGCAGAAATCCAGAACATGAGTAAGCATGGAAGGTTTTGAAGCAACAATTAATACAAGAATCTGTATTAAAATTCCATACCCATGGGAAACCAATATAGATATCAACAGATGCTTCGCAGTTGGAATTAAGTGCTGTGTTACTGCAGAATTTTGACAACTGATGCCAACCTGTTATGTATGCATCTAAATCACTAACTGAAGCAGAAAGCAGGTATGCACAGATTGAGAAAGAGTTGTTAGGAATTTTGTTTGCATGCTAGATATTCTATCAATATATTTATGGGCAGAAAGTGAATGTAGAAACAGACTACAAGCCTTTGATAGCGCTGTTTCATAAGCCTCTGAATGGCTGCACCTTAAGGATTCAAACAATTATGATTAAGTTGCAGAAGTATGACTTAGTTGTGAACTACACAACTATACACCTGGCAAGTTTCTGTTTACAGCAGATGTGCTGTCCAGGACAATAGCCTTTACTGGACAAGCAGAAAAGACCTCTGAAACAGAGATGAAAGCCTTTGTCAACTTGATTGTTAGTTCACTTCCGATCACAGACAGAAGGCTAGAACAAATAAAAGAAGAGACTGAGAAGGATCACTCATTAGGGATCCTGAAAGAAATGATAATTTCAGGTTGGCCAGAGAACAAGAGTACCTGTGACTTGTGCATGCAGGACTACTGGAATTGCCAACATGAACTTTCAGTCATTGAAGGAGTTATTTGCAAAGGCAGTAAAGTCATAATACAACAGACCCTTCAAAGAGGAATGCTACACATGATCTATGAAGGACACTTGGGTATTAAGAAATGTAAGAAGCGAGCAAGAGAGGTGATGTATTGGCCGAAGATCAATCAGGACATTGCTAATACAGTTGGAAACTGTTCCACCTGCTTGAAATTCAGACCCAGCCAGCGGGCAGAACCTCTAAAGTGCAGGTGGGCAAAATACGGCCCATGGGCTGGATCTGGCCCATGAGGCCATTCTATGTGGCCCATGGGGCCCCTAAAAATTTTTTTAAAGTATATTTATCTGTCTTTGGTTCCTGTCAAAAATGACAGGACCCAGGGGCAGTAGGACCCAGGGGAAGCCTAGCAGGCTCCCACAACAGCAGGCCCCACCAGCCCCTCCTCCCCAGCCAGAACCCCCAGCAGGAGCTTCTGACCTGCAACCATGTGGCTGCCCTGGTGCTGGAAACTCAGGTAAGGGGGTAGGGGGGAGGACATGGAAGGAGCCCGAGGAAAAGCAGCCCCTCGCCCACCTTGTGGCCAGCACTCCCTGCTGCAGCCTGCATGGGGCTGTCCAGAGCAGGCATAGGCAGGAAGCTAGAGCCATAGGGTGGGTGAGGGGGTGCCTTTCCTCGCGCTCAGCACCAGCTCCTTCCCTGCCGGTGAGCAGGGGGTCGGGGCTGCACGCTGCCCCCTGCCTGTACCGTGGGTCTGGGGAATCTGGGAGTGAGTGGGTACATGGAACCCACACCTGTGTCCCGGGGCCAGTGCCAGAACGGCGGCAGGGGCTCTACGGAGCCAGGCCAGCTCCCCCCTCTCCGTGCAGGTGCACCCCAGCTCAGCTCCCTGCCAACCTGCGCCCTGCTTTGGGCCCCAGTGGTGCTGGCCCTAGAACAATAGTCCCAAGACATTGGAACACTGGTCCCAAGATGGCAGGGCACCTGTCAAGAGGCGGGGCTACCTATGCAGCCCTCAACAGCTTGCAAAACTAGGTAAGCAGCCCTCTGCCCTAAATAATTGCCTGCCCCTGCTCTAAAGCCTCACTGTGTTCCACACAGGGCCTATGAGAAGGTGGTCACCGATCTCTTTACGTGGCACTCCAGGATGTATTTAATAGTTACTGATTATTGCTCTTTGTATCTGGAAATCTGTACACTGCAATGTACTAGCAGTTGCTCAGCGATAGCTTGCTTGAAGACCATGTTTGCAAGGCATGGAATTCCAGATTAAGTATTCAGTGATAATGGGCCACAGTTCTCCAGTGCAGAGTTTAGGCAATTTGCCACGGACTGGAGTTTTCATCACACTACATCAAGTCCCACTTACCCCCAATCAAATGGCCTTGCAGAGTGATCCCTTCAGATAGTAAAAATACTAATGAAAAAGGCATTGGACAGTGGAGTGGATTTATGTAAAGCACTACTGGCTTATCGTTGCACACCTCTGGACAATGGCTGGTCTCCAGCACAATTGTTAATGGGCCAGCACCTATGGTTAAATCTGCCCATTACCAACACCTTATTGGAAAGTCCTAACATGGTAACCATAAGGAGAATGAAAGAAGATCAGAAGAAGAAACAAATACTACTTTGATACAAGAGCTTTTGAGCTTTCACTACCAAAGCCAGGTGATAGAGTTTGTCTGAGGAATTACTTGTTCAGAACATGGGACCAGCAGGGTATGGTGAAACAGCTAGTTCACCCATGGTCCTATCTAGTCCAGACAGACCAAGGGGGCATGCTTCGATGTAATCGACAAGACCTACTCGTGCTTCCACTTAGCTGTCAGACATTGGCAGGAGATAGACTTGGATCAGCCTCAGCTAACAGTTTCTAATTCCTCCTCCTCAGCATCATCCTCAGAAGGTGAAGATACTAATGATGCAACAGAAAGCCCCCAAACCTCCAATGAGGAGCCGATACTCTGGAGATCCAGGAAACAGGTGAAACAGCCAGAAAGGCTCATAGAGGTCTGTGAATAAGTTAAAGGGACCTGAAGAATAGGAAAGTGAGTGGTAAAGACTCACTCCAGAGTGAAGTGCTGGTAACCTCTTGTCTGTAGATTACAGATTGTTTGGTGTGGTGGTGGTGGTTTTGTCTTGCATTGTTGTTGTGCTGTTGTTGTGGAGTTTTTGTTGTTATATTGTGATGGTTTGTTTTTTTTTAAGGGAACATGTAGTGGTAAGAATTAGACTTTGGAAACAGTCCCTTACAAGGGAGCGTCTTATCAGGTGAGGAATTTGAACATGATCCCTGAGGAGCAAGGGGAAATCAAGATGGAGGCAGCCACATGGTTGTGCTGGGGGAAACCTGTGCTGTGGTATCATTAAAGGCCTGTTCTTTTCCTCATTCATAGTTGTCCTTATTCGCTGTGGGACCTAAATCATTACATTCCCCACATCCCCCGGGTGGGGAGGGATTGCCCCTGCCTCCCCAGGGCAAGGAAATCACTGTAGTGGTGGTTCTTCAGACCTGGAGGCACATGGGACTTTAACTGTCTGCCTCTACAGCCCAGGGAATCTTGATTTCTGTTTTGTAAAATGGTACACATTCAACACAGTTGGGGAAGGGGAAGTGTGCCTTGTGATACTAATGTTTAGGATACTCTTTTAAGAGGTGAGAAGTGTGGACTTAGACTCAAGTCTTCAGTATCCTAGAGGAGGGCTTTATCTGAAAGGCAACTGAAAAGGGGAACACCAGCACCCCTGTGTTTTAAAGAACAGAGTGACTCCGATTTGGTTGTTCATAGAAGTGACTTAGGTCCTTAATTCAAGAAGGCAGTTCAAGGCTGCAGATCCAAATGAATGTAGTTTATTAACCCTGTTACCATCTTTTCTTGTCAAATGGGGAAACTGAAGTCCAGAGAGGGTAGCCTCTAGGGTAGGCAGCCATGTAAGCTCCAAGAAGGGCAAGGCTGAAGATTACATCCCTCACTTCAGTGTTTCCTGTAGTCTGCTACAGGCAGCTCTGTTATTTAAATTGCCAATTGCTCAAATCAAGAGCAAGACTTTATAAAGGGGGATAACGCAAGGTGCCACGTTTATTGATCACATGAGTTAGACATAGAGGTTTGGGCACACCATTCATACAGACACACACAAATAATCATACACACCATTACATACAGGCATACACATACACAAAACAACCATTTCATCTACACATACACCAGATATAGTTACCAGCAATAATTGTTCAATATCATCCCAGAGTAGCTAACCCAGGCCTACTGAATAGATAATGATGATTTGAAGATAGCAAATTTGAAGATAACAGCTGGAGTGGGATGAACAGATGCATCTGCGCTCTGATGAAACAGCAGTAGAGAAAGAGACTCATCCCAACTTGGCATTTTCAAAGTGTTCTTTTATAGGGATTGGCATCCTTTGTTTCAGTGCTTTGGTGTTTTTCTATACCCAGCTTTTGTTTTTGCGGTTGTTCTTCTTTTGTCTTCAGCTTATCTTAGCCTTGGAGTGTTCTTACTGCCCGTCTGTCAGGATGGGTACATTTCTTCTCTTCGTTATCTTCTTTGTGCCCTAGGCTTAAAAGGGACTCTTCAGATATTCGTTAATTAGTTTTTTGGCACCTTGTTGCTTACATAAACAGTTAACTCTTCTCCCATCTCTATGTCATTCTCTCACCATTCACCCTTTTACACACACTCATACATAAGTAAATGAACTCTGCATAAACTTTATGTCAAGCAGAAGGATACAAAATGGAGTTTTCAAGCTACTTACAGGACAAGACTAACATGGTTATATTTTACTATTATTATACTCTATGTTAACATCAGCTACATTAGTTCAGTTCATGCTACAGCTCTCCACTTGGTGTTCTGGCATTACCTTGCTTCTTACTCAGCCGTCTGGCTGTTTTGGATCCCAGGGTGTATGCCTCTCTCTCCATGCCAGGATCCAAGAGTTATGCATCATGACACTCTGTGATAGAACAACCTATATCCATTGTATAATGGCTCCTAGCCTCCTTGGGCTTCAATTTCCCCATCAGTCAAATGAAGATGATAATGCTGTTTAACTCACTTGGGGTTGTCAGGCTTCATTAACTAATGCTAAAATAGCACTGCTACTGTAGGAACACCAGCACTACTACTGTAGGAACCCCGGTGTAACCCCAGTGGAATTGCTTCCAATGCAAGCAAGGGGAGGCCTATGTCCTGCCAATAGCAGTTATCACTATTAGAAAGCAGTTGTATCTATCCTCACCATCTCCTTGCTCCATTTATTAATACAGTGTTCTTGGGAAAGACTTGTTCATCTGGTGGACAGAGGCTGGACAGCCTCTGAACCTGGTTGAGGGGAGGAAAGGAATGCCCCAAAGCACGTGGGCAGGGCAGAACCCCTGCTGACTTAGGCTTGGGTCACAAGTATTTTAAAGAAACCCACTTTAATTCTGGACAACTGAATATTAACAGGTGAGTGGGTGATTCAAGGAAGCTATTCCTTAGCCTGTCTGTTTCTGAAGAGCAACTAACAACATCACTAAACCCTCAGACAACAATTACCTTTAGTCCGGACTTGCAGAGAGCAAATCAGGAAAGCCAAGCCTGTGATGGAACTCCAGCTCGCTACAAATATCAAGGAAAATACAAAGTCCTTTTTTAGATATGTGGGGAGCCAGAGGAAAAGCAAGGGCAACATTGGACCCCTGCTAAACCACATGGGGCAACTGACAAATGACGCCCAAGAAAAAGCAAACTTGCTAAATGGGTACTTTGCATCACTTTTTCACCAGTTCCATGGGACGGCCTAGCCCACTATGGGTCAGGGAGGCCCGGGTGAGGGACATTCCTTGCCCTCCATTGAAGCTGACCTCGTGAAGGAACACCTTGACAGGCTGGATACCTTCAAGTCAGCGGCCCTGATAGGTTACACCCAAGGGTACACAGGGAGCTGGCAAGCATCATAGCTCAGCCCCTGGAAAGGATCTTTGAGAGCTCTTGGCACTCTGCTGAAGTGCCCGATGATTGGAAGAGGGCCAATGTCATGCCTATCTTCAAGAAAGGGAGGAAAGTAGATCTGGCAAACTACAGGCCCATCAGTCTGATCTCTATCCTAGGGAAGGTCTTGGAAAACATTTTCAAGGAGGCCATCCTTAACAGACTAGCTGAAGGCAATATCCTGAGGGATACCCAGCATGGGTTTGTTGCGGGTAGGTCTTGCTTGACCAATCTCATTTCCTTTTATGACCAGGTGACTTATCACCTGGACAAGGGGGAAGAGATCGACATTGTATACCTTGACTTTAAAAAAGCCTTCAATCTGGTATCCCACGATCACCTCTTGGCTAAACTGGCTAACTGCGGCCTTGATGTCACCACGATCTGCTGGCTGGGGAACTGGCTTCATGGTAGGACCCAGAGGGTGGTGGTTGACGGGAGCCAATCGTCTTGGTGAGCTGGGTCCCACAAGGCTCTGTCCTCGGGCCTATACTGTTTAACATCTTCATCAATGATGTGGACATTGGTGTCAGAAGTAGACTGGCCAAGTTCACTGACAAAACCAAAACCTGGGGTAAAGCATCCACATCTGAGGATAGGAGGGTGATCCAGGCGGATCTGGACAGACTTATGAAATGGGTGGACGAGAACCTGATGGTGTTCAACACCGAAAAATGCAAGGTTCTCCACCTTGGGAGGCAAAATCTGCACCATGCTTATAGGCTCGGTAGTGCTATGCTGGTTAGCACTACAGATGAAAGGGACTTGGGGGTCATGGTTAACCACAAGATGAACATGAACCTTCAGTGTGATGCTGCAGCTAGTAAAGCGAGCAAAATGCTGGTTTGCATCCATACATGTTTCTCAAGCAGATCCTGAGACGTCATTTTCCTGCTGTACTCAGCCTTGGTAAGGCCGCAGCTGGAGTACTGCATCCAGTTTTGGGCTCCACAATTGAAAATGGATTTGGAGAAGCTTGAGAGGGTGCAGAGGAGAGCCACACACATGATCAGAGGTCAGGTAAACAGACCTTATGATGAGAGGCTGAGAGCAATGGGGCTATTTAGTCTGGAAAAGTGCAGGCTCAGGGGTGATCTGGTGGCCAGATCATAAGTTTATCAGGGGTGCTCATCAGGATTTGGGGGAACTTCTGTTCACCAGAGCCTCCCAAGGGATGACAAGATCTTCCACTGTGACCAATTCAGGCTGGACATAAGAAAGAACTTCTTCACTGTCCGAGCCCTCGAGGTTTGGAATAGACTGCCGCCGGAAGTGGTTCAAGCACCCACTTTGAATGCCTTCAAGACACATTTGGATGCTTATCTTGCTGGGATCCTATGATCCTTGCTGACTTCCTGCCCCTGGGGAAGGGGGCTGGATTCGATGATTCTCCAGGGTCGCTTCCAGCCCAAATGTCTGTGAAATCTATGAAATCTTCAGCAGACTCACAGCACAGCACAAAGGAGGCCATTACCATTGTACCCATTTTACAGAAGGGGAAATTGAGGCACAGAGAAACAAGCTGACTTGCCAAGGCCATTCAGCAGGGCAGTGACATAGCGAGAAATTGATTGAACCCAGATTTCCTGAGCCTTTGTAGAGATCACCATGTAAAGGGGAACATTGCCTAAGCTTGATTCTGCAACCCTTCTTCATGCAGAACAGTGCGTACCTAGGGGGAGTCACTGTTCTGTGGGCTGACCAGTATGAGTCCTACAATGCAGCATGTGCCAATGCATTTTTTTTTACTATAGAGGCATAGCCAGAGGGAGTGCAATACAAAACTCAGCATCCACAAGATACACCTTGCTTGGGAAAGTTATGTGCATCAGTCTTGCTGTACATGTCCTCACAGATATCATGTAGTTCGGAAGTTGTCTGATTGTGTAATTAGCATATTTCTGGCTTTGGAGTCCACTGCACAAAATAATGGACAAAATAGCTTTGTATCAGTCACAATGTGGTTGATGTTATTTTGCTGATACCCAGGGTCATAATAAAGTGGGGCTGGAAGGGACCTCATGAGATCATCTAGTCCAACCCCTTGCTCAAGGCAGGATCATCCCTGACTAAACCATCCCAGCTTACTGTCTGTCCAACCTGGCCTTGAAAATTTCCAGGAAATTGAAATTCCATAACTTCACTAGGTACTCTGTTCGAGTGCCTAACCATTCTCATAGAAAGCTTTTTCTAATCTCCATCCTAAATTTCTTCTGTTGAAGCTTGAGGCCACTTCTCCTTCTTCTGTCCTCTACAGCCACAGAGAAAAGTCTATCTCCTTGTCCTGTGTAATGACCCTTCAGGTATTTGTAGACCATTATCAAATCTCTCCTCAGTCTTTGCTTCTCCAGACTATACAGTCCTAATTCTTTCAGTCTTTCCTCCATAAATCACGCTTCCCAGGCCCCTAATCATCTTAAGATGCTCTGTGCTGAGCTCTTTTTAATCCTTCTTGAAGTGTAGGGCCCAAAACTGGACACAGTACTTCAGAAGAGGCCTTACCAGTGCTGGATAGAACAACTTCTGAAGTTCCAGAGGACATGTTGCCCTGAGCCTTTGCTGGGAAGGGCAGCATATACAATAAATAAACAAACAAATAATGACTACTACCAGAGTGGTATATGGTAAGCATTGTCCTTTGATGAGGCCATGCCTATGGTCAAAGAGCAGTGTCAAATGGGCTCCCACAGGTGTGATAGCTGGGCAGACTGATGGAGCTAATATATCACTGGCCTTCTCATCCACCCAGACACATATGACTTGGAAAACTTCTGCTTCTACTGTTCAGTAAACAACAAAAGCAAAGGTAATAAAAAACACAGGCTTTAAATGATAAATATTTTCCCAGCTGCTGGCACCACCACACAACTATAAGTCCTATAAGTGACAGTGAGTCTCCCCAGCTTCCAAACTGTCACAGCATGGAGTGCTTATGTCTCATTTTCTATTTCAAGTATCAGAAATTCAAATCAGCCCAGGTGGCCCATATGTCAGGGGAGGTTAGACCTGGACTACTGAATCGCAGGGCCTCATACCACATGGGAATCAGGCCTGGATTCTGGATCCCAAGACACCACAGCTCAGGAAAGTCCAAGCCTTGGGAACAGGTCCAGACCTATCTCTAGCATTTTCTTTGAAAACTTTTTTTGTATGCTGCTTCCATAGCTGAAATGTTCCATGTTTGTGTTGCCTAAATAAAGTGGCTTGCTGCTGTTTTATCATTCGTACCCCTCAAGCCATGATTCACTGACCTCACTGAATTTAGGGGAAAGCTAAATAGATGCACACCTGAATTCCACAGCTGGCCCCTATCTCACTGAACTGCTGAGCCAGTTCCAGGTCCCTAGTTTCACAGCCATGACAGTGTAACGATCAGTCAGAATGGGGGTCAAGGGAGAATTGGGTCCTTTTTCAAAAGAATTTTTGCAGTTTGCTTCAACTGTAATAAGAAAAACAGATTCTAGTGTCTGTAGCATTTGATGTCACCCTCCCTAACTGCAACCTGCGGGGAAGGAGCCAAGATGAAATCAGCGGGACTTTGGCCCAATAGGAAAGACAGAGCAAAAGGAAAGGAAGATGCCCAAGATGAGCATGGCTTTGACAGCAGTGTGGCAGCATTTGTCTCCTCTGGGCAGCAATTTGGCTGTGAATAACAGACACAGAGGGTTGCAGAAAAGCGGAAGATTCAAACAAAGGGCAAGAATCAGAGTAGCTCTTATATCTCTGCTTGCCACTGCTCCCCTCCAGATGGGGAAGGCACACACTGACTCTGAGAGTCGTGCTGCTTCCCAAACTGGATCTTCTCTCACTGCCTTTGTACTTGCCTGACAATACAAGAATAAAAATAACCAGCCTGCATTTGCAGAGAGATAAAAGCGAAGTTTGCCTTTTGTGTCTCACTGGGCAATAGGGCAGCAGCACCAATGGAGCTGTGTAGACATGACACATGGGAATTTCTGACATATCTCTTCCCACTCTGACCTTGACAGACACAATAAAAAGGGGCTTCACTGCACACACACAGCCACTCAGTCCTAAAACCAAGGTTGGTAATAAAGAGCATGTGTGCTGTGTGCATGCCTATTCCAGATTACTAACCCATTTCACTGCCAGCAAAGTACAAGTTACCTAAGGAAAGGGGCTGACATACTAACTCTAATGTGGTGCCGGGGAGGGTGATTCTGGCCAGCATGACTGAGATGTAGAAATGGACAGAAAAACTGCATATTTAATAAAATCTGTACAATCTGCAAAGTTACTAACTAGTAGTACTTGTTGAAGCATTAGATGCTGTTCAGTTGCATGGTATTGTTTTGTATAGACAAAATGAAGTAATATCATAATAATATCACTTGTCCAAACAGCTATTGCAGCACCCACCGAGAAGACACCAGTGATTTTTTGTGGGTTTACACTTCAGCTCTTATTGTGACTGTTTTCCAGTGCTAACTCTGGAGCAGGAGAATCTTATCTTCTCACTGGGTTTACAAAAGTAACATATATGTTGACAGTGCTAAGAACTAGGAACTGTTTTAGCAGCATTTATCATTAAAATGGAGTTTACTGTGGACTCTTTTGCTGGTGAAAGAAAATATAAATGTGCAAAGGACAGACATCAATAGCATCAGGACTAAATTCCACTTTAAATCTCAATATAGTCAAGATATGCATTGCAGCTAGTAATTACACTAGAAAACCTGAATTTGTATTTCATTGTCAATATATTTACTTATAGCCTCTTAAGTTAATGGCATGTTGAAAACTGTCTCATCTCTAGGCAGGCAGGAAGCAGGTATTTTCTCTCTGAATTGATCCCTTGTTTCTGTTTCCCTCTGTTTCAGTGCTTTGGAGGCTTTGGTTTCTCCTCTTTCTGCTGCTGCCAAACTTTCTTCTTTCCACCAGGCAAGATGTCTATGTTAGATATGACCGAGTTTGGGGAGGCTGCTGAATACCTCCGAAAAAGCTACACAGAGCAACTGAAGCTTCAAACTATCCCATTTGATGGTAAGATCAGAACCAGTTTGGAGCATGACAAAAGCTGGTAATGAGGCAGCTCACAGCCAGGTCTTCCTTTGTAAAGCGTTCCCATCTTCCTTCCCTTTCCTCATAGGGTTTTATAGCATCATTTGGTCTCCATTTTCCCCATGATAACAGGAACAGGAGAATCACTGTACCTGCAACTCTGTTCTTCTGCTCACTTGTAAGAAGTTAGAGGACCAGAAGAACTCAGCACTAGGGAGAGACAACAGCTGCTTTTGGTGTTTTCTTTGGTTTGTGATGTGACTGCTCATCAGCACACAGATGGTATGCAGAAGGCCTGAGTGACATAGCAACAATAAAGGGGCTCTATGGGCAATACTGGCTAAGTGAAACGTTCTATAGTCCATTTCACTTTGTAGATGGACAGAAATCACTGTAGAGACTTTCTTGTTATCCTCTTATCATACTGGAGCCAGGTATTCTATTACCAGTATCAGAGAGCTAAGGTATCTAGGCATAAGCCTGTTTTTGTCTACTTGGTTCTTCTATAGATACTATAGGACTAAGGGAGGGAAATGCAAAGAACAAGAATAGTGCTTTCCATAAGTCGCACTTTTCAAGAAGCATGTCAAAAAGCTGACTTAAATTAATATTAAAAATAATCAGGACAAATTAAGCAGATCAGGAATGAAAAAGACAAGGAAGTCTCAGATGAAATTATAAAAAGCACAGGAAGGAAAACAGAGTTGTCTCTCAAAATTACCAGACTGTGTTCTTGCTTTCTGAAAGCTATTGATAATTGCAGACGATTTCATTAGTTTCATTCTTCCTTTCCTTTCCTTTCCAACCTTAAGGAAAGAAGCGAGCGTGGATCCCAGATGAGAAGGAAGCCTACCTTGAAATTGAAATCAAAGAATCCTCTGGTGGCAAAGTCACCGTGGAAACCAAAGATAAGCAAGTAAGCAAAGCAGTTTTAATTTTTCAAGTGGATGGCTGGAGGAATGGGGGGAAAAAGGAAAGGAAAGGAATGTATGTGTGAGGGGATGCATGTTTGAACTGACTGTATCTGAAACTAGACAAGTTCTAATTCACAGCATTCAAATGATCAACATTCAACCCTTCAGCTTAGTATTGAACGTGCCTTTTGTTACACAGAAGTGTATTATATGACAAAGGACAAATACTTTCCAAACATGCCAGTGTTTTAATATACTGCCATCAAATGCTCCATTTAAAAAAAAATCCACCATAAAAGACAGATTGCAAGAATGAGAGTAGGACTTCCCTGAGCCAAGACATCAGCTGGTATCCTAACAGCTGTAACAATAGTCAACAGGAGAAGACTGGTCATTCTTTGAAAACAGCCTGTTGCTACATAGAACTGAATTATTCAACAAATCTTGCAAGAGAAAATCATTTGCAGTTGGAGATAAGGGCTCAAATTTTACTTTGCTTATTCTGAAGCGCTATCAGCATATCAGAAAGAGCATTTTTCCTATTTTATGTATAGGTATTGCTACACCAGTCACTGCCATAGTATCTTCAAGCTACTGTTTTGGTAGATTGGTTTTGGTACATATGATTAAAGATCTATTCTTTTCCTAGATCTTTTCTTTTCCTATAAAGCAATTGTTATACACACAAGGCCTAGTTTTGAACTTTGTTTGCACCCCTATCAGTCCACCAGACCTCACCTCATTTACCCCAATGTCAATGGGAAATCAGTGGTGTTACACCAGTATAGGGTTGCTCTCAGATGAGATTTATGGACATAAGTGAAGTTACTCCCAATTGAATGGTGCCAGGGGTCAGAATCTGCTTCTATGAATTTACATTGTCAAAATAATATGCAGTAAAAATAATAATGTATAAGCTGGATTCTACTCCATGACACCAGTTATATAAGATACCAGAGGATTTCTTTACTTGCATTTTTACTGTAATGATCACTGCACCAAGCAATAACTTGTATCTCTCTAAAGCTGGAGCTGATTGAAAATAGATTTTATGTCCCATGGAAGTTTTAAGTATTTGAAAATAGTTCCTACAGAACTGGGACAAAAAGCCACATTTTTCCCCCACAAAACAAAATTCCAATTCCAACAAAATGTTTTCTTTCAAGCATTATGGAAATTTCATTTTAATTCCTGGAATTTTTATGTAACATAAGCTACATTTTGAAACAAAAACACTGATGCTTAGTGTTCTGAAAATACCAATGTGGAACTGTGGGACATTTTTTTCTTTACACATTTTAATTTTTTTTCTAAATAGAACTGGTCAAAATTGATTTGATTGTGTAAAATATTTTGGTTATGTCAGCTAAACTCTTTCAGTGCAGGTTTCCCCAAACAGCTTTGTCTAAATCATATCTATACTCTGATTCCAAGTGCCTCAGTTTAGACAAAAACAGATCTCCCTGGTACACTTACTATTAGCTAATAAAAATCTCTCTAAAAGCTTTGCCTCAGCTCTTATTAACAGGGGCATTTGCTGAATTCAGCCTCTTGCAGTCAGGCACAGATGTGTAATGTGAGAGTTTTCCAGTGCTTGGACCGAAAGGATTAAATACATCCAGTTACAAGTGATGGACTATACACTTCAGCTGTCTGTCCAAATACCTATAAACCTCCATGATTAAAAGGTTGTACCATATTAGGTTGTTCAATTGGAGGTTGGGTTAGATGATCTCTTGGAGTCCCTTCTGACCCTAATTTTCTATGATTTTATATTATTTTAAGCTATGTATATCAGAATAGGCCCGCAACCATATCACCTAAATAAAAGCGTAAGGCAAATAGTAGCAGGAACACTCACAGCACCAAGAGCTTCAGAACAATTGTCACCAGTGGTGGGAAAAGTCTGGTAGAGCTGCCAGACTGTGTCCAGAAGCAATGCACTGCTCTTCCCTATTGTGAGCTGATACCATGGCTAAACCTTCCTAGAAAAGCAAGATGAGTCCCTATCACTGAGAAGGTGAAGGTGGGAGAGTTTGTTAGGAGGTGGTGGGATCTGGCTAGATGCTTCTCGCTGGGCTGTTATGTCTGACAACTGTAAGAAGGTCTGGCAGAACGGAGACATTAAAGGAAGTGGGGCTTCCACCTGGGATAGGGACAGTTAGGAGCACTTCTTATGGATCCACAGGCATAAACACTCTTAGAAGATTCTCTGGCTCCCTGAAGGTGTGAAAAGTTTTGGAGGGAGTGGCCTTTGGGGGAGCCATTGATAAGTAGCTGTATGGGATGGGAGAAGGAATGTGGTCCCTCATGGAGGGAGGTAGGTGTGACTGAGAAGAGGCTGACCCTAAGGGATTTTCACAGGAATTTGGGTGGTAGTTGGACCATAGGGTAAAGTTTTTATCAGTTGTGTTTTATCATACTCTATTGTCTAAGCATATGATCACTTTTTTTTTTTTTTTACACAATTTGATCTTCCTTGTAATAAGCCCTTTTCTGTTTCTGTTACTTAACCAATGTGCCTGTGGTAAATTGTGATTTCTAGGCAAATTAATAACCTGGGCATACTCATTTGGAATACTGGGGAACCAAGAAGCTTACACAAACCCAGGGAGCACCCCCACTACCCCAGGGTTTTGTCTGGGAGAGTGGCATGGTTGAAGAGCTGGCAATGACTGATAAGGGATGGATACTAAGGGAGTATAAAATCCTAATCATTGCTTCAGTCATCCTCTTTACTTAGTACCCAGCCTCCATCCTCCACTCCAATACCCATTGATCTTTCATAGCAGGAACAGTGCATGATGCATCTCATGGCTCTCCCCAACATTTGCTCTGTTGAAAAGACATGGCTATGGCTTTTCAGGGCCATGTCAGGTTAAGTGAGGGAGGGGGTCATGGCATCTGTGAGTATTTGGTGGGGAGCCCTGATCTGAAAAGCATCTCTGCAAAATGCTAGAATATGGCTAAACCTCCAGGGGCTCTGAGTGCTTCTGTGTCATGTTGGGGAGAGCACAAGAACAATTATAGTGGATACAATTTGGACTGAGAATTTGAACAGTATCTGGCTAAGCCAGGCCCTTTCCTTGTTGCCCATCATTCCCCCCAAGAAAGACAAAATTCTAGCCTCAGTGATGACATCAGCTTCCTATGGGCCTGACAGGTGGCACAGATTAGGGTTTAGCAAGCAACCCAACAGATGCTGGATCTAAAGGATGCCTGGGTCCCTTTCTTGGAGTGATGCTGGCTCAGCAGGCTCAGAGGAGCTGAAAGCAACAACAGTTCATTTATGGCATTTAAGCTGAGAGCTGCACCTCTTCCAGAAGGAGCGTGTGTGGATAAAGAGGGAGCCACAGTTTCAGAATTAATTTCCCGAGCAGTGCTGCAATATTACACAGGACTGGAGGCAGAAAATAAATGGGAAAGAGAGGCTCTGCCACTGACAGACCCAATGCTGAGGAGAGGTCTGGGGAACTGCAGTTCAATCTATGCTCTCCCTTAGACACTGAAGTATTTCCCTTACGGGCTGTGGTTCTGAAACCAAGGTCTGATGGTCAGTGCTCCACAGATGATCCATAGACTGCACTGCACCTCATGTGCTGTAATAATGTTTTCAATTTAAAATTTGACAGTGCATCGTGGGTTGTGAGAAATCGTAAATGTTCACAGTGTTCTTTTGGTCCAGAAGTGTGGGGACTACTGTGCTAGAGTAAAAAAGGAGAACTGACCATCTGAGAGTCACAAGAATGCAAAGATCTGGCTAAGACTGTGTCAGATGATTCAGCTGCCATTTACACTGGAATAAATCAAAGTGCTTCCATAAACAGGATTATTTTGACACAAATGAGATTAGAATCAAGTACTTTGTGCAAAAGAACAGGGGCTAAGAGAAGATAGATGGGAATGAGTAGCAAGATGCCATAGCAGTGCTTATGATGACTGAGAGACCTGGTCCAGGCTTGAAGGAATGAGCAACTTTGCAGTGTATGTGAAATGCCTCTTCTTGAACCTCTCTCACTTCTGCCTTGTTTCCTCCTCCAGACTCGTGTTGTCAAGGAGGATGACATCCAGCAGATGAATCCTCCTAAGTTTGATATGATAGAAGACATGGCTATGCTGACTCATCTAAATGAGGCCTCTGTGCTGTACAACTTAAAGCGCCGCTATTCCCACTGGATGATCTATGTGAGTCAGCCTGGCTTCCTACCCAGGGGCAGAGATAGGGATAAGCTTTGTACCAGCACAGTGAAGAGTTCCAAAGTCTGGTTTAAATATCAAAACTCTGAAACAATACATCTCTCTTGTCAATATGGGCAGCCCTTATTATCCCAGCTACCTAGCCATGCCAGGCAGGGGCAAGCTTCAAGAATACTAAACCCGTTGCTTAGGAACTTTTTCCGTTCAGTGTTTCTTACAACAACAGGAATAGTGTTCCTGTTCCTTACAACAACATGTGAGTTACATTCTCCCAGATATTTGTACTTTGTAAGTGGCAGATTTATCATGGAGTGATTAGATTCACTTGGAAAATATAATCAAGAGAAATAGGACTCTAGGCCAGTCTTGCGATGCTAGGAAAAGAGACCCACTTACCTTGGAGTCTGTAAAACTAAACAGAATGCCAGGATGTTTTCAAAAAGGCTGAAAGGACTTCTAGATACCCTAAAGCCAACCTCCTGGAACACCACTAATAAGGCTACCAGTCTCAGGGAGATGTCATAGTTGAAAAAGGCATTTTAAAAGAGCTGTTATTGTTAAGGTCAGCTATCCAGGTAGAGGGGAGGTTAGTGAATGAAAAATCAGCTGCCCAGGGGATAGCAGTAGAATGTCACCATCCAGGTAAGCAGGTTGGTATCATAGGTACATTCATGCCACTAAGGCCAGTTGCATCCCTGGTATCTGAAAGACCACCAGTGAAGCCTGGAGTAGGCAGGTCTCCTTGTTTCCAGTGTGCAAGTGTCCCATGCTCAGCACTGTTTGCTGATGAAGATCACTTTCTGAGTGAAACGCAGGGACTTTGCACAGTCTTTCTTCTATGTGGAGGCAGGTGTGTTATTCTTTCATTCACACACCTTCCTTCTGTCCTCAGACCTATTCAGGATTATTCTGTGTCACTATAAACCCATATAAGTGGCTTCCAGTATACACTCCCCCTGTGGTAGCAGTCTACAAGGGAAAGCGGAGGTCTGAGGTCCCACCCCACATCTACTCCATTGCGGACAATGCCTACAATGACATGTTGCGCAGTAAGTCTTGTCAGCTTTCCTCAAATCTCTGCCTTCTCTCCACTGAGATAGGTGCCCATCTTTGCACTGTGAGGAAGGGAAACCTGGTGATACACTAATATCCATTCACAAGAAAAATCTAAGACATAACAGATATGGGTAGGGTCGCCAACTCTGAATCTGCTCCAAGAGGTTTCATCACATGATGTAATGACATTAATTACAGTGCATAGACTTTATGTAAGGAAGGCAAATGCACATTACCATTACATTTCAAAAACCTTACCTGGATTGCTGTATAAATCAGATTCAACATTTAATATTTAATTTAATGAATGCCCTGTCATTTATCTCCTGGGTGACTCTCAGCAGTCTCCTGGAGATTTATGTCTAATTCCTGGAGACTCTGGGGCAATCTTGGAAGGTTGGCAACCCTAGATACAGGGGTAGACCAAACCCAAGCCCAGAACAAAGGCAGCCACCTGGATCTGGATCAGAACCTTGTGGTTTTGGACCAGTACTAGGTACGCAACTTGTTGATCTTTCTGGATCATGATGAGACATCACCAGGACCTTTGATGCATATGCGTAGGCAAGAGTATGGAGGATTGGAGGCTGCCCGGACCTTGCTTCCCCCATTTAGACCATTGAGACAGCATCCAAAGGCTGAACTGGGTCTGAATGGTTGGTGCCTTGATGCTGTAGTTATGTGTGCATCCAGTCATTGAACCAGGTCTCCCATGTGGCAGACAAGGATTTTATCACTGAACCATAACAGTGGGTTGGACCAACACAAATGCATTTATTAAAAATAATAAAAATTACCGAGCACATTTCATCCAGAATAAGCAGAACCTGAGTGGGCTTTAGAAACTGTCCCTCCATATATAACTTTACTTCATCCTGATGTCTGACTGCCTCCCAGCTACATCTTGAACCAGGTTTCCAGTGACATTGCAGAACAGCCTTTTAATAGGGGAAGTAACCAGTAAACTATGTGACTGAAACCCTAAGCAGGAAAGGACAAAAAGGATTTCAGTGGTACTAGCTTGTTTTTCTAGGCGGTCTGTGGAGGGAGCACACCAAACTGGGTCTGAGCTCTTGCCATCAGTGCCCAATCTAAAGAAAGAGCCACAGGTTCATCAGATTAAAAAAGAACCCCCCTAGAAATGTAAAGACAATAGGCTCTATCCCAACATGGGTGCCACTCCCACACAGCTTCTACATGCAGTCTGGCAGCACAGGAACTACACTGGAGTTCTTTCTGATAGGGAAAGCTTCACAGCACTAAGCCAGATGCACAGGGTCCAGCCAGGGAATTTCTGTGAATGAAGGGAAGATGCCTCGACATGTATGTGATAGGCTGTGGGGAATTTTCAGGGCTCTTTCCTGTTACATCCATCCTAGCACATTCCAGTCTAACATCTACTCCATCTCTTCCAGATCGTGAGAACCAGTCAATGCTCATCACGTAAGTAATCCATGCTGCTTTCTCTGCCTTTGCTGCCAGTGTCTTTAGCTTAAATGTCTGAGGCCCAATTCTCCTCCCCAGTCCCTCCGCCCCCACCAAAATGAGTTGTACAAGTAATTATTAGGGTTACTAACAGCCCTTTATGCTCCCATATCTCCTTCTAGCCTCCAAGGGGGGCCAGGATTTATCCAGGGACAAGCATCCTCCCCCACAAAAAAGTGACACCTCATCCCTTAAGTCCTAAATTGCATTGGGTGCTTTCCAGCTGTCAAAGCCACCCATCTCCTCATAAGGTCCCTTTCAGATCCAACCACTTGCTAGCACCCCAGAATACATCTCTTTCATGCACCCATCATAGCTGCCAGAAGCTGCCCAGATAGAGACTTCTCATGCAATTCTTGTTCAACCCTACTGGTAGGCTCCACCCTGCCACCAGGAAGCAAAGTATTTCCACAGCATAGATGCTGGGGGCTAAGCTGCAGCTGGGAAAGTAAAGGCATTGTCCTCTGGGACTCACACACATGTTCCTTAATGTTTCAGTCTGGAAATGTAAGGATATGGACAAGGCTGGGGGGGACAATGTGGAAGGCAAAAAGCGGAGGCGAGTGGATGATAAGGCAGAAGGCCAAGATCAGGTGCATGATTGGGGAGGAGGCAGGCCAGGTTAATTTTAAGTGACACATAGATAAGGGCTATATAAAGTGCTCTGAAGGACCGTACCCTGCTGCCAGGAGCCACTGACATTTTTAGCCTCAGCCATAGCCTAATTAGGTAATGAAAGGGCTAAGACAGAGATGCTTGGCTCTTGTCCTGTAGTTGCTCCATTCCCTCTCTGGTCCCCCACAGCCCTGCTCTTTGTGATCTGGGATTACAATAGGAGAGCAGCTAACTATAGGAATGAAATCACTGCAAGACCTTCTAGAGAGCCAGTGCCAGAGGACTGTGCAAAGGGCAGTGTGAATAGCCTATGTGTTACAGAAATTCAGCCCCTGGCACTCACCTGGCCTCTAGGGCCCTATAATCCTGAGTCACTGTACTAAATGGAATGGGCTTACTCTGGATAGAAACCCCTCTCCCCACTCCAATGCACTATGCAAGTAGGTGAAAATGTCTGAGAGTGTGCAGAAAGAGAACGGTTCCTCAGTGACCCTCAGAACTGCTGGGCCCGCAGACATGTACCTCATGACAAAATTGACAGAGGCCAGGAACAGTCTGCATTGGCTCTAGGGATGGTCAGTCCTTCTGCACCAGGCCTCAGGAAGCAAATGCCTTTGTGTGCATGGAGGGTTTGCCCAGGTATCCCAGCCCTTTGATAGCTGCCCCCAATGGAGCTGCCCCAGTGACAACCCTTAATGTAGAATGGCAGAGTCCAGGTACACATCAGATCAAGTTACTTCATTGCAAATTCCAGCAGTTCTGCTTTCCTGTGTTGCTGTTGATGGTGCTATTGCCTTGGCTGGTAACCCCTTTGCAGACAAAGCCACTGACTCCTGTTCAGTCCACCATAAAATCAGCAGAGACCAGGGTTGCGACAGTGCCCTGAAGTTTTGTTTCTCTTATGTGACATTGCTAGCGGGTATCTGGGCCATTCTCTTGTTTTCCCTTGTAAAGTCTCTCTGTAAAGTGTTGCTTGTTTCTGCCTCATTTTCTTTATCTGTGTATTTCTGTTACCCTAAGCGGAGAATCTGGTGCTGGTAAGACTGTAAACACCAAGAGGGTCATTCAGTACTTTGCAATTGTCGCAGCCTTGGGCGACACACCGGGCAAGAAAACAGTAAGGCCCTTGTTTGACAGAAACTTCTGCTGTTTCTTTTTTCCTTCTTCTTCTTTTGTTTTTTCTTTCTTTTTCCTTTTAAATTTTTCTTTTATCCTTTTGGGATTTGGAGGCATGCGTGGATCAGGATCTGCCAGGACTTTGCTTTTCCTTTGCCTTTTGAACAAGCAAGGTTTGAAACAACTGCTCATAGAGAAATGGAATTTTAAGTGACAGCACCAAATGGCTCAGGTGTGCAGAGGTAGTTGGAGGTGCCTGCCCTGTTTCTCTTCACTCCAACAGATTTTCTTTTTCAGAAGTGAAAAGGGAACTGACCTTATGGCCATTTCCATCCCTGCCTCTTTTAAGCCTTGCTTTCTGCTTTTCTTTTTTCTTTTTCTTTTTTTTGCTCTTTTCTTAATTTTGATACTTTTCCATCTTGCATTTTTTTTCTTGCTCTTGTTTTGATTCTTTCTTGTATTTCTTTGGTGTTGACTACCTTTACTGTTCCTTATTTCTTGTGGATGCTTGAAGCTCCAGCCTGCTTTTCCTTCACAGAAGCAAACTGGTTGCTTTGGGCATTAGCCAACAAGTTTTCAGCATTGTTTTCCTTTCCTCTTCTCTGGATTTGGATTTAACTGTTCTAGCTTTTTGGTGTTTTTCTTCTTTTTCTTGACCTAATCTCTTTAACATCTTTTTGTTGTAATTTTTAAATTTTAATCCTTCAACCTTTTGGATATTTCTAGTAACAAAATTTTAACACCCTCTGATGATGCTTTCTTGTGATTCTGACCTGTCTTATCTTGAATTCTAAAGGCAGTTATCTTTTCTTTCTCTAGCAAGGTCCTGCCACTAAAACTGGGGTAAGTTTACAAGAAATAGGGTCCCTGTCCTCAAGTCTGAGAACCGAATTCTAAAGCAGCACCTTAATTCCTACCTATGTTAGAGAGTTGTTTGGCTTGGTTCTGATATCACATATGACAAGGCAAGTCAGGAAAAACCCTGTTACCTTCAGTAGTGTCTTCATTATGAAACTGGTGAGACCAAAATTAGCAGTAAATCCCTCTATACACTACCGAATTTTGTTTTTGTGAAATATCTAGATGGTTTGTAGCTAGAAAATGATGTTATAGGAGCTGAGATGATCCTAGAACTGGTAAATCCATTGTACTGATAAGTAATTGTTTCTGTATGTAGTGTAGGGGACGGAGTTCGGAGAGGCAGTAGAGGTGCTGAATAAACAGATCAATTTACAATTGCAGGAAGTCACATAAAGGATCCAAAGTGTCATCTTTGTACAGGATCCCATTACTGCTCCAAGGACTCAGATCCATACTAAACCAATATACTGTGTTTTGGCAATCCTCCCTCCACAGCACAGTGCTATGTGGTAAAACACTCGGCATTAGATAAAAAGCCATGCAATGAAAGGGTTGTGATTCCCTCAAGTACTTCTGGAAGTGGTGTCAGTAAGGCGGAATGAATCTATTTGGGGAAAAAGTGCAAGCAACCCCAAACATGAGAGAAAACCAGCTTCTCCGCCTCATCCAGGCTCCTCTCCCTCATATAATTTCAGTGGGGTATAAGATGCAGAGTATCTGCAAGCCCAGGGACATGGCTAGTAAGTGGTGAATGTGGCTGTAAAATGCCCAGCATGTTGTGTGAAGGGAGAATATTAGGAAGGGATCAGAAGCTGAATCTTGGGCATGTCTATGAAGTATAGTGAGTAGATTATACAAATTTTATGTCTAGAATAGCAGGGGGCATGGGAGCCATGCAGCAGTATGTATGAAAGACAGAAGCTCGGGTCACTGTGACAGGATTTTGGATGAAAAGGAGGCCAAAATCCATGGGTATAGTCACAGCTGTTCGATATAACTTGTTTCCCTACTTCCTGTCCTTTAAGGTTTGTAAGTTCCACAGTCTAGTTTCCTCTTTCGTAGAGCATTCTATTAAGACTTATTTCACTGTTAAGTTATTTATATATATTTAAAACTTTGATTTTACTTCCTAATTAGCAAATAATTTGCCTGCAATTCTTCTTTGTTTACTGTACATTATTGTTGGCTTGGAGAGCTGGGATTGCTAGGTGCCATTAAAAAAAAATCACAATTATCTCCCTCCTCCTGTGCCTCTTCCACCAACTGCCATGATCTTTTTGAAGCTACGTTCACCAGGTGTAAAACCAGGTTCTTTTAGTATCACAACTCCCACTACTCAGGTGTTGGAGGGAGAGGAAGGCTGTAACTAAAAGCTTGCTAGAGATTGCAATCTTTAGGAATATCAGTGGCAGATTTCCCCTTCCTGTCATCTGTTTCCACTGTGTAACTCCCTTTCTAGCTAACAGGACTAGGGAATTTCACATAAAGATAAGAGGTAAGGGGTGGAGAATGCCACAGAATTCATGGCCTTCAGTTCTCATTGTTCTCTACATTAAGTACAAATAAGACATGCTATGAAGGCAGTCAGGCTCTAGTCTGTCCCAGGCTGCAGGGTAACATGACCTTACAAGTATCTCATAAGAGCAGCGGGTGAAGGTAAACAGGTAATCAGCCTTGCATCTTGTCCCTCTGCAGCATTAGGGATGGATCCTTCCTGCTATGTACAGCAACAAACTTCCTCTGGTTGTATTTCTAGGGAACCCTGGAAGATCAAATCATTGAGGCTAATCCAGCTATGGAAGCCTTTGGCAATGCCAAAACCTTGAGAAATGACAACTCTTCACGCTTTGTAAGTATTTTGCAATATATATTGGATAATTATATGGTAATTGTATATACAATAAATCTGTAGCTACATATACATGAACCTACCTGCATCTACCATGTGTTTTGTGGAGCTACTTCATATAGGCAAAACAAATCATTTCCATGATTAGTAATGCTCACTGTTTGTATGGTTTGACTATAGGGCATGAGACCCTGTGCTGGTGTAAATCTCTGATTTCAATCCATCCAAGTAGTGCACTGACTTAAATTGATACTAGCTAAATCTCTGGCTCTAAAACAGGAGGCTTGCAAGGACTGGGATGCCAGGCCCAATTCAGATTGCATCAGGCCCTGGAGGGCAACTGGCAATGTCAGGAAAGATCCAGCATGAAGGAAACACAGGAAGAAATGAGGTTGCTTATCATAACAGCCTGAAATGCCCCAATGCACTGATCAGATGTACAACCTTAGTAGTGCAGCAGTCCCTTCATCAAGCCGAGTCTCTGGCTCTTCTGTAGCTCATGGGGCTTGTTCAGCCACTGGGTCCCTTATATATCCATAACTGTGCACTGGAGATGGTGGCTGCAGCAGCAAATTCCCAGTCCTCTCTGGATTCCCGATGCCTGGGAGCACTGTGGGTTGTTCTGACCTTCAGGGAGACAATCTGCTAGAGCTGTGCAAAGCTTTGGGTGGTGATTTGATTTGGAGGAGATTCAGCCTGATTCGGTGGCCGAATCTCTGAATCGAATCTGGGGACCAATTTAAAGGTCCGAATCAATTCAAAGCTCTCCAAATCTTTGGCAAAGATTCAGACAGCTATGATGATTCAGGCTGTCCCTGGTGGCTGCAGCAGGGAGCTACAGCCACTCTGAGCTGATACATACTAGGGGCAGGGGAGCGGAGGCTGGGGGAGGGGGGGAACCTGTGCCAGCCCCCCTGACTCCCCAGCCCCCCCAACTCCTGCCTGCTCCCCCAGCCTTCCCATGGCTGCCCCCACCCACCCCAGCTCCATACTTTAAAAAAAGAAGCCCCAGTGCTCACCAGGTGCTGCCAGGCAGGAGGCAATCCCCACTGCCCCATGTTACATGGGGGGCTCTGCATGAGCCCCCTTGACCTCCCCCCCCCAGCTCCCCCGGTCCCCGCATGGCTGCCCTGCCTGCTGCGGTTCTGGCCATTTAAGAAAAAAAAAAACTGAGAAAAGCCCCAGGACTCACCGCTCCTGGTTCAGCCTCAGGGCACAGGGCAGCAGGGATCACTTCCTGCTGGCAGGAACAGTGAGTCCTGGAGTTTCTTCAGGTTTTTTTTTTTCTTAAAGGGCTGGAGCTGGCCCATGCAGGGCACCCATGAGGGACCAGGGGTGGTGGTTCAGGGGCTCATGCAGAGCCCCCCCCATGCAGCTTAGAGCAGTGGGGGCCAGCAGGGATCACCCCCACCCGGCAGCACCTGCTGAGCTGGGGCTTTTTTTTCCCCCAAGTGCCAGGAGCTGGGGCAGGCGGGGCAGCCATTGCTGGGCTGGGGGATGGGCCTGGGCTGGCTGAGTTGGAGATTTGGCCAAATCGAATCAGAACAGTGATTTGAATAACTGAATCACTGTCCCCTGAATCTGAAGCAAATGCTAGCCGCTTTGCACAGGCCTACAATCAGCTGTTGCAAGCCCCATAATTCCATAGCTAATTAGTGCTGTGTGTAAAGCATCACAGACTTCTGACTTCTACAAAAACACCAAATGCTGCATTCTGCAAGAGAGCAAAATACAGGGAAGCAATCTAAGGCAAGGATTACTTCATTGCAAATCAGATTTACGTTTCAAGACTTTAAGGCCAGAAGGAGCCATGAGTCCCTCTTGTCCATCTGCACTAATGAAACTAATGAAATATGCTGTATTAGCACAAAGCAGAGAGGCAGTTAGCACCCTCCAGCCACCTCTTATTTCTAAGAGTGGCCATCTCAAAGGATAGGGGTTTTTGATTGTACCTGCCTTGGTTCATTTACCCAGACCCAGGGCTTACATCCCTCCCTCTGAATGTTTTCTAGGGCAAGTTCATTCGAATCCATTTTGGCCCCTCCGGGAAGTTGGCCTCTGCTGATATTGACATATGTGAGTAAATAACTAGCAGCAAAAGACACAGTTTGGCTGCAAATTTGTTTCTCTGTTTTAACATTGGTACTGGATTTGTTTCAGAGAAACTCTAACCTCTTCTGCCCTGTCTGTTTCTAGACTTGCTGGAAAAATCAAGAGTGATTTTCCAGCAACCTGGAGAGAGAAGCTACCATATCTACTACCAGATCCTATCTGGGAAGAAACCAGAGCTCCAAGGTAAGGAAGTTCAGGGGAAGAGGAAGAAGAAGCAGAGCATCAATCCATATAGCAGGAAATACAGGAAACTAAAAGGAAGCTTGTTTAGTTTGATTTTCAGAGGCTATGAGGCTATGAGAAATCCCAGCTCCCAGTGTGGCTATATCCTCCTGTAATTGTTCAATGCTGTCACCTGACATATGAGTTGAGAAGAGGGGAGCCTGACATGAGCTCTTCAACTGAAAGTCTTGGGGCAGATAAATAATTACTTAGGGGTTGTCTGCACTGTTAGACTAGAGCTCATACAAACATCCTGGCACTGAGTTAAAGTAGTACAATAGCAACATGAAGCTCCGTGGTGCCTGGCCACTTATAGATTTCATTAGCTTTGAGGAGCTGTGGAGGTTTGCAGTCTACTCTGAGCTCAGGGCTGACACAGGTTGCTGACAGTACCCGAGTAGCTGGTTTAAGCCAGCCTGGGTTTGACTACCTGACCTGTGGTTACAGCAGAGATAGCAGTGTAGTCTTCCAGATGATCTCATCTGACCCTGCCATACTCTGACTTGAAATACACTGAGCAGTTCTGCATTCCAGGTGCCATTTAACAGGATGTGGCAGAGGAAACGTTTGCACACTGGAGCAAGATGCTTGATATGCCCCTCAGGGGTGATAAATCTCTTGGCTACTGCCTATTGAGCCTGCTGCTTGATCACAAACAATACCTTATTAGGCAGGTCTGGAGAGCTATGCAGAGCAGTAATCTTATCTGATGGTCACATGGACATGGATGGCCATGTCTAAATCAGTCTTCAGCTGGGCAGCGTTCCCAAGACAGCAAAGGCAGTTCCCAAGGCAGCTCTAGCAGAAATGTGCTTTTCCCAGAGGCAGCCAGGGCTTACAGGGACCGACCAACAAGCTGATCCCATGAAAAACAGCTATAGCTGAGGTAGCAGAGAAGACCCATCTGGAATTACACCCAGATATGCTTCTTTCTATCCTGGCTACCAATTCTTTCAAAAATCAGTGGGGTTTCAAAGCATCCCTGTTCTGCAGCAGAATGAACCTGAGATCTTGGGAAATTTCTTGTGTAAAAAGCAGTCACCAGGGCCCTAAAATAGCCACAGTGTCAGTGGACAGCACACTCACCTGCAGTGAGG
Source organism: Crocodylus siamensis (assembly GCF_052110815.1). Lineage (NCBI taxonomy): Eukaryota > Metazoa > Chordata > Crocodylia > Crocodylidae > Crocodylus > Crocodylus siamensis. The sequence goes on from NC_143404.1 coordinate 44,139,432, forward strand.
TGCAGCTCAAGCTCCTGATTAGGATCAGGCAGGGCAGGGGCTAAGCTCTGGGGCATTACATATGTGGGACCAGAAATGTCCCAGATGTGGGAACCACCCCAACAAAAGTTCCACTAACATGGCCAGTTCCTACAGTAAGACTTGCTTTTGACAAACCAGCATTTTCTGTTGAAACCCCTTTGGTTGGGAAATTCCTGCCCAGCTGTCATCCTGACCAATTAAGCAAAGAGGCTTGAGCTCTCCAGCTTTTCACCTCAGCCACACATGCTTGCAGCCCTCCTGCCACTGCAAGGGCACAGAGTCAGTAACCCACTTTCTTGTAGTAGGATATGGTGATACATACAGTTCTTCAGGGCCAGCCTGGGTGTACAGTAATGTGATGTGCAGAGCAAAAGATTCACAAGGCAAGTAGGAATAAGACCAGGACAGGAGAAGTGGCTGGGCACTAGGGCTGTGTGAAATGCCTGTGTTTCATTTCAGTTTTGGAGAAACAGTGTTTTGTTTTGGTGTTTCATAGAGCTGTCCAAAATGGCTGCTGCTGGGAGTGCTATCATGGGAAAGTGGATCCCCCTCTTCCACATCTCCCTGCCTGTGCCCTTCTGCCTCCCAGACTCTGTTCACCAGCACCTCTGTCCAGTGATCCAGGGTTTTACTGGCACATATGCTCCCCTTCATCCTTGGGTCGCACACGCTGCCAGCACGTGGACCATATTGGACCGCAATGGATCCAGCCATTTCTTCCTGCCCTCTCTCAGTCACTTCACCAGTGTCTGCACCTGTGGTGACAGCAGCTGGCTCCAGCCAGGAACATCAGTCCCCTGGAACTTCTGCATTTGGTTCTCAAGTTCCCTCACTATGGAAATAAGCTGGCTAAGGAGCGCATTGCTATGGGGATAAGCTGGCTAAGGAGTGCTGACAGTTTCAGTGGCCTTGAGGAATGACTTGAGGACCACTAAGATCTGGGAGGTGGTATTCCACTCTGTTTTGTTAAGCAGGCCGCTGATCCCAATTTTCCCAAGAAAGGCCATCTCATGGATGGCCTTCTGTTACTCCACCAGCCTTTCCAGCATGAGGTATGTGGAGTTCCACCGAGTCTTCACATCCTGGATGACTTTGTGCTGTGGAACGCTCAGCTCTGCCTGTTTGTCCCACAACGTTTTGCCCCCCTTGATGCTCCAGTGGAAGTAGCCCTCCACCTTCCTGCATTCTGAAATGAGCTGGCTGGTTGTGATGGCACCATCACTGGAAGCCCTGTCCCCCTCCAAGTCATCCCTGACTACGAGGTGGAACTTGTGCACCACACAGTGGATGCCAACAAAGTTGGCATCACAAACCACCTTGACCATATTGGCTCTGTTGTCAGTGACCATGAACTTGCAGGTGAGCTCGCCCTTCCCAATGAGCCACCCCTGCACCATGCGGTTCATGGCCCCATGATCTCCATTGCTGTGTGGGACTCATCCATCACCTTGTCTTGAAGAAGAGCCCACCAACAGCCTGACTGATCGCACCAGTGCCCTATGAGGGAGAGGTAGGCACGATCTCCTCCCCAGCTGCTCCAGATGTTGGAAGTGAAATGCAAGGGCACCTGTGGACCTGCCTTGTGCAGCTCCTTCCTCAAGTACTCCCTGCATGCCTCATACAGGGAGAGCACCACTGCTGAAGATGGTGCACTCAGGCACTTGGTAGGATGGGGCCACAAGTGCCATGAGCTGTCTGAACCCTGGCCCCTCAACTAAGGATAAGGGCTGACCATCCAGAGCAACTATCTCCCCAGTGCTCTGGGTGATCTTGCTCAGCTTTGCAACATGCCCTGCTTTCTGTCCGCCTTTACCCCACTGTTCCAGGGTCACCTGCCTCTGCTTCAGCAGGACAGGGGGTTTGGAGGGAGAGGGGAACTTCTTTTTGGGCATGCTTCCACTGGTGCCAGGCTAAGGAGGAGCAAAGGCAAGGGGGTGTTGCCTTGTGAGATGCATCAGCATCCTCATGGTGCTGAAGTGTTTCTCCTTCTTGCCCTGGTTGGTCTTATATTGGCAGTGCAAACAGATAACATACCTGGTATCATCTGCCACCTCAAAATGATCCCACACCACACTACCCCCCTCCAATGTTCCCTCTAAGGAGTAGCAATCCATGAGCACACCGCCTTGGTCCGTGAGCACGCCGCCTCAGTCCAGTGTGGGACACTTACTGAAGGGGGCTGGGGGCTGGAGGCCAGAGCCAAGAGGCTGGGGCCAGGGGCCGGAGGCTGGGGCTGGAGCTGAGAGGCTGGGGCCGGAGGCTGGAGCTGGGGGCTGGTGCGGACTCCGCTGGCTCCAGGGGAGGGCTCCGCTCCTCCATGTCAGGGCCGGGAAGTGGAACACTTCCCCGGAGCTGGCGGAGCCCATGCCAGCCCCCCGCCCCAGCCTCCATCCCTGCCTTGGTTCACCTCGGGGAGGAGTCACTGCCTGTCCCAGTGAGGCTCTGTTGGCTCCAAGACACTGCTCCACTCCCCAGCCCTGATGCCACATGCCTCCTTGCTCCATGAGGCTATGCAGGGGAGTGGAGCAGTGCTCCGGGGCCAGCGGAGCCTTACTTAGGGCAGGCAGCAGCTCCTCCCTGAGGTGAGGCAAGGGCATGGATGGAGGCTGGGATGGGCTCCGCTGGCCCAAGAGAAGTGCTCCACTCCCCAGCCCTAATGCGGGGAAGCAGAGCACTCCTCTGGAGCTGGTGGAGCCTGAGCCAGGCTCCCGCCCCCACCTTGCCTAGGAGCTGACTTTCAGCTCCTCTTCTGGTGCATGGCCTTGAAAAGGCTGTGCACAGCCACACTTTTAGTTGTGTGTGGCTGCTCATGCGCACACCTTAGGGGGAACCTTGCCCCCCTCACTTCTGGGGTGCGGGTGCAGATCCTGCCTGAACAGACAGAGGCACAACAACAGGAGGAACTGACTCAGCTGAGCCATTTGCCTCCACAACCTCAACCTCCTCCAAACTCCCTTCTGGGAAAGGAGACCTGGCCCTAGGGGAACTTGGAGAGGAGTGGAGTACAAACTCAGATTCCTCCTCGGTCCCCAGAATTTCTTTTGCTAGGGCGCTTGGGCCTCCTACTTCCAGATCCAGGTCCTCCTTGGGCACTGGAAGGCTCAGGCTGGGAACTGAAATGGGGGTGGAGGAGATTGTCATGCTGGTGCTGCTTGTCGTGCTGGTGGTGCTGGGGGTTATTATTATAGTTGGTGTTGTTGGAGGGGGTGCAGATGCAGGCACTGGTCCCACCTCCTTGCTACCACTAGCATCAAAAGCCTCATGCCTGCTACTGCTAGGGGAGAGGCTACGTGTAAGTTTGTGGGGTGGGGGGGGTGGGGAATTGGCAATGGCTACAACTTGGTAGCAAGGCACTACCAAGCTGCAAGCTTACAGTTACTGCTCTCTGCTGCTGCTTCTACTGTAGACACAGATGCAACTGCAAAATGGCAGAGAGCAGTTCACAAACAGCCTTTTATAGTGCTTCTCTGTCCCTCCCCCAGAGCACTGGGATTGGAAGGGACCTCAAGGACAGATCATTGTCACTGGTCAGCAACAGATGTCAATATCAGAGCAGTCCTTACTTCCCCTCCCTCTTAGTTTCTCTTTCCTCACAAGCCCATCTCTGAAACAGCTTTGAAACATCTGAAACATTTCAAAACATTTCCAAAACATTTTGGATGGCCTGTTTCATTCTGGAGCTGTTTCGGAGCCTTGCATTTCATTTTGGATTGCGTGTTTTGGCCACCGGGATGTCCGAATCCAAAACAAAACAAAACTCCCGCTGAAATTTCACACAGCCCTACTGGGCACTGGAATTAACAGAGAGTGTGCCACCAAGGGAGAGCAGGGTGCCACAGTGCCAGAGCTAGCACAGTGTGGCAGGAGGGCCCTGTTGAGCGTAGCTGCCTTGTAAGCAATGGGTTCTGTGATAGGCACCAGGGCCAACCTCATGAAACAGGTTGCCCAGAATGCAAATCTCAAGGGACCCTGGGCAGTATCAAACAGTCCAGTGCTCCTAGCTTTTGTTCTGAACCCTGCCATTTACCTCCTCTGGATCTGCTGCTGAGCTTCATGGCAGGATCGTTAGGGCAGAGGCTGAATTTCCTTCAGCCTTCGAGAATGAATTTACAAGATTGCTGTGAGCACAGCTCACACCCCATGAAAGCTTCCCTATGGATTCAAAGCTGGGACTATGTCCACAGGCAGCAACCTGGATATGCTGGGCCTGGAGTCTATGAGGAGGATTAGTGGCTGCCCAAGTCTCATGTATAGTGTGCTCTGAGAATACTGGCCAGGGTCTGTGGAGCAGAATGGCCTTACTCACTATTTTTCCCTCACAGACATGCTGCTGCTCTCTCTCAACCCCTATGACTACCACTTCTGTTCACAAGGCGTAACGACTGTGGACAACCTGGATGATGGCGAGGAACTAATGGCTACAGATGTATGTACATTGCTTCTGAAAGAGAGAAATGGGGGTGGGAGCAAAAGCCAGACAGAAGGGAGGGATTGTGGGAGAGGTCTTTAGATAGGGTAAGAATTAAAACCAAAACAGTTTTGCATGAAACTCACAAACTTTTCAGTTTGGGTTTTTTTGACAGAACCAAAATAGTTTTATAATAGGAAGCTGGCACTTTTCACCACAAGAACCAAACAAACAAAACATCAGTTTTCCACTAAAAAAAGTTGTGATACAAAGTTTGCCAGAATTGCCAGTTGTTGCAAGCTTATTGATTATGCTGCAGGTTTGCTCTCCATCATCTATTTTTCAAGGTCCTTTTCCTGGCATCAGGTGATTACCTGAAATTTCTGACTTCAATTTTTTTAGAGTAAATTTCATTCTCATGATTGTAGCAGTAAAATGAAACCATTGAAGCACAGGAACCATAAAGGGTCAGAACCCAGAAATGAAGTACCAACCTCCCAAATTCATTGTTGTTCAGATCATTGCATTCCTTTTAAGCCGGTTTTATGTTTTCTGGGGAGCCTGAGTCATGGCTTTGAACCTGTGGAGTGGCCCATGTAGCTCAAGGGATGCATTATTACAGGGTGACTGAATACAATGAACCATCTGCACTGCAGAGCCTGGGCCAGGTGATTAATGTGCTGTGAGGGACTGCAATTCAGACTGTCAAGCTCCCTGCTGGGGATTGGTTTTGTGATAACTATACATTTGCTTACCCTGCCTGTGTTACTCTGCAGCATGCCATGGATATCCTGGGCTTCAGCAATGATGAGAAGTATGGCTGCTATAAAATAGTGGGAGCCATCATGCACTTTGGCAACATGAAGTTCAAGCAGAAGCAGAGGGAGGAGCAGGCTGAAGCTGATGGCACTGAAAGTGAGTTTGCTATCTTGGCAGTTTTGTGCATCTAGGTAAGGGTGGGCAAGCACTGCCAACCCCCACCAAAATGCATGAACTCCTCCCACTCTCAGACAAGATGGGTCAGAGCTGGGCTCTCTTTTTGGTCTATAAGGGGGTACAAGGCTATGATCTCAAAGGACTATCTTGTGTCAGCAGCATCACACCTGGGTGTACAAACTGGGATCTTCTTGGATAATTCTGTGGAGGATTGGAGACTTTTCCAGACAGGCTCCCCACACAGTTTGAGAAGAAGCCCATTGGAACTAGCAGATGCTGGTCCTGTGGGTACAGTGGGAGGATGCAGATGTAACAGACATCCTCAATGACAGGCTTAAGGCCAGAACCCACAAGGAAGGCTGCAAGAATCTGCCAATCCAATGAGTATAAGCAAAAATACAGAGGGCAAATATAGAGGGAAAGAAGTATGAGACTCACTGCCTGCTTCTGTCATTTACTGGCCTTCTCCCTTATTTCCTTCCTCCCCTGCCCCCTTTAATGGACCTCATCTCATTAACATGAGACAGTATCTACTGAATAGGAGCCACCTCACTCAATAGATGAAAGTTCCAACAAGAGCCCTTACTGCTGGATGTGCAGTCACTCATGGATCTTCTCAGTATTATTAATTTCTTTTATTAACAAGCTAAGAAAATCCTAGGTAAAAGATGCAAGATCATTACGGCTACAATGTGGCACATTTAGTAATCCAGAAATGAAGGTAGCATATGCAACCTTAATTTTGCCCTCTTGATCTTGGGCATTATGATATTAGCATGTGACTGTTGTAGAGCTGACATTTGCCAGAATTGTTGTGCAGCTGTTTACTGTACAGCTGCAATAGGAGGGATGAGGACGAAGGAGGCATGCAACTTGCCGCCAAACTGTGAGGATTAAAGTAAACCCATTAAGATGGACCAAATCTTTTGGAACAGTTTCTCCAAATTGGTAACACCTCAGTAAGGAATACATGCAACAACAGTCCACCTATAAGCACCCCCCACACAGAATGCCCCTTTACGTCACATGTCCAGAGGAATAGAGGGTAGGTGCTTCACCCAGTGAAAGTCAGCAGACTTTAAAGTCCTCCATACTCTAGGAGCCCACATTCATTTCATGAGTATGTCTGTCCCAATGCTGGCATCTTCATGGTTTAACACTGCATTGCAGGTACTGACAAGGCTGCCTATCTCATGGGAATCAGCTCAGCTGATCTCATCAAAGGGCTGCTCCATCCCAGAGTGAAAGTAGGAAATGAGTATGTGACCAAAGGTCAGAATGTTGAACAGGTGAGTGAATTGTGACTATGGTTCCTGCTTACGGTGTTACCTAGGATCTCAGCAATATGTACCCTTCTGGGTACTTCAGGTGGCTTTCCCAGTGCAAGGCACTTGGCTTTTAAAATTCACCTTCTGTTGTGGTCTCACAGAGTCTGACTTTGGGAGTCCCAAGACCATGGGGTAAAATATAGACATGGCTTTTCAACAAAGTACAAATGGCTTTCATCAATGGTACAGATCATGCCTTGTTATTATGCTAGAAAAGTTAAAGAATATGGTGGCTTGATGGCCAGATAGTTTCAGACACTGCATTTTATAGACATGGGTTAAGGTTATAATTTTGATTCAAACTCTTTTGAGTGGTAGAGAGCTTGGGCTCAAATCTCTGGTCTCTCTAGCTGGGATCCAGACTTTGGGAGAGACCTCAGTTTTGTGGTTCTGCTTCGAGTACAGGCAAAATCTGATGAGAAATTTGGCTTAAGATAGTGGAAGCCTCAACAGAACAACAGCTCATTGGGAGCTGAAATCTTGCAATTTCAGTTTGTGAGATTTCAGCACCATTGATGGAGCCTGAAACTTGGCCTTTATTGTGAGTCAGGCCTGAAGGCCAGTCCTGTGGTAAACTTTTCAGACATGTTTATATGAATGAGGAACCTAAGTTTCAGTTTCAAAGAATCCTGAGTCTCGTAATAAGTCACTGGGACTTTGCCTCCTCACTTGGGTGCTTATGAAAATTTCACACCAGATCTAAGCTCCGTTCCAATATCTTCTCAGCTGGCTGCATGTACCCTTAGGAAGGACAAAAAGGCACAATATAAATGGCAAGAACACAGAACACATCCCAACTTAAACATGAAAGGTCCTTGATGGGAATAGTGATTTCCCTTGCTGTGGCTGGCTTTCCCCCTCCAGTTCTGAGAATAGCCATTCTAGCTGGATGTAGAAGAAATGAAATCTTTTGGAACCAAGTCCTTTTATGACAAGCCCTTTCTCATTTGCACTGACAGGTGGTGTATGCAGTCGGGGCCTTGGCAAAAGCCACCTACGATCGTATGTTTAAGTGGTTGGTGACTCGTATCAACAGAACCCTAGACACCAGGCTGGCCAGGCAATTCTTCATTGGAGTACTGGACATTGCAGGCTTTGAGATCTTTGAGGTGGGCTGTGGGACATGCATAGTAGCTGTGCAAGGTGCTGGGGTGGCATGTGCAGTAACTGTCTGAGATCCCCAAACACGGACAGAGCAGTTTCCATGTCTTGAGGGAGTTTTGCTTCCTCCATGAAGAGACAGGTCTCCATGGAGTGTGGAGCCCATGTGTTAATTCATTTACCCAGAATAACTCCTCTAAGTCCTTAGGAATTACTTTACTGTCATGGAGAGCCAGAGTATAGAGTGGGCTGGTGACTCCCTTAACCACTGTATGCTCCTCCTGTTGAAGCAGAGATTTGTTTTATACCTATAGTATAACAGCTTTGAGCAGCTATGCATCAATTTCACCAATGAGAAATTGCAGCAGTTCTTCAACCACCACATGTTTGTTCTGGAGCAAGAAGAATACAAAAAAGAAGGCATTGAGTGGGTCTTCATTGACTTTGGCCTGGATTTGCAAGCCTGCATTGATCTGATTGAGAAGGTAAGGCATAGGATGCTGAGTCAGGTCAGGGTTTGTTAGCAAGTTCATCTGTGTCTGAGACAGGAAGTGTTAAATATAAATCCATTTGGACTGTATAAGCAGGTTTGGGCTCTAGAGGTAACTGTGACACCCCCTAGTGACTACACAACCCTTCCCCAGCTCCAGTTCCAGCTCTAGGGTGCCCTCCCCTTTTTACTTTCCTGCCATGACTTGATGAAATTGTTTGATTGGAAGGAAGTCTGCCTAGTGGGTCCTAGAGTGAGCCCTAGTTCCTCTAGATGCCATCTAGCTCTTCCAGGCTCCTGCTGGTTTCCACCCTGCCCTCTCTAGGTAGGCCCTGATAACATGTCAGTGTCCTTCCCTAGGGTGCCAGGTAGCCTTAAGAACTAATCACTGCCTCCATCCTCCCTTACAGCCATGCTCATACCTTGCAAGTGTTACCAAATAATGACTTTGGTGGGCAATTGGGTCCAACTCAATAGCAGGCCACCTCAGACCCTTGCTGGGGTCTCAGCCTTCCCAGCCTCAGCCCCTTTTCTTTTGCTAGTTCCCTTAGCCTATGCCTACTGTGCCTGACCTGGCTTCTGGGATCCAACCCCTGACCAGCTAATCTGGTGTTATCTTTGCCCTGTTCTGGCCAATACTCTTGCTGGACCTGCTTAGGTTCCTGGGCTCCCTGGCCCTTGTCTCTGTCCTTCTTGTGTACAGGACCCCTGGCCTTGGCTCCCTCCTTGCTGGTCACTGGGACCCTGGCCCTTGCCCAGCTCTTGCCCAAGCTAAGTTTCACCCTTTCTCTCCGCTTTAGATTCCCTCTCAAGCCTAAGCCTGTGGCATGCCCTGGCTTGGGCATCAAGGCCCCTAGCCAGGCTCTTAACTCTGGCATGCCCCTGGCACCTCACTGTGAGTTAAAACAGCATGTGCCCCTCAGGCACCCCACCATAGCTTCTGCACACTCCCCTTTCAACCACTCGCAAACCACCACTTGACAGTAACCAAAGAGTAAGCGTTCTAGCAAACACAAACAACCCTCACCCCAGTCCAAACATAAGCAACGGCTACCTGCTTGCATAACAAGGCCTCTCCTTACCTGTGAGGCATCAGCACTTTATTTACCTTCCTCAAGATAGCCCCCATGCCAGCTAGAAGAGCTCTTGCCCCAGCAGCCTCCATGGCCAGACTGACTCTCCTGGATCAGAGCCTGTGTTTATATACCTCCCTGGCCCTGCTTCTGCCCCCTACTTGTCAGGTGCCTCCCTGAGATGCTGCAAGTGTTTCCTGATTCAGTTTCAAAGCGACTTATTGCTGTTGGACTCTGCTGTGCTTCTATCTTGTTTCCCATGCAAGGCTGTAGCCCATGGTGCTACTCCAGCATAACTAGTTCTCTGGTAAGTGCTTGCATCAGGTAACTCCTGCAGTACCTGTTCCCTGTCAGTTCATAATGAGCAGCTTTCTCTGCCAGACTCCTGAGGCCCTCTCTGCTGCAGGAGCAGGAGCTCTGTAGCAGGAGCCTTTGGCTCTTTGTTATAGACTGCATAGGACTTTAAGAACCCCTATTCCAAATCAGTCAGCCAGCCAAGCAACGCAACATAATAGGTCTGTAGCGCAGTGCATAACAACTCACTCTCACTGGTGTGACCTTTGTTCTACAATGCTCACTAGGTCCTCTGGAGATTCCACATTCCTGCCTGGCACTTACTGGTTTAGAATAGTTCTGTACAAGTATTTCCACAGATGGGGAGAAATCACATTGGCAGGGAGCTGACAAACAAGACAAAGTAGGTTTTGAAGGGCCCAAAGTCTCCTGGCTCTCACTGACAGTCTGTGGGAACTGGGAATAATCCATTTTGGGCCTGTGAAAATCTGACCCATTCCTGACTTACTTGTTAGGGGGAATGCAGCAGGCAAAAGATTTAGGGGAGAATTTCATGCTAGAATTGTCTCCCCATCTGGGATATGGGAAAGAAAGATGGAACTATTTCAACACAAAATTATAACAATTTGTGCCCTGGTTGCTACCCACATCACTTCTTGCCATATGCCAGAATGAGGAAACAGCCTTCTTGGACAGACCCTTGGCATTTTCTTGACAGTAGCACAGAACAAGTCTCCTGCTATTCAGGGGCAGGAATGACTATGCTTGTGGAAGGAATATGGTGCAGAGACATGGCAGTCTGTTTCCTGCTGTGCTGAATTCCAACCTGCTGATGGTACCTTTGTCTTGCAGCCCCTGGGAATCCTTTCCATCCTGGAGGAGGAATGCATGTTCCCCAAAGCCTCTGACATGTCCTTCAAAGCCAAGCTGTATGACAACCACATTGGAAAGTCGCCCAACTTCCAAAAGCCGCGGCCAGATAAAAGGCGCAAATATGAGGCTCATTTTGAGCTGGTGCACTATGCTGGAGTGGTACGTGTCAGGCTATTTTCTTTTCTATGGACTGTTTGTGCCTTCTGTGCTGGGCTGCAATTACTCTTTCCTTTGTTCTTTCTCACCAGGTGCCTTACAATATCATTGGGTGGCTGGATAAGAATAAAGACCCGCTGAATGAGACAGTGGTGGCTATCTTCCAGAAATCTCAGAACAAGCTCCTGTCTTCTGTATATGAGAATTATGTGAGTGCCACTTCAGGTAAGATGTAGCTTTGTCTCAGTTTGCCCCTTACACAGACTACATTCTCTCTGTGGCCATACGTTCATCATCCCTTTGCAAACAACAGCCTGCCTCAGTTGGCTAGCAGCTCTGACAGTAAAAGACCATCACTTGGTCACAAAGAGGCCTTCTGTTTGGTTGGTGTAGGCATTGCTGTTTTGCACTGACCTATGGAAGAATGGCTTTAATACTGCTGTATGGTCTCCTTGCCCCTGGAGTAGGGGTGCTGCAGTACAGTTCAGGTGACACTGGAGACAGATAGTGTCATGTTCTGCCTCCGTGCTCCTTGCTCCCAACGTGGTCCCCATCTTCAAAAAAGGCAGGAAGGAAGACCCGGGAAACTATAGGCCGGTTAGTCTCACTTCGATCCTAGGCAAGCTGTTCGAAAAAATTATGCTGGCACACATCCAGAAGGGGCCAGCAGGAGACTGCATGCTTAGGGGCAACCAACATGGGTTCATCAGTGGCAGGTCCTGTCAGCCCAACCTGGTGGCCTTTTACGATCAGATCACCAGATCATTAGATGCAGGGGTAGCAGTGGATATAGTCTTCCTGGACTTCCGGAAGGCTTTTGACACTGTCTCTCACCCTGTTCTCATTAAGAAACTGGGGGGCTGTGGTGTAGACACCCACACAGTCAAATGGGTCGCCAACTGGCTGGAGCGCCGCACCCAGAGGGTGGTAGTAGATGGGTCCTTCTCAACCTGGAAGGATGTGGGCAGTGGGGTTCCGCAGGGCTCGGTCCTCGGGCCCGCACTGTTCAACATCTTCATCAGCGATTTGGACGAGGGGGTAAAAAGCACTAAGATGTGGGGGGAAGTGGGAACAGTGGAAGGATGCAACAGGCTACAATCTGACCTAGACGGGTTACAAGGGTGGGCGGACGAGAATAGGATGGGTTTCAACACAGACAAGTGCAAGGTGATGCACCTTGGGAGGAACAACCGGTACCATACCTACAGGTTGGGGAACTCCTCTCTTGTCAGCACAGAGGCGGAAAGGGATCTGGGAGTGATCATTGACTCCAAGATGAACATGGGCCGGCAGTGTGGAGAGGCAGTAAGGAAGGCCAACCGCACCTTGGCATGCATCCACAGATGCATCTCGAGCAGGTCCAAGGAGGTGATCCTTCCCCTCTATGCGGCATTGGTCAGGCCGCAGCTGGAGTACTGCGTCCAGTTTGGGGCGCCGGACTTCAAGAGGGATGTCGACGGCATGGAGAGGGTCCAGAGGAGGGCCACTCGTATGATCAGGGGACAACAGGGCAGGCCCTATGAGGACAGGCTGTGGGACCTGAACCTGTTCAGCCTCCAAAAGAGAAGGCTGAGGGGGGATCTTGTGGCCTGTTATAAACTAGTCAGGGGGGATCAGCAGGCATTGGGGAAGTCACTGTTTCCCCGAGCACCGCCAGGAGTGACCAGGAATAACGGTCACAAGCTGGCTGAGGGTAGGTTTAGGTTAGATATCAGGAGGCGCTACTTCACAGTCAGGGCAGCTAGGGTCTGGAACCAGCTTCCAAGAGAAGTGGTGCAGGCTCCTACCCTGGGGGTGTTTAAGAGGAGGTTAGATGAACATCTAGCTGGGGTCATTTGACCCCAGTACTCTTTCCTGCCATGGCAGGGGGTCGGACTAGATGATCTGCTCAGGTCCCTTCCGACCCTACAAACTATGAAACTATGTGAATGAAGGGGAATCTCAAAGGGGAGGGCCAGATAAAACCAGTAAGGGTGACAGAAGTTTGTAGTTACCTGTGGGCTGGCTCCACAGTCATGTGTTGCTTTTACCATTTTTAGCAAAGCCTGGGGGCAAGTGGAAAAACCTGAGCTTGGGCCAAGTTTGTGGGAATTTAGCTCATATTTGCACCAAAGGGAGCCAGGACTCACTTGCTACTCCATTCTCCCAATGTTGTGTGATAAAGGGGGATTCTGTCCTTCACACTGCTCCTAGGAGAACATTCATCCAGCTGAGACGCAAGCCTTTGTGTATGTGCTCACCCATCCCCTACATGCAATGCCTTCCTTCCAGGAGCTGTGCTCAGGCACTCATAAACTATCTACCACAACTAGCCCTAGGATGTGCTCACACCTCTTTCTCTTCCCCTCCCCTATCATTCCCTGGGACAGCTGTTGTACCTCTAGCAGTACCAACAATAGGGTTAGTATCTTCCATGCCCAGTAGATATGGCAGACCATGGTTCAGGAAGGACACAAACCTCACCTAAGTAGATGCTCACAATAGAAGGAAGGAATACTTTATCAATGTACTGATGTTTCACTCCAACAGAAGATCCACCCAAGTCAGGAATCAAGGAGAAGCGTAAGAAGGCAGCTTCCTTCCAAACTGTGTCTCAGCTGCACAAGGTAAGGACAACCTCCCATTCAGGCCATCAGGGAAACCTGTTCACAAGTCCCAGAGAGAGACTATAACAATTCCTGTGGATAGGCCTGGGCATTTTGGAACCATAATAGAGAGAAAAACCTCTGAGGGTGGTCTTTTTTGGAGCTTGGTCTCAGCATCTCCACCCATCAGGCAATGTGTGCTCTGATACTCATGTGGGTCACAGCCCTATTCTCTTGCTTCTCATCTTTGTGCACTCAGTGAAGGACCTAGGGTCCTAGACTGAGAGGAAAATAGCTTCCTGGGAGGTGGGGCTTGTGCAGTTTCTGTCCCATGATGTCTGTGCTGCCTGGCGCCTGGCAGCTTCTTCGCCATTGAGAGAGCGGCAGTTAAGACTTGCAGTGATGTTTAGATAATGTATTACATGAACATCACTTTAAGTCTGTGCTACTTCTCTCCTCACTCTTGACTGCGGGAAGGACAGCCCTTGGGCAGAAGAAATGAAGGTGGATCTTGCAGAGTTCTGAGCAATCAGCCCCCTGGCCCTCCTGTATTGAGAGATGACTAAGGCAGTTTGCTAGCTTGGGGAGCACATTCCACTGAGCTCCCCAGCTCACAACCATAGAGAAGTTATTTCTATGTCCATCTTTGAACCAAGGAAGCAAGGGGAGTGGATTAAAAATAAAGCCATTGCGGTTCCCAAACATAAAGCCAGATCCTGCAGTAACAGTTTCACACTGCGGTGATGGGGGGGTGGTGCCAGCAACTCTGTTAGCTCTAGCAGCAGAGGAGAGAGGAGATGCTTCTGACCTGAAGTCTCTTGGGTCAACTCATTTCTGGGATGTTTTCCTGGCTTTCTTTCTCAAGAATAGTTCAAAGTCTCAAGGGAATGGCTTTTGCCTTCGACAATACTAGCACTGTGCAATGTAGCTTCTATGAGATGTCTCTTTTTAGTGTGAGAGAAGAATTCAGTCTCTGGTGGCAGAACAGAGGTTGCCTTTCTCACAAGAGTGGTAAAGTCTCATCAAGTGAGCTTGTGCTAGTTCTTAAAGTGAAAGGAAACCCCAGATACTAATATCATGTTAGCTCCCCACTCCACACTCTGAATAAGATGAACTGTACCATGTGGGCCCATCCCCTCCATCCCCATGTACCCTCCAACATTGCCAATTTCTTTCACTGTAGTGACATTGTGTAACAAAGTTCACAGGGGCTACCTGGTGGTTTGAGAGGAGGAGGCTGCCTGAGTAATGTGGCTGGCTCCATCCTCACACTCCTGGGGCCAAAGGCAGGCAACAAATGGAAATAAAGTTTATAGCTTCCTCTTCATGCCCACTCAAACCTATAAGAAAACCATTATTGAAAGCCCTATAAGAAAACCATTATTGTTCAGTTCAACAGCTATGCTGTGCTCAGGACCCCAGATAGGAGCCGTGTAGTGCTTCCACAGGGCTGCAGCCCTCTAGTACATTTCAATGGAACAGAATTTGGGATGTTGGAAGGATACAAAGGCCCCAGATTAGAAAGTTATAGCAGGACCTTAACATCCCAGGACAAGACTAAGCTTTAGTAGCTGAAGAGCGAGCGATAAAGAGCTAGAAAATGAGGATTGAGGGGCATTGGTAGAGCTGCGGTGACCAGCAGATCAGGACTGAGGGGTACTGGCAAAGCTGTGCGTGGGGGTAATCCAAGGAAAGAATAATAGGGAGGTAAAGGTCAGGACTGAAGGCTGCCTGCAGATTTTGCCCAGCACTCTTAGCTCTCACTGTCATTAACTTTACACTAAAAATTTCAAGGAGATGGTACATCACCAGTTCCTCAAAGACTGTGCTGGTGACATTCAGCCCTTTGACAGCTCCTTCCCAAGTGATCCAGGGACTCCACAGGGCCCTGACATGGGCTCAAATTAGTACTTGTGCCTTGGTTAGAGAAGGACAGGCCATCACTGTGAAGGGTATTAGTGAGAAATGACAAGTAGCCTCTCCTGCTTCCACCCACTGTGGTGGGCTGGAAGTGAGTGAGCTTCAGTGCATGGCAGGACAGCAGGACCTTCCATCTCATCCTACCTGTCTGCCCTACAGGAGAACCTCAACAAGCTGATGACTAACCTGCGTGCCACCCAGCCTCACTTTGTCCGCTGCATCATCCCCAATGAAACTAAGACCCCAGGTAGGCACCAGAAGGACTTTGGGGCAGATTTGGGACAGGATTAGTAGCAGTAACAACTTATGGTCATTGTTCTTGGGCATGTGGCATGTGTATGTAGCAGGCATCCTCTAGAACTCTTGAGATTTCCATCCCCACCCCTCTTCACATCTCTTCTTCCCTTACACATGAGCCCTTTCCGCCTGAGAATTGATTGCCATCTCCTGCCAAGAGGGGACACTGCTGGGCACAGCAGATACCCCACTTTCTGTGCACCAGTGCCTGGGGCTGACCTGAAAGGGAGGAGTGAGAGTCCCTCTGCATCTGCAGAATCCTGGACTGCAAGAATTTCAAAGAACTCAAACTCCAGGGGTGCCTGTAAATGTGCTGCGGGGCTGTTTTGATGCACTGTAATTATAGCGAGTCAGAGCAGACTTGACTAATTGAATCTGCTGGAGAATGGTAATTGCCATGCTCCAGCCAGCCTCTGTGTCTTGTGTATTAACATCCACATGTTCAAAATGGTGGCAGGGTACCTTAACTAAAGTTCATCAAATGAGCTTTAGTTCAAGTGCCCCCATACGTGAGATGCTGTGGTGCTTTAACTAGAATGGCTCTCAGAGCTGCTGTAATTAAAGTGCCCCCCCCCACACCCCTGGATCATGTGTAAAAGTGCTCCAGGAGCCTTAAAACAGAAAGCATGTCATTTGGAGAAGCCTTGGTTAAAGCTCTTCACTTGGCAGATGCTGCTTTTAGTCTTCTGCCAGCAAATGGAATGCAGCTACTTTCCTCGCTAGAAGTCAAGCCATGTTCCAGTTCTCTGAGCCTTTGTTCTGTCTTGGGGCATAAATGAGTCCCAGGTAGCACATTCCACCTCCCAAACCATAGGGAGGTACCCAAGCCACAGTACAGGGATTTTAGCCCTGGGCCAGAGGGCTGGGTAAGACCTTATTTCAAACAGAAGTCGTTTACAAGCTTCAGATCAAGATCAAGGTTCAGCTGTTGACATGCCAACCCTGTATATTTTGGGGTTTGTCTTGGGCCTGCATCAATCCCTTGCCTTCTCTTTCCTGCAGGAGCCATGGACCCCTTCCTGGTGCTGCACCAGCTGCGGTGTAATGGTGTGCTGGAGGGCATTCGGATTTGTCGCAAAGGATTCCCAAACAGGATCCTCTATGCTGATTTCAAGCAACGGTACTTCCCCCCATTTTTGGCATTTGTGGGGGCAGGGAACAGATTATTTCCATGTTCTTCTCCCAGAATGAGCTGGTTCAGCCAAAACCACAGTAACACATCCCAGCATGTGCTGTTCCCAGCATGTTCTGTGGCTGGGCCTTTGGTGCATGGACCTGGGATGTGCCTCAGAATTTGCTGATGGGACACAGTGAATGGGCATACAGCAGGGCCCTGTGTGCCTTCTGCAGGGTGACATTCAGGACAAGGGGCATAGAGACCAAGAGTCTACATTTGGGGCTGACAGTGTCAGTTCTCACTCCAGAGAGAATGAGGCCCAGACCTACCATGTCAGGTACACAGAGCATGGCTCTGAATTCTTTTCCTGTTCATCTGCCCTTGCTGTACCATGCATCTGAGTAAGTCTCATCCAAACCTCAGGCACAGTCTTCTACCCCCTTGAGCTGGACCTGACTCCTTACTGTGTGGAGCCCACTTGCTGTTTGTTCCTACAGTGCCAGCTTTTTGAGGCCCTAGTTATGAATGGGCAGGGCCTGCTGGGCAGCCTCATGGTGCCTCAGTGCTCTCTGGGTCCAGAGTGGCCATACCATGTGGTGCAGAGGCCTGTTTTTTAGGTTGGTAACTCTACACAAGGAAAGGGAGGAACTGGCAGCTCCAGAACAAGGGCTTCCCTCACATGCTACCCCCTTTGTATGTTTCTGCAGCTATCGTATCCTGAATCCTGCTGCTATTCCCGATGACAAGTTTGTGGACAGCAGAAAGGCCACAGAGAAACTGCTGAGTTCCTTGGATCTGGATCACACACAGTTCAAATTTGGTCACACTAAGGTGAGAGAGGCCTGAGCAGTAACAGGGGAAGGAAGCACTGAGCTAAGGAAGAAGCTGTAGAAGTGAGGAAAATTAGGCAGGACAGTCCTCTGTCAGGGGGTTGAAGTAACAGATCCAATCTTCCTCTGCCACCTCCAGCTCACTCTTCTCTCTACACTCTTCTCTCTACTCTTCTCTCCCCTCTGCACAGTACCCACCAGTATGATGCAGTCCTGGTAGAGTATAGGTTGTCTCTGACCCTACTGCATAGTAGCAATGAGCTACTGTTCAGTAGCGACAGCATCATGGTTAGTGCCTGCCGATGCTACATTGCCATAGTAATGAGCTACATTACTGTAGCTTGTTGCTATGGTGACATAACATCTTGTATAAATGTGCCCAGTGATACTCAGCCCCTCTGGAGCTCTTGGTGTGAATTCTGTCTTCTCTATGTAGTGTCAAGTGACATGGAGAGGGCCTCCTACATGTCTCACTTCCCTGCCTCTTCTTGGCTCCTATAGGAGCTGCTAGGTTGCTTGTAGGAAGAGGGTAGGGTGTGGATTCCTGTGTGGAAGCTGAAACCAGCTGAGGGTGGTGTATAAGAAAGGCAATGAAGCAGGCTGCAGAGAAAGAGAGGCATCTGGTGGTGGGAGGAGATTCCATTGTGGATTTTCTCTACCTGGGAACCCATCCTTATTTTAGCACACATTTCTGGCACTGAACACCCCAATATCCTGTCCTGACAATCAGGGACCACCTGCTGCTGAAGGGGCTACAGTGAGCTAGTGCTTTGGGCCCAGTCTATGTAGCTCCAATAAGATGAACTCACAAGAAGATGAAATGGTGAAACTCCAGATCATCTGAAACTCTAGACTGCTGCAGACCTCAAGCGCCTGCCACAGCCACAGAGACATGGGAAGCCCAGTGCAGGGTTGAGAGGATATAGTGACTACTTTGTGTCACACTCCTTTACAGGTGCTTGGGTACCTGTTTTGAGCCAGTAACAGCCTGACACAGGTCTCCTGAGCTCAACTGTTTGTAATGCTCCATTGCTTACAGCCAGGGTTTCTGTGTCTCTTTGGGTCTTAAATGCCTCCTCTCTGGTTCCCTTGCTTACAGGTATTTTTCAAAGCTGGTTTGCTGGGCCATTTAGAGGAGATGCGAGATGAGCGGCTGGCCAAAATCCTAACAATGCTGCAGGCCAGAATCCGTGGGCGGCTGATGCGTATTGAGTATCAGAAGATCATCAGCAGGAGGTAGAGTTACTGGGCCAGCTTGGACTGCAATAGTACTCACCCTTTGTTGCCCAGCAGTCTGTGACAAACCTTCTGCCATACCCTGCTGGTTAGACACACCCATGATGGAGCTGGTCTGAAGGAATGTTGTTTCCTTAAGATCTGAGATGGTTCTTACTGAAAGTCCAATTTTGATCAAGTGTTGATGAAACCCTGGTTTCCTACCAGCTCACCCACCCAGCTCTTTGCCAGATTTCTGGGCAGGCTGGTGGGGAACCCAAACTCCCAGGCTGGCAACTCCTTAGCAACCCTGGGTTCCTAGCTCCAGGTCAGCCCCCTTACAGATTGCCTTTGAGCTGCAGCAAGGGCCAGATTCTCCCAACATCTGCACCCAACATATACTGAGCTCTGTGAAAACCTACACCTAGGTGGTCTTGTTGGTGCAAGTGGGACCCTTTCTCTGTGACCCCTCAGGGTGGGATATAGGCAAGATGTTTGTGTGGCTGAGCACGCTCCTCTTTTCCCCCAGGGATGCGCTCTACACCATCCAGTGGAACATCCGTGCTTTCAATGTTGTTAAGAATTGGTCCTGGATGAAGCTCTTCTTTAAGATCAAGCCCCTGCTCAGGTCAGCTCAGACTGAGAAGGAAATGGCCACCCTGAAGGAGGAGTTCCAGAAGCTGAAGGAGGCTTTGGAGAAGTCAGAGGCTAAGAGGAAGGAGCTAGAAGAGAAACAAGTCACCATGATTCAGGAGAAGAATGACTTGGCTCTCCAGCTCCAGGCTGTAAGTACCTTGGCTAGGCATCTCCTTCTCCTGAAGTGGTGTGGGCTCTGGGCAAGCAGTTTCATGGGGAGAAACCAGTGTAGTCATTCCCTGAGAGATGACCCACATAGGCCAAGAGCAAGAGCCTTTTCTCAGCAGGGAACTGCTGTCTTTTTGGCACCATGGATAGCAGAGGGCTCAGACAAGGAATTGCCACTGGACACAGGAGTGAGGCTTTGGATAAATACAACTGTACCTTATCATGGTTTATGTCAGTGTTGTATACTGGTGTAAGTTACACTGAGATTAGGAATACACATATGGGCATTGTAACAGGCCTGTTTCCTCAAAGTCATTTGGAGCCCCCTAGTGGCCCACTGAGACCTGTTTAAGCACCTTGGCCACCCCACTAGTCACTTCCGTCACTTGTTTGCCACAACTTTGACATTATTAGGAACATTTGGTAGACTGCCTTCCAGTAACTCAGGTGTGGCTTTAAGCCTCCTGCTGCATTCTGAACTGTTCACTGGGCTCTTTCTCTCCTTGGCGCATGTCTCAGGCTCTTTTTTTCTGCCCTACTCAGTCTCTCAGGGCTCTTGCACTCTCTGTACCATCTCCAGGGCTCCTACAACCTCTGCACTGGCTCTCTGGGCTCCTGCAGACTTTGCACAGGCTCTCAGGTATTTTGGTCACAGTTAGCTGACCCTTTCATAGCCCAGTCCTTTTTCCCTGGGCCTCTGGCAGCCTGCCAATTCAATAGTGATCAAAGCCCTTCTGTGTGGGGTGTCTTCAGTGGCCTCCTCCCCTCCCCTCCCCTCCCCTTCAGCTAATCATGCCTTGCAGACTATAAACCAGTCCACAACATAAAATATGAAGCTTATCCTTAGGCAGTCCCTCACAATAGCTCCTTCCCATCAGGACCTATGAACTGGATTGCCTTGCCTCCTAGGTCCATGAGCTTGCCTTCACCAGTCCTGTAAAGCTTCTGCTCCTCAGGGCACATCAAGTCCTGCTTCAATCAAAGTCTTACTGTCAATCTAATTAACAGACCTGCTGTTACTCTTCACTGCACTCCTATCTCCCTCAATAAACTGCTTAGGGTCAGGCCCTTGCAGCTTGCCAATTTAACCCTTTGGTGACTGCAGGGCCCTCAGTTCTGCTGTCTGACACTATCCCTCAAGCAGAACTTGGGTAGCATCTCCCACAGTGTCCTGGAGGTTGATGGCTGGTTCTCCCAGAGCTCTGGACCTGGCAGCAGCCCCTCCACAGTTTGAAGTTTGAAGGTACCATATCCCTTGTCAGGTCTCTCCCTCTTAGTAATGAGGTTGGGGCTGTATTACAGCATCTATCCCTGGTTAGCAGCTTACAGGTGACTATTACTGTCTTCACCAATAGAAGCATGTAATATAGCCAGTTTGCCTTTAGCACAGAAAACTTAAGCCAGTGTAACTTACACCAGTAAACCTTTACCCATGATTCTTTCTCCATTGGATTGAGTGAAGTTATCCCAGTTCAGGGGTCTCTGCCATCAGTTCCAGGTTCACAAACACTTCTACAATTGACACCCTTGTGTCAGTGCGGAGACAGAGGAATGCCCAGGCTGCACAGTTACCCCAGGGTTGGGCAATTGGGTGGAAAGCTTAACTATCTTCTGATCAACAGGACTCCAATAGTGTTTGGTCTCTGGGGTGTATCTGTTAATCATCTCCCATCACATGAAGTAATAGCTGAAGGAGAAGGGACAGATTCTATTTATCCTGCTTCCTTGGGGATTGGTAGAGAGAGGGTGAGAAGGCACCCGTGAGAAACAGTTCCTTCCACATGACCTGACCAGTTTGGGTTTACTCCCCACATTAAGTGACAAGCAGGTGCATCAGCCTCCAGAGTCCAAGAAAACAAGGGGATGGGGTGTCTCTCCTCTCTTGGAGAGATGGTGAGCATGTGTTTCCTTGTGCATGCTTACAGGAGCAAGACAACCTGGCTGATGCAGAAGAGCGCTGTGACCTGCTGATCAAAACCAAGATACAGCTAGAGGCCAAAGTGAAGGAGCTGACAGAGCGTGTGGAGGATGAAGAGGAGATAAATTCAGACCTGACCTCCAAGAAACGCAAGCTGGAAGATGAATGTGCTGAATTGAAGAAGGACATTGATGACCTAGAAATTACACTGGCAAAGGTGGAGAAGGAGAAGCATGCCACAGAGAACAAGGTAACTAGTACTATTGGTGAAAGGGACAAATGCTGCTGCCATTTACTGGGAGCATGCAGTGAACCCACACGCACTGATTCATCTGAGAGCAGGGATCCTTCTATGGATGTCCAGGGATCTTGGACATCCATAAAGTGTGAGAGATGAGGTTGTCTTAGATAAAGGTCGGTGAAATACAGCTGGTCCCTGCATCAGGAACAGCAAAACTTTTCATTGTCTCAGAACACTGTGCATTCTTGGTATTGGTAAGCAAATCTGGGGATAATACTGTGTTTTTCGGTCTAAAAAAACCTGCCATTTATTTTGCCTCATGTAACAGCTAAATAGTCTGAGCCAAGAAGAGAGCAAAGTAAACACTTCCACGAGCAGAAATGGTAGGGGCAGGGGTGGGGTGGAGATGGACATGATGGTGTTAGTCCGTTCTGGTGTCCAACCAAATATTATCCTGGCTGTTCCTCACTGCCCCACAATCTCAACCCCCTGGAGGAGCTGAGCTCACTTTTTGTTCTGTCTGCCTAGGTTAAAAACCTGATTGAAGAAATGGCTGCTCTAGATGAGGTCATTGCCAAGCTTACCAAAGAGAAGAAAGCACTGCAAGAGGCACATCAACAGGCCCTAGATGATCTGCAGGCCGAGGAGGACAAGGTCAACACCCTGACCAAGGCCAAAGTCAAGCTGGAGCAGCAAGTGGATGATGTGAGTAAAACATGGAGGCAAAGAATAGTGACAGTGATGGGCATCCACTTTGTGCCCAGGAACAGCTCCCTGAAGCACTAATACCCTGTGGGCCTTATGGATGATCTCATGCCTTAGTGCAGGGCTGATGGATCAGTCTGCAGCCCCAGCAAGGGTCCAGTGCTAGTATGGAATGCAAGGGACTATCTGCCCTGATGCAGTTACAGCCATACTGCAGGGTCAAAGGCCTGGATACTTTAGTGGAGAAGCAGCCCAATGCAGAGGGGGTGGGCAAAATACCCTCTACTGGCAATGCTAGAATTCCCACTACAATGGAAAGGAAACCCCCACTACAGGGGACAGGAAGGATGGGGAGAGAAAGGAAATGCCAAGTGAGCAGGAGGGAAGGTGCTTCCCTGCCTAACTCACCTTCCTTAACTTCTAGTTGGAAAGTTCCCTTGAACAAGAGAAGAAGATAAGGATGGACCTGGAACGAGCAAAGCGCAAGCTGGAAGGGGACCTGAAGCTGACACAGGAGTCAGTGATGGATTTGGAAAATGACAAGCAACAACTGGAGGAGAAACTCAAAAAGTAAGTGTGCAGCCTGGGGCAATGCCCACCAGCCAGTCCCAGCAGATGCCACTGTCTCCCCACCCTGCCCACCTTCTCATGAGCAGGTCACTCTCAGGTGCTAGTGGCCTGTGCTCTGTACTTGTCAGGACACATTTTCACATGGGAGATGAAGCCCAGTATGTGTGCAGGGAACCTGGGGCAGAGCTGGAAACTGAATCATGTAGCCTGAACACAGGTTCAGAACCTGACCTACATGATCAGGTTTTCTCTTTAATGTACCAGTAGGGCTTTGGAGGCTGCAGAAGAACACTCAGGAAGCAAAGAGAGAAAACTCCAGTGCAGCGCTAGACCTCATGTTCCTGGTTGCTGCTAATGTCACCAGCAGCAGGCATGTTGGCATCAACTTCCACCTCCTGACTGATCAGGACACACCTGTGGAATGGGTTAGCTCCTGACCCTCTTTCATTTACTTAACCCATCAACAACCTCCACAGCACCATAGCAAGGACATTGCCCAGGGGGCTGGAAACAGCCTGCCTGGGAGCTTCTGTTCCAGACCAGAGTTTCTTTGTATATATAGGTTCCTTCATGCTTTGATCCAGGATCAAACACTAGTACCTTGACTGTGAGAACAGTCTTGCACTGGTCCTGGTCAACATACTAGAAGGGGGCTGGCAGGTTTTTGCTGTCTTGTGTCTGCCAAGTTGCAGGACTCTTCCTCTTCCCGTGCAGGAAGGACTTTGAAATGAACCAGTTAAACTCAAGGATTGAAGATCAGCAGGTGCTTGAGGCACAGCTGCAAAAGAAAATCAAAGAGCTCCAGGTAAAGTGGAGAGAGGTGTCCAGGTAGCACAGGCAGGGAGGTCCTGGAGGAGCCCAGGGGGCTGGTTTGGTGCTGACACAGGTTGGGCTTATGTCTCATGCCTGCCAGATGAACAAGCATGTGGTGCCGGGAGGATGAGGGTCATACCACCCACCCGCTTGGGTCTTCCCTCTCCTCTGACTGGAGAAGTGTTAGGTCATTCCTTCCTCTAAATGAGTACAAGCTTGTACCCACATCGCTCTCACCCATCTCTCTCTCACCCACATCTCTCTCACTTAGCTGAAGTCTGATGGAACAAAGCTCTGCCTGGAGTCTCAATTCTGGTTCAGCTGAGTGAGTGGCAGATATAACAGCTGTCTCCCAGGCTGCAGTAGCACAGCAACTCCTTCACAGTGCACCCCCATGTAGTGCCTGATTACTTCCAAACAAAAGAGGGTTGCTAGTTTAACAACATGAGTAAGAGGCAGCCTTCTGGGCACTGACCTGGTTGAGTCCAAGTACCTCCTCATTGGAGGAGCATAGAAAGGTCAAAGCTAGCAGTGCTCTGCTGATGTCACAAACTGAAGCCCAGGCAAAATCTTAGGAAAAGTATTACATGATTATGAGATCACCACAAGCATCTGTCCCTGCAGCTGTGATTCCACCCTTGGAATCGAGCTCTTTGCCCAAACCAAATCCACAACTCCATCCCCCAGATGGACTTTCATAAATTGTGCTCCTTTTTAACAAAGGGCTCAACAAGAACTCCAGACTTTAACCGTCTTGAACTTTGGGGGAAAGACAGAGGACTGAGGCCAGATTTGTACCTGGACCCCAAAGGTGTGGTTCAGACCCAAGTGTCAAACATTTCTAGGCATGCTTTTGTTAGCACTTCCACTCAGTGCTCAGCAGGGGCAGCATTTTAAGAAGCCTGCACTGGGGAGTTATCTCTGACCCTAGGGTCCTGGGGGCAGAGCAGACGCCTCAGGGCACCTCCAAGTTATAGAGGCACTTGAGGCATTTCCCAGTGTGGTGGCTTGTTCCTGGACAGCATCAGAGAGGTTCTTGCTGTGTTTTGGATAGCAAAGGTGCTTTGCCTAGTCCCCATAGCACCTACCATGTCCTCCCTACCCTATAGGCCCGTATTGAGGAGTTGGAGGAGGAGCTGGAGGCTGAGAGAGCTGCCAGAGCCAAGGTAGAGAAGCAGCGTGCAGAAGTGGCCCGAGAGTTGGAGGAGCTGAGTGAGCGGCTGGAGGAGGCTGGTGGTGCCACAGCCATCCAGCTGGAAATGAATAAGAAGCGGGAGGCCGAGTTCCTGAAGCTGCGCCGGGACCTGGAGGAGGCAACACTGCAGCATGAATCAACAGCTGCAGCCCTGCGCAAGAAGCATGCTGACTCGGTAGCTGAGCTGAGTGAGCAGATAGACAACCTTCAACGAGTCAAGCAGAAGCTGGAGAAAGAGAAGAGTGAGATGAAGATGGAAGTGGATGACCTATCCTCCAACATTGAATACCTCACCAAGAACAAGGTGGGCACTGCCCTCAGTACAGTAGGGCTGGACCTGTCTAAGCATAGGCATTTATGTTGCCCTGTAGTAGCTGGTGGCCTAGATAGACTCTGAGCTCTTGTTCTGCAGCTTGTAGCTGAAGTGGCTCAACCAGAGTCTAGAGATCTAAGCCCAGCTCTGATGTGCCCCTTGACCAAATCACTAACTTCTCTCACCCTTTTTGTACACCGAGATAGTATTACTCACCCAGCCCGCGGCAGCCAGTGTTTGTGTAGTGCTCTGAAAATACTACGGTTGGAAGTTCTGGGAAGCCCTGGTTTCTTTCTCAGAAGCTACCCATTTGTAGGGCCTATTATTCTAGTGAGAGGGACACAAGAGAATTTATGTTGTATGAGCCAGTGGGGACTGAATGGGAATCCTGGCTACAGGCTCTGCACCCCCTAGGGTTAGGACAATGGAGACCCCTAGTTACAGCCAGGTAAGTGCCGGGGGTAGGAAGGGGGACAGTTCCCTCACAGGCCCACTGAGCAGAGTACAGAGTTCTGTTTGTATGGGACAAGGGTCTGATGCCGGACTCACTTGATCACTGTAGGCAAATGCTGAAAAGCTGTGCCGAACCTATGAGGATCAGCTGAATGAAGCCAAGTCCAAAGTGGATGAGCTGCAGCGGCAGCTGGCTGACGTGAGCACCCAGCGAGCCAGGCTGCAGACAGAGAGTGGTAGGTTGAGAATGATGCTGCTAAGCTCAGGGAGCAGCCGACAGAGGCACCCTACAACTGATCTCCCTAAACCACAGGATTAACATCACCGACTTTAAAATATGTTCTGCTGTCCAGAGATTAAGTCCTTTCTTCAAGTGACAGGCATGTTGCTAGCAGCAGAACACACCTGACTGTCACACTGGTTAATTATGAGGCATCCCCTTCCCATCCTAGCTGCGCAATGTATAGGCTGGACGCCCTGGTTCTCCTTAGCTCACCGAGACTTCCTAATGGCCACAATGACAGGCCAACCAATGTGTTCTGAAGAAAAGAGAACAAGATAGTGTCATTATTATCAACTTTACCCTGGACCACGGAGTGTGCCAAGGTCTCAGGTTTTAATAGCAGGGAACTACTAGATGACATAGTCTGTCCTCTACTTCCAGAGATGCAGCTGTTGCTGTCGGGTCCCATGATTCCATGGTGCTGACTCTGCTGGGACTAGTAGCATGTTCCACACAATTGTCTATGAAGTAAAGGTCTTCTGAGGCTGGCTGTGTCAGAGCATGTCCCTTAGCAGTAATGTCAAACCAGCCTCCCTGCTGGCAATTTGGTGAATGCCAAGAGCCTCCATGTCATGGCCAGCATCTCCACAGTGAATGGAGTTCTACCATCCAGGCTACACAAGGATAGTCTTGGAGCCCAAACTAGTTTTGTCCACTGCAGCATGGCTGAGTTGGGGATTCACTGCTGTGTAAAACATTTGCCATCTGCAGAAAATAAGAAACACAACATAAAGTCCATTTCAGTTGAATGTGGGCTAGCAGTGGACCATAGCCAGGACAACCAGTCCAACCCCTCCAGCTCTGAGGAAGTTCAGCGATGAGCTTGGGCCCAATGCCACGGGATGGATATGAGCAAGAGCTCCATATTAAAACTCCTTCCTAGGGACTCTTGGCACGCTGGGTCAGTTCTGTCTTTCTGATTTGGGCCCCAGGAAGGTGAAGAGCATGAGATCTGCAACAAAATGGCTTTGCATGGTTTCCATGTCCCCATCCTCATTGTGACTGTTTGGTTTTGTTTGCCCTCAGGGGAGCTGAGCCGGCTCCTGGAGGAAAAGGAGTCTTTTATCAACCAGTTGACTCGTGGGAAGACCTCATTTACACAGATGATTGAGGAGCTCAAGAGGCAGCTAGAAGAAGAGACCAAGGTAAGGTCAGCTAGGTGTTGTTTGATCCCCCAGGGCCTCTCTCAGGCAGGAGGCTGGCTGACAGTGTAAGCACCTGGGTAGAAACAAATGGCCCAGCAATGAGAACTTGCATCTGAGCCTCTGATGGAAAATAGCCAAGCAGCCTCTTTCTGATTGTTTGGTCACTGGTATTGCAGCCCCATGCTGCACCTGTGCTCACAGGCCCACAGTCTACCCAAGCAGTGGTGAGGGCTGAGGTTAGTGCTCTGAACAGGGGAAAGTGTGTCCTGAAATGTGGCTGTGCAAGGGATAGCTATGGAACTGGGAACAGGAATTACTTCCATTAAGATCTGGACCTAGCCCAGTCAGTCACGACCAACAACTACAATTGGATGGTTGATGTTTGGGTCAATATATGGACCGATTTGGTGGATATGCTTTTGCCTCCCTGCACTTCCAGGCACCTCCACAATGGATACCAAATTCTTTCTTCTGCCATGGGATTGCTCCTCCAGGATAGGCCTATGTTCCTACATGGGCAATGCAAGACATGCCCTGGCACAAAACTCAGCAGTCATCCAGACAGTCACTCTGGCTTTAACCACTTCTAAACTCACTGTAATAAATGAGATGCAGACCCTGGAGTCTTTGCAAGCATGGAGCCCTGCCTTTCCGCATGACTGGGCAGGACCTAACACTAACACCCTGCCTGTGGGCTATGAGGGCCTTGGGGAGTTTGATGTCAGTCTCTCTTCTCACATTTTCTGCTTTCTAGTCCAAAAATGCCTTAGCGCATGCCCTGCAAGCATCTCGCCATGACTGTGACCTTCTGCGGGAACAGTATGAGGAAGAGGTAGAAGCCAAGAGTGAGCTCCAGAGGTCCCTGTCAAAGGCCAATGCTGAGGTGGCCCAATGGAGAACCAAGTATGAGACGGATGCCATTCAAAGGACAGAAGAACTAGAGGAGGCAAAGTGAGTTCCTGCAAGGTTCACACACTTGAAATCAGTGCCCCGACCTCTTTCCAGGGAGGCCACATGAGCAACTTTCCAGTACAGGCCTGTAGTTACTGAGGACTCTGTAATCACACATACAGAATTGCTTCCTATTGCCAGAAAATGCCAATGATCTGGCCAAGGCAACATGTGTAATGAAACCCAGCACTCTGCTTGTGAGGGGTTTCTATCTTTCACTGGCTGTCTGTAGTGTTGCTGAGGGAAGGGCCTGGATCTAGATCTATTAGCCAACACATACCTCCACTTGTGTACCTAAAGGGCTTATACTGGGGCAAGCTCTTCCACCAAGTAGGGAGCAGTGTTCAGGCCTGCTGTGCCCTTCATTCCTCCCAGGGGCAGGACAAAATTCACAGAAATCACTGACTGACTCAAAAGGGCCCTCGGATCAGGCCTGTGTTGATTAAATTAGGCAAAGGTCTGCCTTTTCTAGTCAAACCTTGCCCCCTTTGGAGACCCAGGCTGATGGGGTGGTGAAAGGGGTTGGGTTGGGATGTCTACCTGTGGCTTATGCCCTGATTGCTCTGGGTAGGAAGAAGCTGGCCATCAGGCTGCAGGAGGCAGAGGAGGCTGTGGAGGCTGCACACGCCAAGTGCTCCTCCCTAGAGAAAACTAAGCACCGGCTGCAGACCGAGATCGAGGATCTGTCCATTGACTTGGAGAGAGCCAACTCTGCAGCTGCTGCCCTGGACAAAAAGCAGCGCAACTTTGACAGGATCATTGCTGAGTGGAAACAGAAGTATGAAGAGACCCAGGCAGAGCTGGAGGCCTCACAGAAAGAGTCTCGTAGCCTGAGCACTGAACTCTTCAAGCTCAAGAACGCCTACGAGGAGTCCCTGGACAACCTGGAGACCCTCAAACGAGAGAACAAAAACCTGCAAGGTACACAGGATCTGACACGTGCCTGAACAGTCCTACCATATTTTGAGGCTCGTGCCATTTCCTCTCGCAGGGTTAGGCACAGAACCTAGCAGCACTTCTATGTCCCCAACTCCAGGAACAGTCACCGGCCTTAAGACAGGGACTTATCCCTTCCTTCTCCTCCTTGGAGTGGGTGTGTTTTTTTTTCCAAGGTGGGGCAGTGTTCACCACATTGCAGTCATGAAAGTCCAGGCAGGGTTGAACCTTGCTGCTATTTCAAAACTTATTTGTTTTTCTAATGGATATTTTGCCTCAAAGGGCGAACAAGGGTATTGTACAGTTGAGGTGAGGTCTCGGGCAATGTCTGAGGCTGCCCATATTTATACTACATGGGTGTCAGGAACACACCTTGGCCAGCCCGGCTCTGCACACCTGCTCCTGTCACCAATGCTGTCCCACCCAGCCTCTAGTGTGACCTCAGGGAACAAGTGGGAGGGCAGACAGAACAGCATGCAGAGTGCAGCAAAAGTAGTCTAGCTTCTATGACACCATAACAGAGCTCAGCTGCCAGTGCCCAGGTAGCCCATTTGAGGACACAGGCCAGCAGCTGAGTACTGAAGGGATGGGGGACATCTGAATGCAGGTTTCAAAGTCACTTCCAGCACTTGCCTAGGGCAGCAGAGGAGCTCCCTGGACAGCTGCTAGGCTGTGAAGCAGGCTCAGGATGAAAGAGTTAGGCTCAGAGCTGTTTGTTTGCTTTGACCATTTCTCTGAAGGATTGCAGGAAAGCTCAGGCCCCTGCAACACACTCATAACCTAAGGTCTTTCTGATCTGGCACAGAGGAGATTGCTGACTTGACAGACCAGATCAGCATGAGTGGCAAGACAATCCATGAGCTGGAGAAGCTGAAAAAGACCCTGGAATGTGAGAAGAGTGAGATCCAGGCTGCCCTGGAGGAGGCTGAGGTGAGCTCAGAGCCAAAAGGAAATGCTCTGCTGCTGCTGTGAGGAGGGGTGATATCGCTCACATGCCCAGTACCCATCCTAACAATTCAAATGCCCTTTGCAAGAGGCATGAGCAGCCCCTCCTCTTTGCACCTTGGGGTTATCAGTATGAGGGTGTTAGCTCTTGCTCAAGGGTTACTGCTCCATCAGAAACCCACATGACCCCTCAAGCTTAATTACTGCTTCCCCTTTTACACTTGTCATTTCAAGGCTCCAGTTGTAGATGGCTCTTGGACAGCCACTAGTCACCTCCTGTATGCTACCAGCAGCACAACAACCCTCTGGATTCTGGGACGGTAGGGACACAGAACTCCTGGGCTGTCAGCTCCAGCACCAGTGTATTGTGAGCTAGAGCAGGGCACTTGGCTTAGTTTCCCCTTGGCCCTGTAGGGCATAGTGAAAGCTCCTTTGTGAACATCTCATTTAGGTTGCATTTTACAACAATTTTTATTAACGGACAAGTGCTCGCAACATGATGGTTTCAGTTTTGGCAGCGTGGTAGTTTCCTCATGTGTGGACTGTGCCCCAGGCATTGGGCTCAGGTCGGTCCCCCGTTCCTGCCATTCTGTCCCTCCCCACTTGGTGCTCCAGCTCTGACTTCCCAACCTCTCCAAAAAAAATCAGCATGTTCAGGCTGGAGAGCATGGCAAGTCTAGGACTGCCTGGCCCTGGCAGGAAAGATATATTGTCCTTTGTCCTCTATAATGCCACATTTGCAAGGAGTGCAAACAGCTAGCTGGGAGAGCCATAAATGCTGTCCCCGTGTTCACCATATTAATGCCATGTCTGCTGTTGTCTCTAGGGGGCACTAGAACATGAAGAGAGCAAGACCCTGCGAATCCAATTGGAGTTGAACCAGGTCAAGGCTGATGTGGACAGGAAACTAGCAGAGAAGGATGAGGAATTTGAGAACCTGAGGTAGGGTCCAAGCCAGGAGCAGGCTGCATCTACAATGCCCACCTCACTTTTCTGTGGGCTGGTATCAGCAGGGCTGCCCTGCAATCTTGAGACAGGGATACCAGGAGAACTAGAGCAAATGCATAACTGCAGTGTGAAAGCCACAGTCTCAGTACTACAGGAGGGTTAATCACTTTCTCCCAACTCCCTTCCCTCCCAGGCGTAACCACCAGCGTGCCATGGATTCCATGCAGGCCACACTGGATGCAGAGGCTAAAGCTAGGAACGAGGCCATCAGGCTGAGGAAGAAGATGGAGGGAGACTTGAATGAGATGGAGATACAGCTGAGCCACGCCAACCGCCAGGCTGCTGAGGCCCAGAAGATGGTTCGGCAGCTCCAGTCTCAAATCAAAGTCAGTCCTGACCCCTGCCTGAGGGATAAGGATTGCCTGGCTACTGCTGTGGGCCAGCTCAGGGGGCTCAATGCCATGCCCAGATGCTGTCTTGGTCCTGTGTTCCCTCAGTCAGCCTGAAGGCAAAGGCAGCAATGGCTGGTGTACCATCTGGCTCTTGGTCCTGCCTGATGCCCGGCCAGCAGTTGGCTGTCTTTTCAGGATCACATAGTGATCCTGATCCCTTGTGTGTGACATGTCCTGCTTATCCTCTGGCCCCTGCTGGGAGGATGGGAAGGTGTCTGTTTCCTTTGATCCTCTTGACCCTGCTGCATGGATGTCATTGGCAGGACCTGCAAATTGAGCTGGATGACACCATGCGCCATAATGATGACCTCAAGGAGCAGGCAGCAGCCCTAGAGAGGCGCAACAACCTGCTGCTGGCAGAGGTGGAGGAGCTGCGGGCAGCACTGGAGCAAGCTGAGCGGGGCAGGAAGCTGGCTGAGCAGGAACTGTTGGAGGCTACTGAAAGAGTGAATCTGCTTCACTCACAGGTGAACCCAGCTCATGCAGGCTTTTGCTAGGGAGGGGGCTGGCAGACAGCAGCTGCTGTGCACCTCACGTGTGCAGTGAGTCTCAGCCCATCGCCCAGGTTTGCGGACTGGGCTAGAAGACCAGCTCATTCCCACAGAATTAATGCAGGGGCATCCTATGGCATGGGCAGAAGCATGGTTCAGCACACCACAGTGGTTCATTCTGGCCTTGAAATCTATGTGCTGCTTTGTTGGTCAGCAGCAGTGGTGCACAGCCCTGAAAGTAGACTGTCTTAGTGGAGTGCAGTGAACAGGGAGTGCCCTCACTTCCTAGCACATTCTAGATCCCAAAGCCCTGGGCCATATGTGAACAGCCTGGCCCCACAACCCATCCCCATGCAAACAGGCTATCCCTGCACTCTGGTCCCATGCAAATACCCCATCCCCACTGAGAACAGTCCAACTGCATGATGAGCCTCCGAGTGAACAGAGCACCCGTGTGAAAGAAAAGCTTGTGCCTGCAGAGGTAACACTGCCCTGTCTCTGTGCTCAGAACACAGGCCTGATTAACCAGAAGAAGAAGATGGAGGCAGACATTGCCCAACTGACCACAGAGGTGGAAGAGGCTGTGCAGGAATGTCGCAATGCAGAGGAAAAGGCCAAGAAAGCAATCACAGATGTGAGTGCATGAGAAGGCTGGCTAAGCACCCCCAGCAGGGCTAGGGCCAGTCCTGGGGCATAGCACAGCCTCAATATGTCAGTGGAGAGGGGCACAAATTACCAGTTTCTGTTGTACCAGGACTTGCTTTGCCCTCCAGGGTGGCTGACAAAACCTAACCGTGGGTCAGGGTGTGGGAAATCAGTGCTGTAGCTCCTCAGCTGGGGGCTGAAATGGACAATTCTAGGCAAACTGAAGCTATATGTGGGAGGTAGGTTGCGAGTGGAGGGAATCAATATGGGAGGTTAACTGAGCCTAAAGGGGTCTGGCAGGGAAGGCCTGGGAGCCTGAAAGCTTTGTGCAGCAGTGACAGAGCCATTGGGTACCTGCAGGCAGCCATGATGGCAGAGGAACTGAAGAAGGAGCAGGACACAAGTGCCCACCTGGAGCGGATGAAGAAGAACATGGAACAGACCATCAAGGACCTGCAGATGCGCCTGGATGAGGCTGAGCAGATTGCCCTCAAAGGAGGCAAGAAGCAGATCCAGAAGCTGGAGGCCAGAGTAAGTGCTGGGACTACCCAGTGCTGTGTAGAACAGGCTTCAACTGTTTTTGTGTCTGCAGCCAGTGCCCTTCCTACTCAGCTTCTCACAGCACCCTCTGTGGCATGGCTGCTTGCTTGGTTACAGGACTCAGGGGAGGCAGGGAGCGAGACAAGATCAAAGCAAATCCCCAGGTGCCAGGTTTCCCTTAGAGCCCCTTAGCCCTCCTGCACCTGGCAATGGACACTGACTCCCAAATGGTGCGCTTCACATCAGTACGAGGTTGGCCTTTGCAGACCAAGGACAGATCCTCAGTGCCCAGCACCCTCAGCCATGCATAGCCTCAGGGGGCCAGAAGATGCAGGACTCTGTATAGGAATGCACCAGTCACTTCCTGCATCTCTTCTCTGCAGCTCTGTAAGGGTGGTGCTGATGCAGCCTGGTGTGTATCAGGCTGCACCAGACAGCATGGAGGAGATGCTCCACTGCCTCCAGCAAGGAGGCCAACCCAGGAACCTGGTCTTGGTTCCTTTTATCCTCTCACATTTCCATACCCAGCACATGGTAGAGAAGCCCAGCTATTCACCTAGCAGGTCTCCATTTGCTGGGACAGGGCATCATGGACTGGAAGGCACAGGAAGTAGAGCATCCCAGCTCAGAATCAGGTGGCGTTAGAGAATTAGCCAGGCTCCGGAGGAAACCAGGGAGAACTCTCTAAGGGGATAGGTGAAGAAGTGCTGGGAAGTGAGGAGAGTGGTGACATTGTGGCTGCTTGGTGCCTGCAGGTGAGGGAGCTGGAGGGGGAGCTGGACACTGAGCAGAAGAAGACAGCTGAGGCCCAGAAAGGCATCCGCAAGTATGAGAGGAGGATCAAGGAGCTGACCTACCAGGTATGCAGGTGCCCAGCTCTGAGCCTAAAGGACTCCCCAGGGAGTCACCCCACAGCCTGCTAGCACTGCACATGCTCAGCCTTCTGTGCTGGCTGCTGCTAGGCAGGACAGACACAGGCAGAGGCTGCAGGACTCTCTGATAAGCCAGAGCAACTCTGGGATCCTTCCCTGCCCTGTTCTCAGGGGAAGCACCTAAGTATGTATCATGTGTCTGGGTCCACAAAGGCAGTTTTTCTTAACAGCCGGGGGAATAACTGTTCTTCTGGTGTGGTTTAGTACCTGCTGAGGTGTTGGGGCTTAAAGCTTGCTCCTGCAGCCATATGGCTGAGGGCAGGCAAAACTTGGGGGCATCCAAACCCCAAGCCTCCAGGCTTGGGCCTGCATGTCGGATGCCTGCCAAAAGACATTGGAAATATCTGAAACCCCTGGTGAGGGTGGAGGATATTTGCCGGGTATAGGACCACTTATGGTTCTGGACTAACTCATAGGTTTGGACTTGATTTGGCTTGGAACATGAAAAATTCCTTTAAAAAAGAAAGGTCTCTTCTGTTGCTTAAAAGTGCTTCTGGCCTCAGCTGCCTTGGGGAAGCAGGATGAGCATGAGCAGTCAGAACCAGGGATCCTGGTTTTCCCTGATTAAAAAAAAAAAAAAAAAAAAATCACAATTTCTCTGATAACCACCCCCAAATTAATGATTAAAATGATAGGCCCACCACAGCCCTGCTGGTGACCCCCACTCCCCTCTACAGCCCCCTGGCCCTGCTCATGCCCCTTATCCCCCCGTCCCACAGCCCCCCCAGCTTTGCTGGTGCCCCTTTCCCACAGCCCCTGCACCTCAGGGGGCCCCTAGCTGCCAGGGCTATGGGGCCAAGTACCCAGGTTTGCAGCTGGGGGCAGGAGGCAGTGACTGCTGCAGGGAAGCAGAGCTCAGCTCTCTCCCAGCATTGCAGCCCCAGGTCCCAAGCCCTACACACCACCTGGCTGGGCAGCAGCCCCAGCCCTGCCCAATTCCCTCCCTCCCTATGGGGGCCTGAATCCCCTCCACCCTTCTTACCTACTGGAGCTGCTCTTCAAGCTGCCTGGCAGCCATGTACATATACAGACACATGGACCCCATTGTCTGACCGCCCTCCTCCGGCTCCTTCCCAGCACTTTGCAGGCCGGAACTCTGCAAAACTTCAAAATCCACAGGTATCTCTGCTAAAATGAGAAATCTGCATTTTCCTCCGCAGTAAAAGGGGAAATCTACCTTTTACTCTGTTTTTCCACGGGAAATGGAAAACCAGGATTCCTGGTCAGAACAAATGGAAAGAAGAGACAAAACCTCCTGAACGTGCGCGCATGTGTTGGGGGGAGGGAAGGGTCACCGAAGTGGTCTGTGCCACATGGGAGGTTAGTGGGAAAGAAAGATCACTGAGGGGACAGATTTGCTTTGTGCAAAGGTATCCAAAGAGAAAGCCTTGGGCTGCCCTGGAAAGGGTGTAAGGGAGAAAGAAGCTCAGGGGGAGGGGTGGGAGGTTGCAGGTGGGGACTGGCATTTCACAAATGGCTCTGACTGGCACCTTTCAGACTGAGGAGGACAGAAAGAACCTGGCCCGGATGCAGGACCTGATTGACAAACTGCAGACCAAAGTCAAGAGCTACAAGCGCCAGTATGAGGAAGCAGTAAGTGCTGCCCCTTACAACCCCACCAAGGCTCAACAGATAAGGGAACCTGCTACTCAAAGCAGAAGACACCACATGTTCCTCTGGAGCAGGAAGCTGGAAACTGTCTGGTCACAGCTCTGACTTGCCTGGGGAAGGCACAAGGAATGTAATAATGGATGTCTACCAGGCTCAGCCCAGGGCTGTGGGAGTCCTCTATAGCAACAGCTTTGTGCTCTAAAATCAGCCACAGGGTCTCCTGTCCTGCTGAGGCTGAGGGGGCTCCTTGCCTCTCAAGCACAAGACACATCAGTAGGTCAGGCTGAGGAAGCTGGTACTTGGTACCAGCTGGTACATCACTGCCCAAGCTCCATTTGTACAGGAACTGGGATTTCAGTGCCTCCAGCAATGCTGTGTTCAGAGCAGAATTTCCTCAGTGAGATGTACAGACCTGCCCAGCAGGAGCTGCCTGGGGCAGGGGAGGGAGTGGCTGGCAACACAATGGGGAAAATGCACAGGGACAGGTCATCATTACCTCCTTGGATCATCATTCATAGGAGCAGCAAGCTAATTCCAACCTGGTGAAATACCGCAAGGTACAGCATGAACTGGATGATGCAGAGGAGCGAGCTGACATTGCTGAGACACAGGTCAACAAGCTGCGTTCCCGCAGCAGGGAGGTGGTCATCACATCGAAGGTAAGTCTCCAGATGCAAGGCCCCAAAACAAAGCTAAGCCTGACAGGCAGGTGGAAGAGAAGCAAGTGCAGAGGAGGGTTCCCATGGCTACACTGCTTTAGTACCATTTCCCATGGGGTGATGCTCCTCTCCTGGCTGGTGCACCACAGGCAGTAGCCAGTGCTCACACTGAGCAGCAGTGACTGACGACAGCAGGCCTAACACAGGAAGAGCAGCTGCTGGAGCAGGCAGGAAGCATAAGGCTGCTGTGAAAGATGGCATAGAGGCATCACTAGAGGGTGCTGCAGCTGCCTTTAGAGGACCACAATGGAGTGGTAAGTCCTACTAAGCCTCTTTATTTTTTATTTGCAGCATGAAGAGTAGAAGCCAGAAAGTGCCAGCCTCTCTCCTCCTGTTACATATGCCTGATGCACCTTAGGTGCAAATGGCTGCAACAGTCATTGCATCTTTTTACTGAGTGAATAAAGCTAGCTTTCCAAGAGATGAGGCTCCTTGCTGTCTGGGGTGGGGGAGAGGAACAGCCAGCCAGCCACTGTTTCAGAGCCTCTCAGAGTGAGGTATGGACATGTCTGACAATGTCGGATCATAAGAAGGGATGAACTGAAAAGTTGGCACCTAGAAGAACCCCTAGAAGGAGACACAGATGACTTAAATAAACTCTGGGCAGAGGCATAACTACAGGTGGGTAAGATGAACACCAGCCACAGGTGCCAATTTAGAAGGGGGAGCTGAATGGTGCTCTCCGGCATCTTTACCCAGAGTGCCAAAATTGCTAGTTATGCCTCTACCTCTGGCCCTGTTACCAGCTGCAAATGATTGAAGGAACACCTAGAGGTCTGACACTACTTAAGCAGGCAGGAGGCAGCATAACCATGCCCATCCACATGAAGTGGAAAGCAAGGCCCTGGGAACTGCAGATTGTAACAGTAGTTGACTTTGATCTCATTTAAACTCTCAGTCAGGACCTAGCTGGCTGGTTCCAGAGTCACTGGTTAGAAGTCCAAGCATGTCAAACACAGCACAAGCTTGGTTTGAGGATCAGCAGAGAAGGCTCCTCACACCATGCCTTGACTGTCCCCTGAGAGGACACTTACCTATGGATAAGAGAATCCCTTTATCACCTCTGCCCTGTAGATAGCAGAAATGGAGGAGGAGCTAAAGTAATGATTATATTTATATCTCAGCAGCCTAGTTGTTGGGAGGAGCTCATATTACCCATCCTATGACTGCAACAGGCAACATTAAATGCAGGGAGCAGTGCAATGGTCCCTCCCTGGGATTAATTGGATTCCAGCTACAAAAAGCCACCTGGGTTCTGCAGCCTAGTGGGGTACAGCCTAGCAGGGTGTAGAAACTTAGAGGACTCTTGTTAGTGTGTCTACAGGAATGGCAACTCCTGAATGGTACTACTACACAGGACTCATGCGGATTCATATCAAATACATATTCTGCTGAACCTCCCAGTCTTCTCACTTACAAGGGAACAAGTGGGAAAGACACCGCTGAACAGGCCCTTCCTACTAGGGCTGCAAACCAAACCAAAATAGAACAAGTCTAGTTTTATTTCTGTTTTAAATGGGTCCAGAGGAGCTAGAGCATAGTTTATTCAATGATGCTGTAGTGCCACGCATTTGAGGGCAGCCCTTGCCAGGCTCGGCCATTTTTCTACTCTGGCTGTGCCTGTAACAAACTTCCTTGCCTGGCGGGGTAGACAGCCTTCCTCTCAGGACTGGTACAGCAGCTTGTTTCCCTCCAGCATTACACACCCTCTTATTGCAATGACCAGCCGCAGAAGCAGGAAGAAACAGCATGAGCTGTTTTCCAAGTAAGCTACTGCTCAGCTCTTCCCTCCTGCCCTAGCCATACAACGATCTGCTGGCTACTCCAGGCTTAGGGCAGGAAGTACCTCGAGATAAGCATACTCATTTGTAGAGCATCAAAAAGTCACAAACTGTCTATTATAACATGTACACCAAAGGAAAAGGGGCTGAATACTGTGCTGGTTGGGTAACTGCCCCTGACATGGTTTAGCTGGCTTGGGTAGGGATTGGGAGACCATATCCCATTCAGAGTTCAGAAATACGAGTGTGTTGTAAACGTGAACTGTGTTGGTAAAAATCTGACACTTTCCTCATCCTCCACCAGGGCTTGGAGAGCTCTGCCAAAGCAACAGCAGAGCAGAACTTAGGTAGCTAGAGTCTGAGCCAAGATAGCAAGGCTCAGTCTCCAGTGACCCACACCATGGAGGCTTTCAGACTGTGAGGATTCCTTTGCTTTGACAGGAAAAGCCAGCGGCTCTGCTCACACTGCAGGCCAGAGTTGATATAAAGAAAGACATCTCCACACAGGTTTCTTTTAAAATAGATTTCTTTAATAGTTTCCATTTAATATGTTTATTTGCAGTTAATAAATCGGCATTAATCTGGCATTAATTAAGCACAAACCTCAGCAATTCACTGGGATAGTGCAGATTTCCTTGAGTGTGTTCAACCTGATGACATCCCATCCCCATGCTACACACTCTAGCACAAAGTCTGCTGAAAATCCACATTACAGATGGTGACCAAGCTGGCATGCTCTCCATCCTACCCTGGCACAGACACTTCTCCTGCTGTGTTTCATTAAATAAGACATTTCTACTACCACAAGAAGGAAGAATCAAGCTGCTTCTGGTGACTTGCAGGGAGGCTGATATGAACAAAGAACTCCATCAAAGTCAGAAGTGAAACTCAGCTCCAATTTATTTAGCATCTAACAAGTCTGTTAGAATCCCATGCAGAGCCTTCCCCACAAGGGATGGGGCTACTTTGAGGGAGGAGATTGAAGAATTTGCTTTTTGTGCACCTGGCAGGGGCAAGTTAACTCTCAATGAGCCTCTTGCAAAAGGGATAGTGGGGCTTGGCTCCAAGATTCCAACCCAGAACATTCCTTGGAGCTGCTGGTACTCATGAAAACCCAAAGTGCCTAAAGAAGAAAATATAGAAAGCCACTGTGCTTCCCCCCACAGGACAGCACACTCACTACACAGAAAACAGGTGGGGATGATTTTAGCCCAGCCTTTTGTAGGCCAATTGCTAAGGATAAAAGCAGCTTGGCCCTTAATTCTGAGTTACACAAGTCTAGAAATACAAGACCAAAATGCATTCTCTGTAGGTTTACAGCAGCAAACTTTGGATGCACCAGTTACCTACACTATGGAATAGGCATCCCTTATAATTTAAAAGCGTTTTAGTTTGAAGCATTTGAGTGCACATCTATTACAGGTAAATATAGGCAGAGACACCAAGAAACAAAATTTCTCTAAGAACAAAAAGTATTTAAGCTCCAGAGGGAAAAGCTGATGAAGAACAGAGAGTTGTAGCTGGTACCCCCAATATGTGAAATCTTAGGTGAAGGAGTGACATTGACTAGAGGTGATGTGTTGAAATGAAGTCTACTAGGGAGCAAAATCCCTTGAAGAGAAGACTTTTTAAGACTCCAGCTGGATCTACTGCCTCAGAAGTTCTGAACACACCACAAGCAAAATGCTGACTCTCCCATGCTATCTGTCCTATTTGAATGGGACCTACAATAGGGACCACTGATGTACATATTAATAGTAGCTGAAGTCATCTCAAAAGACAGGTCCGATTACAGACAGATCAGCACTCTTCAGATGGTACAATTCCCATTCCAGAATCTGATCTTCTGTCCTGCACATTCACACCCCTTGTCAGGAATTGAGATCGTTTTTATTCCCTTTGCTGGCAAAGGTTATTATACATTGTATAAGATGCCCATCTTGATCTGTGCCAGGCTTAGCTGCAGAGCCATGTTCTTTCTTCCTTCATTTGACTGCAGACAAAGTCCTGGAGAAGGTGGTTATAAGCCAGGGCTAGGAGAAGGAATACAAAGGCACTGA
Source organism: Crocodylus siamensis (assembly GCF_052110815.1). NCBI lineage: Eukaryota > Metazoa > Chordata > Crocodylia > Crocodylidae > Crocodylus > Crocodylus siamensis. The sequence continues at coordinate 44,179,527 of NC_143404.1, forward strand.
AGTTCAGATCCCCCTTCACTGTCAGTTCTTGCAATACATTTGAGGAAATTCTAGGAGAACTGTCTGTGCAACCAATTATTAGTGCAAACTGATCTAAATGATTACATTTCAAATTTAAATTTCATTTTAGGGGATGACTTCTTTTAAATTAGAGCCACAAAATACATATGAGGCTTAAGACTTCAACAATGGACTATTTCATTCCAGGAAATCTCACCATAATAGCATCCAGCTTTGGAGCAACTTGTTTAATGCTCCTGATATGAGCTGCAAGCTGCGGTTAAGCACTTAGTTTTGCTAAAATTTGTAAGCTGCTGGGGGAGGTGGGAGCAAAGTTATTTTTAACCATGGGTGTTTATGCTCAGCATTGCATACACTTACCCATTAAAATAACAAACCCAGGAAAAAACCTGAAATCTCCAGTAAGTATTGCACTTCAAGATGAATTATATGTGTTGATTTTAAAGTACTGAAGACTGCAAGCTTAGATACTGGTGTTAGGCTTCCAGACATAAGCAGGTTAGTACTAACTATGTTTAAGAGCATATTACCTTGCAACAAGTGCACCGGTCCAGATTTTAAAGTCAGATTAGTTACCCAAGAAGGGACAAGCTACAAGTTTAAAAATCAATACATTTTAATTGGTTAATGCCCAGTCAAAGCTAGGCCCCAGACTGCAATTCCACTACTACTGAAATGTCTCTTCTTTGCAGCACTGTAAATACATCTTCAGATGGGAAGTATTCACAGAAAGGACAGCAGCAGAAGCAGAGACGTCCAAGCAGAACACCACAGTCAAACAGATGCTGGCCAAAGAGATTTTGTTACAAACAATCCAAAAGTGGATAGTAAAAAGGTGGAGAGAGCTATAGTTCTCAGGAATTAAGAGCAAACACAGTCTGGTCAAACCTAAACTTCAAATCCAAACCCAAAGTTAAACCTGATGCAAGTCCTCCTGGTGCCTGTGTGTGTGGTCTGCAAGCGTCAGGGGTCCCAGTCAGGCTGGTTTGTCAGAACTTGTGTTTGAATGAGCTGGGACATTTCCTGTGCTTTTTAAACCTGCTAATTCTGGTAGTCATGAGGAAGAACCAAAATTAAGTTGGGACATAGAATAGTTTCTTGTCTATCAATGGAAAGGGTTTGAACTAGATACACTTGCCTGAGAGAAGCAGGAAAAGAGCTGGTTTTTGTGGAAAATTACTTTTATCCCAAAATGACCGGAATATATGGCTGAATGTGTTGCCCAGATAATTTGAAAAGTCTTTAGAGATCAGAGGCGGGACAAGTCTTTAACAATGCAGTAGTATTCCATGGTTCCAAGCTGCACACACACACTTTGCAGCATATCCCTGAAAATCCAGTCTGTGAGGTACCTTCCAAGCACTGTCCATCAAAAGCCAAAGTCCAAAGAATCATTCCTCAGCAAAATCTCTGTCAATGTCCATATATGCCTCATCGATGTAGCTAACTATGGCACAAGGTGATGTCCGATCTGGACTAAGCAGTATAGATACAGTCTCTTTCCAGTAAGGAAAACTAATACATGAGCTCTGTGGAGGAAGAGAAGTTAAGGTCTAATTAGATGAATATTGACAAATTACAATCAAGTTCATTAAAATGAAGTGCCTCCAAGATATGTGCTTTGAACATGCACCCAACCCCGCCTCCATCTGCACATTGGCCCAGGGAAACCTGAAAGTGTCACTGTTGTGCAATTCACTCATAAGGCCAACATTTTAATCCCTTGGATACTATTTGACCTACACTGTTTTCATGGAAGCGTCACACAGCAAGAATTTATCCAGCTCAAAAAAGGGGAACTTAAGAGTTGTATTGAACATGGTAATCAATCTAGAGGAAGCCAATATTGCTGCCATTTTATTTTTATAGCATCTCCACAAACCAAAAGACCTAATTTCTCACAGCTGATGAGACAGTATTTCCAACACAGAACAAATACCCCCTCCTCTGACCAGACAATAGAAGAGCACATGGGATCTCCAGTTCAGGAAATAGGACAGTGCTGTGCCAGACCCTACAACAACCTTACTAAATATGCTTTGAGACTGACAGGAAGGGGATGGGTAAATTCCACAGCCAAATACCTACAAAACAGAAAGAGTACAATGAAGAAACAAGATCCCTGATGTGTGTGCTGTCATGTCACAGATAATCACTAGCCAACCACATTAAAGTTTTGCAGGCCAACAGAGCACCTGCAAGTTCATCTGCTACTTCATATGCAGACAAATTAAAATTCTCCAGGAGACTTAACCAGATCTTTTCCAGGGAATCCCTAAGTGTGTTCCTCTTTCTGAATGCCTAACTTAACATGCTGATGTGTAGTATGCAAAACTGTTGCTGTCAAGCTCAGTAACTGAACTCCAAGGATGTCATGCTTTAAACAGGAAGCACTAGCACAGTACACTACAAAAATATCAGGTATCTCTAAATGGGCACCATATTCGTTTACTTTTATCTTAACTTTTATGTGCCTTAGTCTAACATCTATGAAGTGGGATTACCACCTAGTCACCCTACCGGGGTGCTGGGAAAAATTGAGCAACTCACAAATGAATGGGACTAGGTGAGGCACAACACAGAAGGGGCTGTGAGAAACTGGTACATAGCTTTGGCCCCTGCCAGACATGGGTAAAGATGCGACAGGATCTAATGCGCGATTCACAATTGTCACGGCACACATGCATGGCAGGAGATGCAACTGTGAGATCATACATCATATCCCATCACACCTTAATGCCGGTGCAGGGGGAACCCGGGATCACAATCCCAGGTTCCCCCTGCACTGTCAAGTAGCAAGCTCCCATTACTGGGACCCTATCAGCAGCTGACAGGCCTCCTAGCTGTCGGGGCACACCTGACCAAATGTTCAATTAATGGAATAATAGAAACCAGCTAAAAAGTTATTACACTTTTTTGGGGAATAAAACAAGGAATAAGCCACACAATTATCACACCATTATTTGATTTTGCAGCCAGGTCACAATTTAAGATGCGATTAACTGGTTAATCACGATTTAAGATGTGATTAATCTTAAGTGTGACATGTGGTAGGGGCCTTTGGAATACAGTCTACACTGGAAAATAAATACAGTCTAGTGTTAAGCCACTGACAGAACACAGAGTGATATGGTGGGGGGCAGGAGGGAGGGGAGGAGTAAAAAACAGATGTGAAGTCACTCCTATAGCAAATGGGGGTAGGGATCCTGTGGAAAAAATAGCATGTGATCATGTAGTTTAAGACTTCTTATACATATTCGTTAGGATAAATTAATGCTGGCATTTTGTAATATTTAGGTAGGTGACTGTGTGACCTTAATATTAAAATGGTGTGGGAAATTGCCTAGGATTTTCAGAAACAGGGGAGGGGGGATTCCATCATGTGACCTCCAGATCTCACAATGATCATCAAGAAGGTTGGAACCTTAGGTTTACCATACAGACTTCTCCCACTTGAACTGACAGAGCAGTAGACTGCACCACTAAGGAAGATGGAACAGTCTGTCAATGTGTTTTGGTCTGCTGACAGCAGAGCAGCGGCAGGACTTAGGAAGCATTCTTCAGTGGGCAGAGACTCCAGTGACTACTATCCTCCAAACTTAATGCTTTCTGCCCCATTCCCTCAAACATATCTCCTGTCTGTTCCAATCCCAATTCCTTGGTTCTGTTCTCACCTCAGCTCCTCATCTGATCTGTCTCCTCCACTTACCTTTTCCTGCCCCGTCTCCCTCCTGCTCCTCAGTCCCAATCACTCTGCCAACCCGAAATCAAGCATTGCCCAACTTCTATGTTAGTCTTCCTAATCAAATCTACTCTGACCACAAATTGAATGGGAGCCTCTTTTTTCCTTTCTGCATTTGAATCAGGTTGATTCCCCTTCTGTGCTGGATAGGCCTGGAAGGGGGTCAGTGAGACATAGGTCAGAGATTCCTGGACCTAGCACCACCCACAGAAGTCTGGAACTTGAACTGAAGTTGCAAGGAATGTCCTGAGAATCTCGAGCTAGTCCAAGCCCAGTGTGAATGGCAACCTTAGGGATGGTAGCAGTTAGAAAACTGAGCAAACCCAAAGTTATAACTCAGGGCTGTTGGGGTAGGAGAGGGGAAAAATCAAAGAGCAAATATGAGCCAGTTTTCACTGGGGGTCAGAAGAGCAGACCCCTGATGCAAAGAGCAGACCCCACCAATTCTGAAGTTTCAGATCCCCAGCCTGGGCTGGGAAGGCAGAGGAAGCCCTAAGTTTTGAACTACAGTTTTGAAATAAAAGGTTTTTTTGACAATGACTGAACCCTTCTGGCAGAAGCTTTCCAAAAACTTGGTCTGAAGTAACTAGCTGTTATGGAAAAACACTGCCCCAAGCAATTAAAATTTAGCAGAAATTATACTACAACTGAAAGCAGGTGTGGCCACCTGCTGTCACTCCTACCTACATTACTAATTTAATTACCATGACTTAAATTGTTTATTTTTGAATGTCAAGTTAGCAAAAATGACCCAATCAGGGTCATATTTCCTCATGGTTCTTAGTCCATTTCTTATTAGGTGGTGGAAAGCCTGGATCACTGGTAATATGGGAAGAGAGGGAGAGAGAAGGGGAAAGGAAGAGATGTCTGTTTGCCAAGTTTCCATGTGTTTATATTTTCATTTAGAAGAGACATCTCTGTGGGTAGTGTATTTGGTAAAAGCTTAATTCATAAATGCATGCTATTTTTAAGCAGCCTTTGAGCATTCACCTGTTTCACTTATACTTTAAAGTACTTTAACTAAAGAACATACTTTAAAAGATGGTATTATTGGTCTAATAAAATGTATCATCTCTACTATGAGCCCTAATTGCCTTTTCCTTCAAGACCAGTACTACAACCTGAATACCTGACACATAAAAGATACTGAATTTTAGCCAATTTTTTTAATGGCATTTTCATATTTTCCCAAGCAGGAAGCAACTGTGACCACTTGAAACCTGAGATCCTGCTCCCGCCTTTGTTTCAAGGTAATTTGCATTATCACAGATCTTCACAGGAGGAGAGAGGCTCCATACCAACTATGAACCGATTGCCCGGAAGAGTTTTCTATCTATTGACTCCTTTGTGAAATCCTATGAAGTATGAACTTTAATTTCTACCCAAGAGAACTTTTACAATCTTTTCTCCAATGCCTGATGAAGGGTGTTTGTGCCTGAAAGCTTGCAATTAAAGAATTTTTTTTTTGCAAAAAGCTTGTTGTTTTAATAAAAGATATCTCTACTACAAGTCCTGGTTGCTTTAAAAGAGGTCATTTATATCTAAAGTTGAGCAAGCACAAGAAGGATGCATCTGCTAGAAAGAACAAGAGATGAATTCAAGTCTAAAGATGGTGAAGAGGCTAGCCTGGGAACAAGAGGAAGCTTCAATTTTTCTTTTGTTTGCATAAATACAGACAAGAAGAAATGGAGACCAAAATCATGGAACCCAATCTTCATTTGAAGCAATTGAGATTGTTCACAGACATTCAAAGCTACTGAAACAGGATTAACTCCTCTAGTGCTACCTAACCTATCACCTATCGGGAAATTTAGGTGGACTTCTATAGGTGGGATACACACTACCTACTGCTCTTATGAAAAGACGAGAAAGCGTTCCACTGAACACATGGACATACAAACAAATTTCCTGCAAGGCAGAGCCAAGGGTTTTACTGTGCATGAGCTGCTTTGGTGCAACTACCTATGTGCATGCTTGTAATCTTTAGTAAACTGAAGCTCAACTGCACTTGTTTATCCTGCAGTGATGGAGGGTATGGGTGGGGAGTTAGCCAGAAGGAGTCAACATACAGCCCCTTTTTACAACATACAACCCCTTTTTACCCTGCAATTTTTTGTTTGTATGTCCACATCACGACACTATTATTGGATCAAAATGCAACCACCAAAACAAAGCATTTTCCAAACAAAACAAATCATACAACAATTCCGGTCTTATAGACCCTACAAGCCTGAACTAAAAGTCAGAGGAAGTCCAGAGAAGACCATCAAAAACTGATTACTGGGAAGAGGCTACACAGCAAAGAATGCTGAAGGGCTCAATTTGTACAGCATAATTAAGTGTTGCAGGGAGCATGGCCATGGAAGAACAGATGAACGCACTGAACAACAGGTAAAGATCTCTGACATTAAAATTATTGAAATTGCATAAATTGCAATTAAAATTATGAAATTGCCTTCCCTAGGGAAGGCAGCAGAAACCCTGCTTGGGACACTTAAAGGAAAATGACACAGAATTAGAACAACACTTTCTGAGGAAAGCCTCTGCACTAGCTCCCCAAGGAACTGGCTAGATTATCTAGAAAAATCTTCTCAATCTCTGATCCTATCAAATAAAAGATTCACAGCCTCATGTTGACTCACAGTTCTGATTACGTGTTCACTGGCACTGAACTGGTAACACAGTAAAAATGGTTTAGGATGTTATGCTGAGGACTAAAGCCATTTCCTTACTTCCTTCAAAAGCCTCATTTCCATATATATAATCTGGGCCAATACAAATGGAATTTAAGAGCACCATGGCTGTCTCTTACCACAGAAGGAATGAACTACATACATTTTCTAAGCAAGTGCTGTCTTTGTCTTTATTGAGGTAATGCTGCTGCCAGAATCGCAAGAGACTGTGAAAGTTGTTCAGGATGAAACCAGGGTACTTCTCTGTATATTCCATCTGTTGCAACGTGCGAAGGTAAAACGGTAGCTTGTCTTTCCTTCGGGCCAGCATTAAAATAACTAAGCTTGTGTTCAAACAGCTGACGTTTTCCTAAAATAAACAACATACAATAAGCAGTAATGGATATCCTTAATAAAGGATATCAAGTGTTCTAGACACCATTTTTCATGAGAGGAACACAGAAGTTGCTTAGGGTCTGAATTTAATGGAGCAAAATGTTTTTATTCCTATTGTATGGTTAGGACAGGTGTGTCATAACAAGAAATCAGCCCCTAGAACTGATGAATGAATAGATTACAGCAGTAAAATGTTACTGTCAGTTCTTTACCTGTGTAAGTGTCTGCACATGAATTATATTAATTAGGCGGAAAAGGAAGGACATCCTCATGGACATCTGAGACATGTATGATAACAGGTGGCACTCAGACAAGACTTCTGCAACTATAGGGAAGACAACCAGATCATTAGATTTCCACAGATCAGATATAATCATATTAATCTTTCAAAGTTAATGTGGAAGCAAGGACATGTCAGTAACTCTTCAATCCAATGCAGAACTATGCATCATGTTCAGCTGAGCAAACAGGTAGCATCTGAAAAGGAGAAAAGGACTGAAGATGGCTGTCTCAAGGATGGGTCATCTTCAGTCAAGAGTTCTTATATTACTGTATGGATTGTGAAAGCAAGCAAGGAAAAACTAGCAACACAGGAAACAGAGCAATGAGAACTGGTGCTCAGAGTTATTAAGCACATGTGCTGAGTATCATTTGTCTTCGGCACTTTCCTACCAACGATATTAAGGCTTAGTTCCATTCTTTTAATTAAACATCAGAATCACTGAGTTTTCCTTTACCTTTAGCATCCGACTGGGTCTCAAATCGGTCCAGGGACAGTGTAATGCAACGAACCAACATGTTTGAGTCTACCAAAGAACTGTTGATCTGATTCAAAAAGATCTGAAACTAAAGAGAGAAAGTTGCAAAAAACAAAGATTCTCTATGTAGGGATCTTTCTAAGTCATGGTGAGCAAAAGGGATTTTCATGGGTCACTCCACAGTGCACAGACCTGATTTAATGACGACTCCACCCCTTGTTGCTGATGGCCTTGCCTCTCACTGCTACCAGCCTCTTACTGGGGAGCCAGCATTTTATTTTTAGTAGGGGTTGGTTTGTTTTTTTTTGGGGGGGGGGGTATGATTTCATGGATAATGCCTGATTTTGTGGTTTCTGTGAAATCCATGAAATCGTGAATTAAGTCCCTGTCCATGTGTGCACATTTTGTATTAGGACAAGAGGCAGAATTGAACACACCCTGAGAGCCCAGTATGAGCAATCGTATGCATGTTACCCTTCTTATTCCAGTAGTGCATAGGTAACAGATTAGCTACTTGCTGCAGGTAGGACTATAGACAAGACACCATGAATAGTAAAGGTACAGTAAAGGGCAGGACGGGCAGAAAACTATTAGAGCAGAGGTCAGCAACCCCTGGCACATGCGCCGAGCATGGCACATGAGGCCATTTTGCTCGGCACACAACCGCCAGCCTGGGCTCTAGGCAGCTGCTGCCAGCCACTAAGTCTGGGCTGCTCCCAGCAAGTGGCTGGGAAGCTGCAAGCCCTGCTGCAAGCAGCCCAGGCTCCGTGATTGGCAGCAGCTACCCAGAGCCTGGGTCAGTTGCAGCCAGAAGGCTGCTAACAGCTGCTCCGGGCTCCAGCATCAGCTCCAGACTGGCAGGTGCACGCACGCCTTGGAGCAGACAGTGGGGGAGGGTCCTGAGGCAGTGCAACCCTGGCCTCTCCCCCACTGCTGGCACAGAGCTGATGATTGGGCTCTGGAGCCCAGTGCAGCTGTTTGTAGCCAGCCTGGGCTCTTGGTAGCTGCAGCAGGCAATGGGCAGGCTGCACAACCCTGACATCAGCTTCATGGTGGCGGAGACTGCATGTGCACCTCAGAGTGGACAGTGGGAGGGCTATGTTGTCTCAAGCCCTATCCCCATCACTCCAAGGCGCATGTGCATTCACCACTATGGAGCTGATGCCAGAGCCTGGAGCAGCTGTTTGCAGCCTCCCAGCTGCAGCTGGCCCAGGCTCTGGTAGCTGCTGACAACCAGGGAGCCCAGGCTGCTTGCACTAGGGCTTGAAGCTGAGCCTGCCTGACTCCAAGCCCAGCCCCTCAATCAGGATGAGGCTGGCGTTGCCCCTTGTCAGGAGCACCGCACCTTTTGCGGGCTTAGCTGTGTGGGGCAGGTGGGTAGGCTGGGCTGATGGGCAGGCTCCAGGCTGGGACTTTGGCCAGTTGTGCTGCAGCCTGGGGCTGGCTCCCCGGGGAAGCACAGGGGCTCTGGCGGGACCAGGGCATTGTCAGGTTGGACTTTGTCCAGCAGCCCAGGAGCCTGGCTCTGTGCGCCCGTGTATCTGGTTTTGTGCGTTTGTCTGCCTCTGTGTGCGCACACGTGTCTGGTTCTGGATGTGTGTGCGCATCTGTCTTTTTCTGGGTGTGTTCTGCTTCTCTGTATTTGCGCAAGTGGTTCTCTGTGTGCATGTCTGGTTCCCCCTCTGCTCTCCTTTCTCTCTCTCACTCTCCTCTTTCTCTTATTTGTCTCTTTCTTTCTTCTCTCTCTCATTGCAACATGCTCAACAAAAAAGGAATACATAAACACCAAAGGCAACATTTATAATTACTACATATACTAATATGCAGTGCGTCCTGCCATGTACCAGCCCCCCGCCCTCATTTTGTTTTTCTGGCATGCTAGCACTCTGGCACCTTCCAAGGTAGACATTGTGATTTTTTCAGCACTCCTGCCAAAAAACGTTGCCTACCCCTGTATTAGAGCAAGCCCAGGAACTGGCAAACGGGAAACCAGTAAGATGGAAAACAATAGGAAGAACACTCCAACATAGGTGAAACAACCAGCAAAACATGAAGTCGAGGGCCATCAATGGTAGACTCATATGCCTGTACACAAATGCCAGGAGCATGGGGAACATGCAGGAAGAGCTGGCCCTCCTGCTAACCAGTAAGGAATACAATCTTATTGGGATAATGGAGATCGGGTGGGACTGCACCCATGATTGGACCACAGGTATAGAGGGCTATATCTTATATTGGAAGGATCGCATAGGGAAGAAGGGTGGAAATGTTGCTCTCTATGTGAAAGAGCAGTATACATCCCAGGAAGCCAAGACAGACACAAAAGAAGGGCAACTTGAAACCCTCTGTGTTAACATATAGGGAGGGTGTGGTGAAGGGGACTTGATGGTAGGAGTATATTACAGACCTCTGAATCAAGTAGAGGAGGTTGATCTGGAATTCTCCAGAGAACTGGCAGAGGCTGCACACTCACGGAACATGGTTGTCATGGGTGATTTCAATTACCCAGCACTCAGGTAGATCTGAGTGATTGCATAGCTTCCTCACTCGCTTCGAGGAGCTATATTTGACTCAAGAAGCGTACAGGCCAACTAGGGGAAAGACCTAGATTTGGATGATCTAGTGAGTAACCTGAGGATCGAGGGAAATCTAGGTGACAGTGACCATGACAATCACTTCCATCGTCCATTGTAAGGCAGGGAAATCAGTCAGTAGGGTAGAAATCCTTGATTTTAGGAACGCTGACTTCTACAAGCTTAGCAGATTGGTGGATGAGGCCTGCAGGACCATGGTCTGATGGGGATGGGAGTCCAAGAAGAGTGGGTGTTCCTTAAGGATATGATCCTTGAAGCAGAAAGGTGGTTTATTCCTGTTCGTAAGAAAGGTAGCAAAAGGGCTGGGAGGCCCCCAGGCTCAATAGGGAGGTCATGGACCTCCTGAAAATGAAGAGAAGCCGTTAAGAGATGGAAGCCGGGAATTTCAAGCTCTGCCAAGAAGTATACAGGATTAGAAAAGCAAAGGCAGAAACTGAATACAAACTGGCAACAGAAATCAAAGACAATAAAAAAGTCCTTCTTTAGATACGTAGAAAGCACAAAACAAATAAAGGAAATGTAGGACCCCTGCTGAATGCAATGGGACAGCTGATAACTGACGCTTAGGAGAAAACCAAATACCTAAATGAATGCTTCCTGTCAGTACTCCACCAGACCAAGAATATTAAGTTGCCTGACAAGAAGCAGGATGGACAAGGGTGGGGGTGATCACTCACCTATAATCAGCAAAGATCTTGTGAGGGAATACCTAGAGAGCCTGGTTATCTACAAGTCAGCAGGACCAGATGAACTACACCCAAGAGTGTTGAAAGAACTGGCTGATGTCATTGTACAACCAATGACAAAGCTATTTGAGAACTCATGGCACTTGGGTGAGGTCTCAGAAGACTGGAAGAGGGCCAATGTGGTGCCTATCTTCAAGGAAGGAAGGAAGTAGGACCCAGAGAATTCTAAGCCAATCAGCCTGACCTCAATCCCTGGAAAAAATTTATCAAAGAATCCATCAGTGATAGGCTAATACAGGGGCAGGCCATTACCTTGGGCAAGGGGCCGCTTACTGAGTTTTGACAAGCCATTGAAGGCCACATGACAGGCAGCCATCTTAATTTTCTAGATTTTTTAGGGGCCTCACGGGCAGATAGAATGGCCTGGTGAGCACATTTTGCCCACCCCTGGGCTAACAGAAGACAGTATTCTAAAAGCCAGCCAACATGGCTTTGTTGCAGGTTGATCATGCCTGAACAACCTCATTTCCTTCTTTGATCAGATAACTTGCCACCTGGATAAGAGAGATGAGGTCGACATCATATATTTGGATTTCAAAAAGGCCTTTGACTTGGTCTTTCATGGTGTCCTCATGGTTAAACTGAGAAATTATAGCCTCAACAACTTAATGTAGCTGAGAAACTGGATCCGAGGTCAGACTCAGAGAGTGTTAATAGACACAACCAAGTCAACATGGCTAAGGATGACCAGTAGTGTCCCTCAAGGCTCAGTACTTGGACCAGCCAGTGCTTTTCAACATTTTCATCAGTGATTTGGATACGGGTGTAGAAAGTGCATTGGCAAAGTGCACAGATGACATCAAGTTATGGGGGAGTGTGGTCACGCTGGAAGACAGGCTGAGGATACAAGTTGACCTGGACAGGCTTGTAAAGTGGGCAGACCTAAACATGATGATGTTTATCACTGATAAATGTAAAGTGCTCCATCTGGGGAGAAATAATCCACAACATACTTCCAGGCTCAGTGGTGCTACACTAGCCAGCACCACAACTGAAAGAGATCTGGGGGTCACAATCGAGCACAAAATGAACATGAGCCACCACTGCGATGCTATAGGCAGCAAAGCAAACAACATGCTGGCAACGATGCATCTCAAGCAAGACTTAGGATGTCATCCTCCGGGTCTACTTAGCATTGGTGAGGCTGCAGTTGGAGTTCTGCGTCCAGCTTTGTGCGCCACACTTCAAGAGGGATGTAGAGAAGCTGCAAAGAGTCCAGAAGAGGGCCACACAAATGATTAGAGTTCTGGAGAACAGACCATATGAGGAGAGGCTGAAGGACATGAGACTGTTCAGCCTGGAAAAGAGAAGACTATGGGGGGGGACTTGGTGGCAGCCTTTAAGCAATTAGGGTAGGGGCTGAACATAAAAGGAGCTTGAAGCCAGCAATCTTACAACCTCAACATATAGGGAAATATCTGGTTAAATCCTGGGTCCATTAAAAACAAGGGACAAAACTCCCCAATGACTTCAAAGGGAATTTCACCTTTTTTCATTTAAACTACTGGTAAACTTAGATGAATGGCAGAGTGGAAACAGGATAGACTACAGTTGGTCATTTTTTCCCCATTGAAACATTAGGCAAACAACCCCCACCAAAAAACAAACCACCCCTGCAAACAGAAAAACTGAAGATTTGTTTCAGCTCACAACAACAGAAGAATAGGGTAAAAGATAGGAGTGTTTTATTTCAACAAAAACAAAACAAAGCTCAGTGTTAAAATAAAAGGGAATACAACTTTGGTCAGGCTTGGGTTTTGGACTAAAAATCTTGCATGCTTTGACTGGCTATCTGGCCAGTCACCTCCCCTGGACTTGTGCAAGTGATTCCACCTCCCTGATAACTCCCTGCAAGACTATAGAGTCATGCATTTAGTGTGGCCCTGGACAGAGAATGGGGCTAAACTAAGTACAGAGTTTCAGAAAGCCCAAGGTGGAATCAATTCAAACTTTGCAAGTTTTTCCAAGCGTAGACTAAACCGATAACAAACTGAACTGACATTCATTGTTCAGGTGGTCAACACAGGCAGAAGCTGCACTGGCCTAGGCTAGGAGCCTGGGGGAACCCATGCACAGCACCCCTCATGGCCACACTGCCTAAGGTTGCTAAACCCAGCCCAGTGACAGCCCAGGCCTAACTGACTTCTGGACACACAGCCCCATCTGTTGTCAGGCACAGGGATGGGAGATCCAGCAGACAATCTCTCCCCAGCGCCTGCCCTTGGTAGTGGTGGTGGGGGGAGGGGGATGACAGAGAAGGGATGTGTTGAAGGGGAACACACCATCTAGCCCTGGCTCCCTCAGCTGGGGTCTGGCTGGTGCCAGGAAAAACCCCTACCAAGGCACTTTTCAACCCCCAAAAGCTGGGCAAGTCTAGCTCAGGGAGCCAGGCCAGGGAGCCAGGCTCCTCCTCAGCGTGTATGAGGGAGGTGGGAACATACCAGCCCAGCCCAGCATACTCTCAAGAACCAGGGTCTGCACAGTGCAGGGGGGAAAGCTTTTTGCTCCCCCATAGCCTGGTGCATTCCCCCCTGCCCCACCCCCAGAAGTGGATGGCTGGGGATGGGACAAGACTGAGCTGAGCTGATCTGATCTCAGGCCCCTGGTGAGGTGCCCACCCCCCAAGCTGGACAGACCCCAGCTGGGGGGACTGGTGCGGGGCAGGGGGTGCTTTCCTCCCCCTCACCATGTCTCTCAGAGGCTGAGGGTTGGGGAAGGGATGGGGCTGAGCTGATCCCAGTCTGGATCACCTGGCTGCAGGAGGGGGAGAAAAGTCCCCACCACCATGGCTTTTTTTCCCCCTTGTCCTGTATAGACTAGGGCCAGAGGAGCCTGGGGGTCTGTTTCCCTGCTCCTCCTGTTCTGACAGGCTGACAGGAAGCAGGTTAGGGAGCAGAGGCTTTAGTGCCTCAGCTCAGTGACAGCTGGGGGGCAGGGCCATCCCTGCTCTGCTGAAGCAGACAGCATAGCCCAGGGCTGCAAAGCATTCTGAGATGCTGGACAACAGTCAGTTAACATGAATCAGGAGAGGACAGAAGTTCCATAAACCAATTTAACCTAAATCAGTTAAGTCTGATACTACATCCGACCAGGTTCATCTTAAACTGGGTTCAGTCATTCTGAAAGTAGTTTACATGCCTGAACTTCTGTTCTGTTACAGTTTTAAACCAGTTTCAGATTACTTAAACCAGTTTATGTAAATTTTGTCCATAGCCTGGGAGGGATACCGTAAATGAGTCCCTTCCACATACTCAACCATAAAGAATTTGTCACGCTAGGGTAGTCACTGGGGAGCACATATAACATTTGAGATGCTACAGGAGGGGTGGGCAAAATACGGCCCACGAGCCAGATCTAGCCGTTGGAAGGGCTGTGTCCCAGCCCATTATGGGTCCCTCAGTCCTGCCTCGCCCAGGCATCATACCACAGTGGCACATCCTGCTTCCTCTTAGGCACGCAGCAAGGCTGGGGCAGCTCCGTGCTGGACTGCCTTTTTAGGTAGCCCAGGCAGTGCCAGCTGCTGGCCCCACCCCCGCAGTACTGGTGTCAACCCACACGCAGCTCCAACCCACTCTGCACCTCCTGCGAACACACCTGCTCATGCTGAACAGCTGCAGAAACAATAGTCCCAGTGGGGCAGAAGTGTACTTGGTATGGGGTAAAAGTGGCCCCTCCCCCTCAGCACTGCCCAACACTTCCTGCAGCAGCTGTGTGGAGCCCACACTGGGCTGCCCTGCATTGTTACTGCAGGGGCAGCACAGAGGAGCCGCATGGCAGCCCAGCATGGGCAGCACTGAGAGGGAGGGGCTGCTTTTCCCTCACTGGCCCCACTGCTGCTGCAGCTGTTCAGTATGAGCGGTCAAGTCTGCACATGGGTCCCTGCCAATACCGCAGAGCTGAGGCCAGCAGCTGCCTAGAAAGGCAGTCCAGTGTGGAGCCACCTTAGCCCCGCTGTGAGCCCAGGAGGTGGCCCCGCTGTGAGCCCAGGAGGTGGCAGGATGCACCATGGGTGGGTGGAGTGGAGCAGCCATGGAGGCCAGGTCAGGGCTGTGTGCATGCCTGGCTGATCCAATCCTGCCAGGGTCAGTCCAGAGAGGATACGGGGTGCACTGGTGCGCTGCTGGTAGCGGTGGGGAACACTGTACGGCGCACAGGCTCTAGGATGTTGTGGGGTAGGGGCAGGTGCTGACCAGCTCAGGGGGGCACATGTGAGGGGCTCCCATGCACACCCCACCATACCCACAAACCCGCCCCCAGAAACCCCACAACTATACTCCCCCCCACCCACAATCACACACCCCACAAACACCACAACTCCCCACACCTCTCCCCAAACACACCCATGGGTCTCTGTGGGGAGCCCAGCTCACTACTGCCTGCACACACCCCACCGAACACACATAGCCACACACCTCCACAAACCCCATACCCACCCACACAGCCCCCAAAACACCCCCCCCACAAGCCTCCTCTATCCACCTACATCCAAACATACCCCCAAGCCCCATATACACCAATGCACCCATTACCATCGTCCGGCAATACACAAGACTGAGACTTCATTTTGAACTACTGCGCAATCACTTCTATATATATGACACAAAAACATACAAACCGGGACAAAAAAAAATCTTTTAAAAATAAAATTAAAATATGTCATTATGAATGTTAGATTTTTAATATATAATTTGTTTGTTTTTTCCCAGTTCCAAGATGGCTAACCCCCTTCCCAAATAGAGTATTTCAGGCCAAGGGCAGGGAATTCCAGTGACAAAGGGCAGGGGCTAGGGAGCAGGACTTCTGGTACCAAGATGGCAACCAGGAGGCGGGGCACTTGTCAAGGACTATGGCTACACTTGTGGCCCTCAATAGCTCACTAAACTCGTGAAGCAGCCCTCCAGCCAAAATAATTGCCTGCCCCTGCACTACAGCATTAGAGAGCTTGCAATCTAAAAAGAAACACTCTTGTCAGAATTATATTTCCATTCCTATTCTGAGGCTTGTCAAATCCAGTGAACAGAGGAGGGAATTTATAGTACCATAAAAAATCGTGTCCTCTTGTTCAACTGTCATTCAGAAAAAGGCTCATCTCTGTTAAAAGTGCATATCACAGACAGCCATGATAAATGCATTTAATCACTGAGATCTGTCGACAAGCCACAGTACACACTTGCCAGGCCTCACCCACTGCCTACTCCCCCAGCTCCCCTGAGCACCCCGACGCCCGCCCACAGCTGACCCAGCCAGCCCCAGCTCCCAGCTCTTTTTAAAAAAAATAAAGCCCCCACTCACTGGGTGCTCTCAGGCAGGCGGGGTGATCCCTGCTGCCCCCCCACTGCTTGCCCACCCCCCCTCCAGCCTGGCAGCAGCTGTTGAGTCCAGAGTTTTTTAAATTTGTTATTATTTTTTAAAGAGTTGGGAGCTGGGTGAGGCAGCCATGGGGCGGGGGGCAGGACACTGGGAGAGCGGGTGGGGATTGGTGAGCTTGTAGCAGAGCCCCCCATGCACCATGGGGCAATACCCCCTCCCCTTTTTTTTTTTTTAAAGAGCTGGGAGAACAGGCAGGGGATGGGGGTTTGTGACAGAGCTCTCCATGCAGTAGAGGGCAGCGGGGATCGCCCTGCCTGGCAGGAACCAGTGAGTCAGGGCTTTTTTTTTTTTTTTTTAAAGAGCTGGAGAGCAAGCAGGGGATGGGGTTTGTCTGATTTGGAGATCTGGCAGATTTGGCAGCAACCGAATCTTCAAATCAGATTCGGAACAGTGATTCAAATCAGCAAATCAAATCACTGTCCCTCGAATCGCACGAATCCAAAGTGAATACTAGCTGCTTCGCACAGGCCTACTAATGCTCTTTTTGTCTTCCACCACAAAGAAGTTTATAGAGTATTTAACTACTTAAAAAGCTTTACCAGCTAACTGCCACAATAACCAAAGTCATGGACCTGAAACAATGAAGTCAATAAACATGTTTTCTTCTACAGAACTATTATGAGTTTGGGGTCAGATCCTTTATGACCACGTAACAACCAGGCCTCCAGGAAGATTTTCAGAAAACACTACATTCAACAGCTCCCACTGAGAGCAACAGCAACTACAGGGCAGGGAACACTTTTAAAATTTCTCTCTCTCTCCTAACATACAGACACAAGGAACAGACTGACTGCAACTGTAGCACTTGTAAACAAAGGCACAACAGCTACACGTTACATTTTATCCATCTACTATACCTTAGTCAGACCCAGAGTATCAAATTAACCCCGCACTGTAACCAGTTATTTGGCCCACAGCACAAGTTTCTTCAGGTTTACCTTCTCATCTGTGTTGATGTATTTGTTGAACCTCTTGAATGCATCAATGTTGAATTTCATCAGTTCTCCCAGAAGGTCAAAGTAACTCTGAAGCACATCCCGTGATTTGCATTCGCTGTCAACAATGCAATAGAGAATATGCTGGCAAAAGAAGAAAGCATGTTAGCTTCACATTTTAGCTCAAGCCACTAGTAAACAAAGTCTAATGCTTGTAATCTAGCTTCTGCTTCAAAAGTTTTTCCATGTTGCATTCTGACATGATAAAATTAGAGAAGCAGTTTGGAATTTTTCAATAGCAGTCTCCAGAGCATGAGAGATTTAAACCTAAGATCCAAACCACTCAGAAAATCAGTTTCAAGTCTAACCAAAATCTAGTTATTATGACCCTGCATAATATTTAGATTCCTATTATCAATAATTTAACAACATTTGAGAACTCCCATCGAGTTACTATGGATATGAAAGGTTAAATTTGTAAACAAGAAGTATAGTTATATTGGTAATGCATTACCGGTTAATGGTTAGCACAGGGTGCAGTCTGGCATGGAAGAGAAGTGGCGCAGTGCCTCAGGAACAGGAAGGCAGTGTATTAGGAACAGGAAGGCAGCAGGGCAGGTAGGAAAGAGCAGGGGAGGGGAAGGGGTGAGGAGGGAACAGTAGTCATAGCTAATCTGCTTCCTCTTTCCCAGCGTGCCAGTGGCTGCAGTGGGCTGGGAAAGCCCCTTGCCTGCTGCTGCTGCCCAAGACTTCATGTGTGCTGTGTTGTCTGGTGGGGCACTTGGGCTAAAGAAAATATGAAGGTCACCTCCAAAAGTCCTCTCTTTAGCAGAAACATCTGGTCCGCATAGGAAGTGGTGCCTCGTAAAAAACTCTCAACGGCCCTTGCCTGCCAAAACCTGAGACAGAGAAGAGAGAATTTCTCATTCCTAATTCAGTTTGATTGTAGCAACTGGTTTCACATCTCAGGGTAAATCCATTTTTCCCATTTGTTTAGTTTCAACATGAAGATGAAGTAATGAGGATCCATAGAAGAACCAAACTGAAAGTGTTGGTCAGAGCTTTTCATGGTCTCCGTTTCCTTCATATGATCAGTGAAACTGGTAAGAACAAAACAACGCCCTCTACCCCTCCAAAAAAACCCCCAAACCAAACAAAAACCAAAACCACCAAAGCAACGATTAACTTGCAATGACAGGAAATCTTCATGTCTCACCAAAACACCCTGTAAATTTGTAAAATTTCCACCCCATAAATGTAAGTGGAACCCACCTGAAAGAGGATTCAGCTGGTTCCTTCTTCATGACCTGTAGAAGCCTGGTTAACAAACCTCTTTTTCCATCACAGACTAGACTTCTAAAAGATACAGAAATAAGAAGAGTGGAAGAGTTGGCAAGAGCAGTGCGCTACAAAGTTAACTTCTGGAGATTACATTAAATTGTCACCAAGCTTTAATAAGCTAGTCCAGTATTACACACAGTTATACATTAGTTACTTTCACACCATCACCAACTCATAGGTGTTGAAAGCTATGAAATCTGCATTCTATAATAACTACAAAAAAGTAGTTTTTAAGCTAATCCCAGAGAAACCATTTTTGTTTGAAATGCTAATAAATACAAAGCTCATGAAGTTTTGTTATCAGAAAGTGAAGGTGATACAATATAGAAAATGAGAATGGAATTTATTGTAGTTCTTGCCACACACTTGCAGAGGGGAGAGTCTGGTTCAGTGACAAATGCAGCGTATTTGTACAGAAATCTAGATTGAGGAATATGCCTAAACTAAAGAATGATGGACACAGAAAAAGCCCATACGACTAAAGCACCAGTAACATTACCCTGATGCCTATAGGAAATATCTCTATGTACAGGAAGTAAACATAGACAAGCTGACATAAAAATCCTATTATCCAGCAAGATTGTGTGTGGTCACTCTAAATATGGGGGCAGGAGCAGCAGGGTTGAAACACATTAATCCTAGGCCAGGATCTGCTGGCCTTGGGGCTAGAACATAAGCTGTCTTGCATGTGTAGGACAAAATGGATTCAAGTGGGGATTCCCTTTTCTTTCGCTCTAAAACAAGTAGCACACATATCTAACCCAGTACGTGCAGGTTACTACCTATATCCTGGTTAACAGAGTTGCTGATACAGCTTGTGGTCAACTGACCAATCCTTTCTAGAAAGTAGTGTGCTGGCTACAAATAGCTGGCTCCTTACTAATGCTCTGAAGAACCAGGAAGAGTTTGCTCTGGGTTTTAAACATAATGGAAAAGGCCATCTACGCTCTCAGCTCTCTTCTTTGCAAAACACATGTATACATGGGCGGCTTTTCCTCCCAAGCCAGTTCATTCCTTTCTGAAGAAGAGCCAGAAGGACACCATTACTTTGGAGAGGATACAATCATTGTAAGAGGTGGTTTCTCATTACTAAAGGTAGATAATTTTAAACATTTAAAAACTGGGAAAAAATCCCTCTTGGGCCATTCTTCTTTGAAGAAAGATAAGGGCATCTTTCCCCACACAGCAGCTCCCAGAGCTTACACATAAATGTTATAGGTAAGGTTTACTGACCACAATGGTTTTGACTTACAAGCTCTGTAGGTAAGGTAGATTCCTTTGAGTTGCACATCAACAGAATCATGGGTTTTTCTATGTAATTTCATTAAATCTGATACATGAATCAACTGGTGAGGTGTAAATCTATACTGACAACCCTCTTCTGCGGTTCATTAGCCAGAAAGATCCCACCTTATTTCACAGCTGCCATTTGTGATATTGGAAGTTATACTGGCATATCTACTGGTAATGAAACATATAATGTGGAAGTCATGGATGCAAAAATGGAACCCCATGATATCATTTTCAGGGTACAAGTGCACTTGGGGTGCTTACGGATATGGGAGGAAAAAAACAAAAAAAACCCCTTTGCTTTACAGTGCTTTACTTTCAGTTTGGTGCACCTCTATGCCAAGCACAGCACATGCTCAGAAGAGGAACTGCATCAGTTTGACCCGGCTTGCCCAGTGTCTGTATAGCTCATGTGCTTCAGCAGGGCTTTTTTGGCACTCTTATCTAATAGCTGATTGAATCAGCTATTAGATAAAAGTGCTAAAAAGTACCACTGAAGTGCATGAGGTATATACAGACACTGGGGAGCTCAGTCAAACCAATGCGGTTCCTCTTCCGGTAAAGTTTTGGGGGCAGGTTTTGTCCACATCTATCAGCACCCTTTAAGTTACTAACAATGAGGAATGTCATTCAATACCCATGTTCTTGGTATTGCAATACATTGCTCAAATTAAGGGAATGACATGTTGTACAAGATTTTAAACAGAACAGACAGCACAAGTTCTTACACTGAAGGTTTTATTAAATGCCAAAAATAGCAGGTTAAAACACCAAGGCCTTCCAGCCTACCTGTCTGTGTTAACAACTGCATCTGCTTCAGGGATGTTTGCTTTGAGAGAGATTGCACTTAGTTCATTAAGTTCTTGACTGTTTAAAAGAAGATACTTGTTCCTAAAAAAAAAATTGAGAAAAGAAAATGAGGCTGAATAAATATATCCATCTGTTTCCTTTCTGATCTTTATATACTGCATCACTAATATAAAATAGACAGAAACCAGCAATCCCAAACCAAAGACTGCTTAACCATGCAATCTGTGAAGGTGGAAAGATGGAGACAGACATTAACTTATACAGCTTGCCCCATGCACCAGAGCATGTGATCCTTCACAGGGCTACAAATCTGCCAAATTGTAAATCTCCCCTAAGATTTGGTTCCAGATGCTAATATTTCCTCTTAAAGCAGCTGCATGCTGTTGTTCTCAGTAGCAATGATGTCCTTTTCAGTTACATAAACACATGCAAATAGAGGTAAGGGAATAAAGATACAAGATAACACCAGGCTTCCCTTTGAGCTCTTATGAACCAGAGCTGCCCATGGAAATTTCATGCCTCTGAACAAGTTAATCTCTGAGGGCGCGTCCAGATGAGCATGGCTGTGCAGTATGTGGTGAGCAAATGCATCTGCAATATCACATACTGCAATCAAGTGTTTTCCATGCTGCAAGGGCATACTGCCCGTGTGTGCTGCTCCAGTTCCCTCCCTCTCCTCTCCCCCCACAGGTTTTTTTGACCCCTGGGGTAAAAAAAGAAACACAGGGAAAATAACAAAACAAATGGAGCAGCATACATACAGGAAACGTGCAACACTGAAAAGCAGAGTCAGGATGCCCAAAGCCATGCCACTGCTGCCAGCCAGGCTCCGCCTGGAGCACTGTCGCCACTTTAGCCTCGCGAGGCCCCCAGCACGCCACGTAAAGCTCCTGGGGTCAGCACAGTGCTGGCCCCAACCTCTCTTATTGCCCCTGGGGTAACTTGCCATGCGCCAAAGCACGTGTGGCACAGGTGTTCCCCAGAGACAAGTAGCTGCGGTGCAAGGTGTGCTGCTGCTATTTGTCCCTGGGGAGCCAAATGTCTGCACTCGTCTGGATATGGCCTACAGTGCTATCGTGCCTTACTTTCAGCCACCTGGTACTTCTGTTGCTGAATATCAGCTGAAACTGTTCCATGAAACTTCCATTTCCTTGTAAGCCAACATGGTTCTGCATGGTTCAGAATTTCTGGCACTATGCATAAAGGAATGACCTGAATCCTTAGACAGTAACCCTGAATTTGATTTGTTTATAAATTCTACAGAGTGCTTTCTGCCATCAACAGGAGAGTTCAGTCTCTTATTCTTAACATGCATTAATTAAGAAACAGATTATTTTCTTTTGCTTTTATTTAATTTTAATAATCCATTCTTTTTTCTTTTTACAGGATTCGATGACTTCCACCCAATTTCAATGTATTCTATGTGCCCGTTTTTAATGGTCCAAAGCTGTTCAGTTCTTAGGTTAAAACTATTTGTTTTAACCATGTCCAAGAGCCTTACAACAGCCATTTTAATATAGAAAGTATCTAAGAAACATTTTCTTAGTCAAGAAACAACAACTGGCTGATCCTACAGCAGCTGCCGAAGTGGATTTCTTTTGACACACAAAAGTATTCAGTATTTTGTGAGAAAAAAACTTCAGAATTGCTAAATTCACAGATTTATAAGGGCTGAAAAATTATTATGATCATCTGGTTTGACTTGTATAATGGAAGGGAAATGTGGTATCAGAAAATATACTATGAAGGAACTTGAACAGCTACCAATTTAAGCAAAAGGAATGAAATTCAGGCTGATTAAACAGAATTTGCCCAAGGCTGTTCTGCCAGGACTAAAACTCTTGGCTCATGAACAGTTCTATGAGCAGTTCTATGGGATCCTTGCTTTCCTTTCCAACTAAAAAATCTCCCCAGCAACACAGTCCCTGTTTAAGCACATTCTGAGGGAACATCTACCTTGACTGAATCATGGTAGTGCTATCCTACTGTTTTTTATTTATCAAGTCACTTTATACCAATAGTAGTGAAGAACTTAAATACAAGCCAGGCAGTGATGACACTCAGCTTCTCTTGATCATAAGTCAGTGGCTCAATAATAACTGTATTTAAAAAGGAACAAGTAACACCTTAAGTGCAACTCCCCATTAGCTCCCATTCTATACTTACTCATGATGATCACTAAAACTCTGAAGAAGCCTCAAAAACTGTATCTTTAAAGTAATGTCCTGAAAAAAGAAAATGAAATAGGCAACCAAGTCAAAACTGGAATTGGAAATCTTTCACAACAGAAAAAACATACCCAACATTTAGGTAGCAATTGATCAACAAACAGGGAACAACAAAAAAAACTATGAGTCCTCAAAAATGAGCTATAAATGGAAAAGACCATGAAGGTTCTATTCAAAACAAGGTTTTTTCCCCCACTCACTACGTGGAGGACACCCCAAGTTGCACAGCCCTGGCGGAGTGAAGGGGAGCTGCTATAGCTCTAGGACTGGGACTAGAGGTGTCACTGCGGCTGCCGGGAGAAGGCCAAAGCCACAGATGCACAGGGTAAGCAGTGATATATTGTATCAAACATCCAGTTTTATTATGGTCTAATGTAGCTTTAAGATGCAGGCTGTACCACAAGTGTAACACCTGAAATTACCTTCCAAAATGTGAAGTTAGGATACTCACTGGGCTACAATCACAATTTTGATTATGTCCATGAAGAACAAGAGCTGATGCAGAATGCTTCCTCCAGATCAGTTTGTCAAACAGGTTATTAAGACCAGGAATCAATTTGAATTCTGCAATCATTTTGTGAACCTGGAAAAAGAACATCTTAAACTTATATAATCTCTGGTGTCTCCAAACATGGAAAAAATACAGTTCAAAAGACAGATGAGCATAACTACATCTCTAATAAAGTCACTGAAAGGATTTACTGAACAATTTGGATTTATTTAAGTGTTTACACAAAAAGTGGTGTATCCTCAGAAGAAAGAGTACTACCCTGGTAGCACTGAAGAAAAACTGAGAGTTCAGTTTCTACAGAGAGCCTTTAACCATGTTTGAACTTATCAGGTACCCCTCCAGGAAGAAGAGATTTGGTATACTCAAAACAAAAGTAGTATTCAATTATAAACAGTTTGAAATACATACCAGTAGCATATTAGGGCCAGGCCCTAATATGCATCTGGTCTTGATGCTAGTCGTATCAATG
Organism: Crocodylus siamensis; assembly: GCF_052110815.1. NCBI lineage: Eukaryota > Metazoa > Chordata > Crocodylia > Crocodylidae > Crocodylus > Crocodylus siamensis. Next base: position 44,203,410 of record NC_143404.1, read on the forward strand.
ATACTAGGCAGCTCCTTACAGACAGCAATGGAAAATGCCAAAAGACTTCCCTTTTGTGACTTTGCTAGTGGATACTTTGTGCTGTGAATGACGTTGAACAGAAAATTTTACTGAAAGGTACAAACATCACATGCTTAGAAGCAGATGATCATCATGGATAGTTTTACACGTCCTCAGGGGAGCTTTAAATAGAGCAACTCCAAGAGCCTCTCTAAGTGCCACAGTGTCATATTAGTGTCTCCAAAATGTTGGTACCAATTTAAGCAAATGCTTGTCCAAACTTTAATTCAAGTGCCCCCACCACCATTTTGAAGTGCAGGGATGCTAGTACATGAGATGTGGGGGCTGGCTTGAGCGCAGTAATTATTATGCTCCAGCAGACTTAATTAGTCTAGTCTGCCCCCCAGCATGTCTATAGGAACCCCATGTTTTCGTAGAGTGACCTTTTAAAAAAAGAAAATTCAGAGCAACATCTCAGGGCATGGAGACAAATATACTTACTGGTTTGTAGACCAGTGTAAATTACACTGGAGTCAGGAAGGGTGAGAGACATGCAGCTACTGCAGAATAACTGATGCAGTAAGAGGCCATCACTGCACCATACAACTGGGTGACAAAAGAGTAGGCGATAACTTATTTGCCTGTATCAGCTGCTGCTAAGGGATGAAGTGGGTATTTTTCCCACTAATACATACAGGGTTAGCTCAGTTTAGGGGCTTACATCTTTTTTTTTTTTTTTTAAACAGACAGTTTAATTCTAATGTCATCAGTATAAACATCACAATTTCAGCTGAATGCTTCCTTTTTTTGGATAAAAAGCTTCAACAAGATTTATTAAAACAGACTCCTGTAGTTCAGACATTTTTCTATCAAAAGAGACATGGATGGAATGAAAATTGAAGGCGAAAAATGCTAAGAAAGCTGCATCCCTGCAAGGGAAAGACCCAAAAATAAAAAGCCTTTGACTGTATATAATAGAGGACAGGGAGGGACTTAAAGCAAAGCATGGATTTAAGGTGGTTTAAGTCCTGGTCCTATTGATATCTATTCTTATCTCTATGTTAGATGAATATCCTGTCTAGACATCCTTGGATTACTAACTCCCTGTTCTAGGGAATATACTTAGTTTGAAAATGCCTTGCACACTCTGGATGCTACTACAGAGAATTATTCTATTTGTATGTATAGTTCTTTCTTTATAGGTTTATGCAGTACAGGTTGTCAGTGTTCATGGGACTATATGCCTGTAGAACCTTCTCTAAAAACATGTTTACAAACCTCATCCTAAAGGATCATAAAGCCAAAAAACTTTAGGCTGTGAAGTAATGAGGAGCTTTTACCAGATGATTCCATGAAGCTACATCAAACAATAGCAAGAAACATGGAATGCACAATGAGGAGTGGTGGTAGCCTAGCTATGAGGACACTTGGATTTAAAGATATATGAGCTATCTTGTGCACACCTGAATGTGCAGACAGATGCTTACCTGATTCCTCTGCCTCCCCATCAGCAATACACAGAGAACATACAACACCTCCAGCTTGTACATTATCTCATGCATGATCTTCATGGATTGTGGCAGCTGGGTTCTTGTTGATGTGTTGGCCAAACCACTTTCATCTGAAGATTCTAAATGAGATGGCAAAGATATATTCAAGACAAGTTCAACAAGTATAAATGTTTTTGTTACTATTTTCTACAGCACAGCAATTCCAGGTTAGATGGAAGACATTTCAATTCAAAGTATGCATCACTGGGGACTTAGATTAGCACAGTGATGGGCTCCATCATAAGCATTCTTTTCCCTGGAAAAACAAAACAAAAAAAGGGTGTGTGTGTACGTACACACACACACGCCCCCGTCCCTACGTGGGGGCAATTCGGGGCGGCTGCCCCAGGCTCTGCACTTTGGGGGGCCCCATGGAGCTGGGTGGAGCAACACAATTCTGTGTTGCTGCCAGCTTCACGTCTGGCTTCTCGCCACCTGCCCACCCAGCCGTAAAATCCACTGCCAGTTTCCTTGTGTCTGGGGGTAGGCCCCTGCACAGGCTGATTTGCCCTGGGCCCCATACCTTGCTCAGGTCATCTCTGCATACACACACACACGGGACAATAATGCACATAGTACAATATATACATATTGTTAAATAGTTCACTTTGGCAAAAAGCCAATGGAATTTCATAGATGAGGCAAATAGGATTAGGTATGTGAAAGGACACTGTGTCAAATCCCAACAACTGCTTTACCCATGCTCACATGGCAGTAATCTAAGTATCAGACCTAAACATATCATGTTCAATTTCTTTTTGAGGGGTGGTAAAAGTAAAATGAAAAGGAAAGGGGAGAGTATGCAACAAGTCGGTTAAATTCAAATCAGGTACCTGTACTGCTCTGCTCTGCCTCCTCACTGGCTACTCGCATTAACGCATCAAGTACAAGTGCATTGTCCAGCCAGGTGTACCATTCCTCTAACTCCTGAAGAAAACTGGAAGTGCCCGTTGTTTCCGAAACTTTCCTTGTTGCCAATTTACATAGTCGCTCAATGAAGCCTGGAATATTCAGAAGTGTAGCTACAAAAGAGAAAACAACACAGAACTGTTTAAGCAAACCAAGAGGACAGTCAAAAAGCACTTCTGTCAGAGAACTAATTCACTTTGAAGAAACAAAAAACCTTGATATCAAATACGGAGCAATACACAGAACTAAACTGAATATAAAATGAACAAGGTTCACAGGTGTAGCAGCACAGTAGGGGGCGCTACTATGCAGAGCCACCTGCCTCACTATGCCAGGCCCACAAACAAACTTTGGGAGTTTCCCTTGGGGAGTGGGGAGCCTACAGATGGCTGTCCCACTTCCTGGAAAACATCCACAAGCCTGGGGTAATGCTGCCACCACCCGGGCACTGGTCTCTGGTTGGGATCTGTGCAGCCCAGGGCTCACAGACCCTGCAAACATTGCGGATGCTTTGCCCTTAGCATCAGGTAGCTGAGGGAAAATAAAAAGACAAACTTCACTGGCCAAGTTGGGAGTGAAAGGCTTCCCCTCTCTCTACCCACAGTAGCTCAACAAGGCATGCTGTAACCCAGTACCTTTATTAATTGGGGCGGCAAGGAGGGGGGTAGAACAAGAAAGTGAGAATACACTTTGAGCAAACATAAGCATGTGAGTCTTATACAGTCTTGGACTCAGTGATCCTTTTAAGATGTGACTGACCTACACATAATTCCTAACTCTTGGCTAGTTTCCATGGTTTTTTTGTTTTGTTTTTTTACTTACAGTGAATCTTCAGGCAGGAGCCTGGAGCATTTGCTTGCTGCATTCAAAATGCCTGCTGGAGGAAGAGGGTGCTCCGCAACCTAGGAATTTATCTGGCCAGGTCACCTGATTGACCAGCCTGTACCAAGAAGAAAACCAGGAGATAAAGGGACCACCTGGTTTGGCCCCAGGGAGGGGCAAAGAGACAGGGATTTCTTCACAACAAGCAGTACTCTTAATAGGTGCTGTATACCAAGAGGTGAAAATAACATTGTGCCAAGGTATGGTGGCAAGAGAAGTTAGATAAGGATGCTGCCATCAGTCAGTATAAGTTTCTTCGTATCAAGTACGAACAGCACGTAAGCTTTACGCCGAAGGCAGTTTTCACAAAAATATATCTTACTGGGACTTCATTAATAGACACAAAGCTATTTGTTATAATCTCATGACTAGATCTTCATCCTTCGGCACACATGAAAGTCAAGGTTTCTAATCCCAGAAGAACTGTTTTAAAAGACTGAGATAGTAAACAATTAATAACAGGGTGAGTGAACAGGCACGGCAGACCTGGAAATTTGCAAGCAGTTTGCTGTGAGCAAGAGGAGGAAGAGCAGCCAGACACAACATCCTGCTCCTGGAAGGTAAGTGAGCCAGGGCTGTCTGTCTTGGTGAGTGTTTGTTTGGTGGGCTGTGTGTTTGGGCATGTTTACAAGCCATTCACAAGTCAATTCATAGGTCAGTTTACCACCTCCCTTTTTCAAGGGGAGCCTTTTAAGGTAAGTTTTTTCTTTAATTAAGAGCAGCTAATCTACACAACCAGTGTATAGCTAAAATTTAGCAGTTAGATCAATACTTAAGTCCTTTATTAAACTACAGATTACAGCCAGTGGGGAGTTAGCTAGGGAGTTTGCCGAGAAACTTTCACCTTCCTTTACTGTAAGCTTGGTGAAAGGAAGCAGGTTAGCAAGGAAAATGGAAACTTTTAGGACCAAAGAGCAGGCCAGCTTACAGGAGAGCTTGCTAGGGAAGTTCTGCTTGGAAAGAGGGACAGGAAGAGATCCAGAGAGATGGTCTGAGGATGTTGCAATACCAAAGCCACTGTCATTGCCATATCTTTTTCTGCTTCCACCTGTAAGATGTCTCCAGGCAGGACTACAAACCATTGAGGCTTCTACCCAGGTCCTTGTTTGGCACTGCTGGGACTGTGATTTGTAAGCTCCTTCCAGTAACAGCTAGATTTGGGAGTGCTTGCAATATGAGCAGTGCCTCCTGGAGACTTCAGAAAGCAGGTAGGAAGAGGTGCTGAGGCTCCAAAGCATACGCAGCCATGAGGAGGTTCATTTATTCAATGCTAGAGAAGACCTCTAGGACTGTGGAAGAAGGACTGCCACAGATGCCACTAGAGAAGGAAGAGAATAGACACCCAGGAAGGTGGAAGCTTGAAGCTTGTGACCTCTGGCAGGGGGAGGAGGGAGGAGGCGGGAAAGAGGTTCAGCAGAAGCTGACTTGTACTTTAAATAAACCTTACTGAGGGGGCAGGAATGAACCAACCCAATACTCAGGAAAACTACCAAATAGGACAGAAGACCAGCTTGGATTAGCAGGGAATTCTTAAGTGAGATAAAACTCAAAAAAGATGATACAGAAAAGGCTGAAGTATTCAGTGCCTTTTTTCACCTCAGTCTTCAGAAGCAAAGTCAGTCACCAGACTTCTGCACCTGGCAGCACAGTTTGGGGAGGAGGTGTACAGTCAACAGTGGTGAAAAAATAAGTTACAGACTATTTAGAAAAGCCAGGAGTGTAAAAGTCCACAGTGTCAGACAGGATGCACCCAAGGATGTTGAGGGAGTTGGCTGATGTGATTGCAGAGCTGACCATTATCTTTGACAGCTTGTGGTGACTGGGAGAGGTCCTGGATGACTGGAAAAGAGCAATATAGTGCCCATCTTTAAAAAAGGGAAAAAGGAAGAGGGCAGGGAAAAGAGCAAGTTATACCTGACCAACCTGATTGCCTTCTATGACGAGATGACTGGCTCTGTGGATGCAGGGACAGCAGTGGATGTGATGTACCATGGCCTTAGCACAGTTTTTGATACAGTCTCCCACAACATTCTGGCAAGCAAGCTAAGGTACCGTTTGGATGAATAGACTGTAATCTATTACAGTAGTAATCAATGGCTCAATGTCTAGGTGGTAGCCAGTCAGTGCCCAAGCAGTTGATCCTGGGGTCAGTTTTGTATAATATCTTTATCAATGATCTGGAAGATGGGATCAAGTGCACACTCAGCAAATCTGCAAAATACATCTAGCTGGGAAGAGTAGTAGATATGCTGGAAGACAGGGCTAGGATTCAGCGATCTAGACAAATTTGAGGATTGGGCCAAAGGAAATCTCAAGAGGTTCAATAAGGACAAGTGCAAAGTCCTGAACTTGGGACACGGCAAATCCCATGTAACGGTACAGTCTGGGGATTGACTAGTAAAATAGGTACTTTGCCGAAAAGGACCTGGGGATTACAGTTGACAATAAGCTTGAGTCAACAGTGTGACCTCGTTTTCCAGAAGGCTAACGACATACTGGGCTGCATTTATATAAGCACTGCCAGCAGATGGAAGAAAGTGATTATTCCCCTCTATTCAGCACTGGTGAGGTCACATCTGGAGTACTGTGCCCAGTTTTAGCTTCCCTCAAGAAAAGATGTGGACAATTGGAGAAAGTCCGGCAGAGGACAATAAAAGTGGTTAATGGGCTGGGGAACATGACTTCTTAGGAGAGGCTGTGGGAAATGAGCTGGGAAATGGTCTTATTTAGTCTGGAGAAAAGAAGACTGAGAGGAATTGATAGCAGCCTTCAGCTCCAAGGGTGGTTCCAAAGAGTATGGAACTAGACTGTTCTCAGTGGCATATAATCAAACAAGAAGCAATGGTCTTAAGCTGCAGCAAGTGAAGTTTAGGTTAGATGAGGAAAAGAACTCTCTCACGAGGAGGGTTAGTAAAGCATTGGAATAGAGAGGTTGTGGAATCTCCATCCTTGGAGGTTTTCAAAACCCAGCTAGACAAAGCCTTGACTGGGATGATGTAGCTGAGGATGGTCCTGATTTGAGCAACGAATTGGACTAGATGTCTTCCTGAAGTCCTTTCCAACCCTAATTTTCTATTATTCTCTGAACAGAATGCAGATGCTGAACTTTAAGAATAAGCTGTATTTAAGTAAGTATTTCTAAAGAGTAGTTGATGTACATGCTGATCCTGGAAAGCATGCCAATGTTCAAATCAGCAAGCATGTACTTACTCACCTACTTGGCTACTCACATGTTTCAAATCAAGCACTGCAGGATGAGAGCCACATTCAGTTTGCCTCCTTGGATATCAAAGGGCTTTTAATACTGCAAAACCTGAGGTCAGCTCATCTTACCTTCAATTATATTTTAATTGAAGACATTGTTTTATGAAGTTGCTCAGTACGTTAGCAGAAGCGATAGTGGATTCATCATTGTTTGGCATCTTTAAGGTAAGATTAGATAAATTTATTAAAAACAGAAATATTTTTTTTTAACTAACCTTCTAGAGATTGTAAAGTGGAGAGTAGAGAGAATGGTTAGTCTAGATGGTCACTGAAGTTTGTTTTGGCTTTGGAGTTTATTTCTATGTAAACTCCATTGGAAATGGAGAGAAAAGGAAGTTTTGCATTGCCTTCAACACGCTTGTGTCATCTATGGCACAACTTTTTGGCTCACTGGAATTAAGGAAGATTCCTCCTTCTTTACAGGGGTATCTCTTTGGTTCTCTGAACGTGGCACACAATAATTTAGTTTCCTGAAAGTTGAAATATTTTGGCTTAACCAAGGTTATCTGACTCAATAGAAATAGTGAAATTTAACAGATTAAAAATCCTGGAGGTCAGACAAGGCGATCTAGTGGCTCCTTTTGGAATTTAGTTCCAAGTCACTTACACCATTCTACATCTCCTATGTAGAAAATAAGTGAACAGTCTATAGCTATGTACTGAGACATCCTGAGTCACTGATTTTAGAACACCTACTTAGTCAATTTCAAGAGAGCATGAGTCTATGAAGATTACATCCAGCACACTAAAATTATTCTGTCTGTAACAGGGGCTCAGGCGCGAGCCCTATTACTGTATGGGTTTCAGGCGAGGATGAACCAAGATTGCACCCTGCCAGGTGAAGGGAGTTTCACATCAAGGGAGGGGTGGAATGATTAGCCTGCTACGGCTGGCATAAATCTGGCCATGGGGCAAACACCTTTTGCCTTTGGGCACTGGAGCATGAAGGAAAGACCATTAGGACCGTGGACAAAAGAAGAAGAGAAACCTTACCTGTGACCCCCAAGGAAAGCCAGGAGCTTGGGACTCTGGACGATAAAAGGTCACCACCATGAGTCTAAATACTCCCCTGAGAACCCCAACCAGTCGGGTGAGTGCGGGGAAAGACTGCAGGGTACCGGGACAAAGCTCTTCTGGGAACCCCAAGAGCTAAAGAGAGAGGCTTCAGAACGGGGCTCAGATGGCAAGAGCTAGACAGAGTAACCAACTTGTGAAGACTGCTAAGATGTCAGACCTACGATTCAAACAAGCAAGGGAGCAGCAAGGGCAGCTCCCAGCATGAGCTGCAAGAGATGTGGAGGGTGTATTCTGCTTGTAAGACTTTTTAAACCACAGAGAAGCTGGTAATTACAAAGTATCCCTCAGGTATTGGAGCCTAGAGTCCTTATCTGCAGCTCAGAATGCCCTTGCTAATGAGGTAATTAGTGAGGACATTGTCACAATACAGATTCCTGCTGTGTAAATAAAGGCTACTGTGTGACAGTTTATTATCCACATGGCTGTGGTGATTCCTTGCTCAGATACCATCACTGAATCCCTCTTTTCCCTTTTCATTTAAGTCGTGGCAGGCGAGTTTAAAGGGAGACTGAGCTGGGAGTGACCCCCACTCTCACACTGTCAACAAATAATAAGACAGTTTTCTTGAGAACCAAACCATAGAACATAGAACAGAAAGAGACTTATCAAATACAGGCCACCTACAACATCACCTAAAAACAATTCTACACACAATACGTATGTCTTGCAAACAAGTCCATACTGTCATAATTAGAGGCAGCAAGCCAGAAGCTGTGACCCTTTACCTTGATTAATTTCAGCTCGAGAAGGACCCAAATGTTTTTTCTGCTGGGCATTTTTGGCAAGAAGTGTGTGCTTGTCATCACTCCCCGTATCAAGCTCAGAAATGGTGACAGCGAGGATTCTGCAGAAGTTTGCAAGTTGCTGTTGATCAAAACTGGATACTAGACTTGCAAGATTGGGTATATCATCTAACTGTATCATTTCCTAGATGAGACAAATGGTTGATTGATGATCTGATATAATACACCCCAAATCTCTTTTTAAATAGGAGCATTCAAAAAGGAACATAAAAAAGAAAAAGCCAAGGGAAGTGGGTTGAGGTGGGTTGTATTTTCCTGACAGGAACTTTTTTTCAGTTTAATTTTATGGATGATAGATCGGTTTCTTATGGTTGATAGATCTAGTAATCGCTATTGAATGGAACAGTTGCAGATGTTTATTTTGGCATATCTAAACTAGTAATGGTAGATGCCAGGTAGGGTACTGAATAGGTGAAAAATCACTTCAGTTATACCGCTATTCCTTGTTTAACGTCATAGTTACGTTCTTGAAAAATGTTACTTTAAGCAAAACAATGTTAAGCAAATCCAATTACGTCACAGTAATTACCTACTAGCAGGCAGCAGCCAAACAATGTTATAACTGAATGCTGCACAACTTTAAACGAGTATGTTCTCTAATAGATCAGCGACATAAAAATAAAACGATGTTAACTGGGATGACGTTAAGTAAGGAGTACCTGTATCTGGTTCAATGCGCTCCCTCTATAGCATCCACCCCTGGCACTATCAGAGACAGAATCTTGGGCTATGGACCACTGATTTGACCCAGTATGGTACTTCTTGTGTTCTTACGTTAACGGGATAGAAGGGGGTATATGGACAGCAGCAGGTGAAGAGTCCAAAATACAGTTGTGAATTCAATCTGTAATTATGATTCCTTGTGTTTACCAATCTCACAGATGCAAAATTTACACTATATTTTTAAGTGAACTTTTAAGCAAAGACTAAGCTAAACTCTTCTGAAGTTTCATTAATGTGTTCTGTACCTCCAAGTTCATGATGTTAGATAGATGGGAACTGTCTGATAGAAGTTTGGGGAGGGGGAACTGAAGCTTACTTTCATTGTTCACACTATTATTTGTCTGTTTTTTTTAAAAAATAGCAAAACTGCATTATTTGAAGTAGTATTTTTACTCACAAGTATAAAAGCTTGTGTCAAAATATTTCAAATTTATTGTTTACCTATAAGACGACATTGTTCTAATATTCAACACTTCATAAAATTGCAAATAGTAAGTAAGATCAGCCTAAGAGCCACCATGGGACATGCTTTTTGCCAACTTCTAGCAAATAAGCTGTTGTCAGGATAACATGAAAGCAGTTTAGTCTGGTATGTTCTTCAGTTTGTAATAAGGCTAAACAAAGCCCTCAGTTCAACAAATAAAACTGCATCAAGTTACAACAGTTTTCTCTGAGCCAGTTCCAAGATGCCAGTAGATGTGACCTGAAATGTAAACATGGCAGAATCTTGGATAGATTAGATGGTCTCAGGCAGTACTTCATCTATAAAACATGACATGGTAACAAATGGCAAATTTGTTTCATACCAGGTTTGTGAATAGGCACTAATGGCAGGAAACCCTTTTTCTAGTGTGTAACTTTCAAATGATTCCAGAAGAGCAAAACAGTGCAAGTAGAAGGTGAGAGAAGCAGTATCTGGTCAGGAGATCTACTAAAAATCTCACAAGGGGAAATCAGAAATAAGTTTCTTGTATGAATGAACTGCAGGTGACTTGTTCTTAGTTTGTGAAATAGACTGTTTGTCTTATGTAGCTATTAACACTCCTCATGAAAAGCTGCTACCTCACCTACATGCAAGTTGCAGTTCATGCAAAAAAGGTGTGGTTCATTGATTCATTAAAACAATTGTGATTAATGCTGACCAGCATCTTTGAAGCCCTAACAGTTTGATTACAAAGGAATTCCTAAATTTCTTAAATAGTTACACAATTGGGGTTAGGAAAAAAAATCATTATCAGACCTTTTTAACTCCCAGGATGTCTTCGATAAGGGTTGCTGTTTGCAGGAATGTCTTTTTGTTTGTCATCAGTGTAAACAGGAACAACACAAAATCATTTCTTTCTGCCAATCGTTTAGTGACTCCTTCTGTCTGGAATGGTAAGGAATAGTTAACATGCCCATAAATGACAGAACCTAGCAGTACCAAATAAGATGTCACAAATTTCTCACTTACTCCTGCGGCTAGATGAAGTATAGTTTAGTGACTGACACTAACAACTAGATCTCACCTGAGACTAACATGAGGTCTTCAGAAACTTCAATGCCCTAGTATGAAAGTCGCCTTCCTAATCCAAACTGCTTCACTGCTTCAATCAAAATTAAATGCCTGGATCCTACATTGGCTCTATGCCTTACCTCCGTACTGGAGCAACTTCTATCAGCTATGTTATAAAAGCTGAACTCAGACTTTTGCCACAAATATTAAAGCTCTCAGCTAAGCAGATTTTGAGCAACAGGGTAAAAGTCTTGCCCTAATGAACTCATTGACAGAACTTCCATATTTTTCAGAAGGATTTCATTTCAGTATCTGAGGCCAGGAGGTTTGTTTGATTCATTATAATTTATTCCAAAGGGTTCTGTTAAGAATGCTGGAAAAAATAAGATCTACTCTCATTGCATATGTGCCACTGCTACTGTGATACTGAACTGATGCACTTCCTGACTATTTGTAACTTGGCTATAAAAACAGTATACATGGAATCCTGAAGTAATCTTCCACATGATCCAGACAGCACAATCACTGAAATCAGCCAGCAGTTATTTTATGGGTTCGAAACACTATATTTTAGTGAGTTAGGCTAGTCACAGTTTTATTTGACCTAAGAGAAAAAAATAAAAATAAAAATGTGATATATATTTTCAATGCTGGCCTCTCCACTAGTATTCTGAGAACATCACCTGTTAATATTTTTCAAGAGAAAGCCAGTTTCTCTGAAATTGCTCCCACTCAATGACCACCCAGACCACATAATCATTACTGTATTATAGTTTCCCAGGATTACAATAATCTATATACTGGACTCAAATGACTAAGTATGAAATACTGAATATCTGTTACTTGTAACAAATGTTTAAAAACATATTATACATGCAATTTAGGATTCTTAACTTGCCTTTAATATTATCTCTATGTGTCTCTAACCTGTAGCCCTTCCTCAGGACTGAACTTTCGCTGACTGACAAAAGGATGTTCTGCACATAAAATATTTATAGGATCAGACCTAAAACATCTTTAGCCAACACTGAACAGGGCACAAGCCATTCAGGTTAAAATGTGGGCACACATTTTTTTCTAATTTTGAAATTTCAATTTCCAAGTACAAGAGCTGAAAATAACTCTCTCATGGGAACATTATCACGTACACAAACACCCACAGTGCACGGTAGAATTATTAGATACACAGATGCTGCAGAATTACTGAAATGCCTATAAATAAGACTACCAAGTACACCCCTGAAACATGGAAGATGCTGAATTTCAGCTGATTTTGGATTTTAAACTTCACTGTAGAACAACAAGGAAGTTTTTTTTGCTTCCCTGCCTGCCATCTGACACCTCCAGGGAAGGAATTCTACCTGATCAACACATCAAAGAGCTACTCAACACAGCTCACAAAGACACTCATGGACCCAGAGGGACAGACTTCTATCTTCAGCTCCCTCTGTGCAAAAATGAAGTTTATTTCCTACCCATGGGGACTTTTTACCATCTTGTACCATTTACACTTTTCCCAGAGCCTGATGAAGGGACTTCGATCCCAAAAGCTTGCAGAAAAGGACAATTTTCTTGCCATTTTTCAGTTGGTCCAATAAAAGGTATCATTTTGGAACCAAGAGTTTTTGTTTTTTGTATGTCTTTTTGTCTCAGACCAACACGGCTACCAAGTACACCCCTATAAATAAGACATAACTTCAGTAAATATGAGTGAAGAAGGGAGGTGCAAGTCTTATAGGTAACCAGACTTTGGCAAGTGTTGCAAAACAACTCTAAAACCATTCCAGTTTTTTTCTCTTTAAACTTGGGCTTTAAAACATGCATTTTGATTTCCTTACCAAGTTGCATACAGACAACACTGAGGTATGTAATGGGTTTGCCATGAAAAGACTGTACTTACACATATGCAAGTGTTGTACAATATGCTCAAACAGTCCTTGATCAGGTCATCACTTACTACAAAGCAGAAGAAAGACGCCAATTAAATATACAGTCTCCTGGACTGTTACTTTATAAACTACAACCACAGGGCACTTTGTATCACATTTTATAAAGTCAGTAAGACCATCTGAAATCAAGATATAAAATAAGCAAGGTGTTTTGCAGGTAAGTTACTAATGGAACACAGTAGTCTAGTCCAAGAAGTTTACAGGTTGGAGGAAGTGTTTTAAGGCACATTAGTATTGCTCCATTTCTAAATGTCTGTTGAAACAACAGCCTTCTAACCCTGTAGTTCACTTACCCTTTCCCCCAAGAATGCAGTTTCCATCAAGATTTTTGTTCAAAAGTAAAGGTGGAATCTGTCAAAAGCTCCTTCTACAGATCTTGTTCAGATTGAATTGTGCCATGATGCGATGTGATCTCCCCACTTCTCACTGTGCCAGACCCGAACTACAGGATAATGGGGAAAGCAGGGTCTTCCCCTGCCCAGTGAGCTCCACAGGGATGTCTATTTGCTGCGCCCCACCTCCCTCCACAGGGCTGCAAGCACCTCGGAACCAAGCCAAGTGGAGTGAGGTGTGGAACTCAAGCCGCTGGTGGGAGGCAGAATGCAGCCCTGTCTTTACCAGCCTCCCACCACCAGGCTGAGCTTCAAGGGGCTGGTGGAGCCTATCGGAGCACAGCCCAGTGATGGGAGGCAGGCAGAGCCGGCGCTGCGCTGTGGTCCGACTGGCTCCGCCAACCCCAGGGAGTGCAGCCCAGCAGCTGGAGGTGGGAAGAGCCAGGGCTGCGCTCCCCACCAGGCTGAGCCACATGGGGCTGTACAAAGCCACTGGGAGAACACCCGTGGCTCTCCCCTGCCTTCCACAACCTAGCTACTGCTTCAAAACTCAAAACAAAAGCCTTCTGTTTCGTTTGGATTTTGCTGTTTCGAGCTCAAAACAAGTCGAAGCAACGTCGAAATGAAACAGTCAAGGAAATTTTGCAAAATTTTGCAAAGGAGCCGCAGCAGAGACTAGTGCAGAGCAGACTCCAGAAGACTGCCCAGTGGCGGTGGGAGGGGAGGGTGCTTCCCCCCCCACCCCACACTCAGCTGCATTTTCTTTGTCACCACTGCTGCCAGCCTGGGCCCTGTGGCAGCTCCAGGCTCGCCTGACGGGCTGGGCAGTAGCAACAGCAGGGCACGAATTGCTGCTGGGGTGGGGGAAAAGCAGCCGCTCCCCCTCCCACCACTGGCACTCCCTGCAGCAGCCACTTGGAGCCCACATGGGGCTGCCTGTGCCCACTCTCTGTTGCTACCACTGCCCCACGGGCAGCAGAGACATGGCAGAGAGATAGGACATCCCTGCGCGGGCTCTGGGCGGCTGCCCCAGGGAGCACTGGCGGTGGGAGGGGAAGGGGATGCTTTTCCTCCCCTGTGCTGAGCAGCAGCTTGCTCCCCCCACCACCTCTACTCAGTCCAGATGGGCGAGAGCAGGGTGCGCAGGGTCAGGGCTGCTTGTGGTCATCCTCACCTGTGCCATGGGGCTGGGAGAGAGTGGGCACGTGGCAGCCAGGCAGGAGCAAGGGACCCGCACTGGTGCATCGGGGCCAGCACCGGCAGGGCCCAGAGCAGGCAGCAGGAGCGCAGGGTCCCAGCTGACTCGGGCTCTATGGAGCTGGGCCAACTCCCTTCTCTCCCTGCTGGCTCCACAGTCCCCTGCCAGCCCATGCCCCATGCTCCTGCTGTACTGCTCTGGGCCCTGCCAGGGCTGGCCCTGAGATACCAGTGTGGGACCCATGCTCCTGCATGCCTGCTCACTTCCACTCCCCCCACCCCCACTTTCACCCCCCCTTCTTACTTGAATTTCTTGCTTGGGGCAGGGATATGCAAACAGCCCCAGGGTCCCAGGCCAGAAGCCTCTGCTAGCCAGGGGCTTCTGGCTGGGGCTGGGTGGGCCTTGCTATTGCAGGAGCCTGCCAGGGCTTCCCTTGGGTCCTACTGCCCCTGGCTGCTGTCATCTTTGACAGAGAGCTGGGGCAGATGAATATTAATTTTCTAATATTTTGCTGTATTTTGCCCACCCCTGCTGTAAATTCTTTCGAGAAGGAGACCAAGAAACTGTAAAATCAGGCATATAAGACATTATAAATTATGCACTTACTTTTTTGTTTCTTTTTTTGTGTAATCAGAGTTGGCCTCATAAGAATTTCCACGAGAAGCTGTGAAGATAAGGTAATTAATTAACAGTGGGGTCATCTTAATAGAAATAATCAGTATTGCAAATTGTTTTATTGACTTTCAATGCCAAACACTAATATCAATCCAAAATCTATTGAAATCCTTCTAGAAGTTGTGACAAATAGCGAGAGTGAACCAGTAGAACCAAAGTCACTTCCAATTGTCTGAAATAAATGTTTAGTTCTTGTTCTGTTTTTGAAAGAAGTCAGGCAACACCCACACAAGCATTAACACACTGCACTTCCCAAAAGCAAAACAGTGGAGACAGCACAGAGTACATCCAACTTGTCAAACAGCATTTTGAAACAAGTACTGTTTTCCATCCCAGGTAAAATATAGTAAAAAAAGCTATATAGTAGATGGATGGCAAGAACACCAAGATTATAATGACAACCCATACTTCAAGTTTCAGCATGATTTCAGACTGCCACAGTTATTTCCCTTATGAACAGAGGTAAACAACTTCCAAAATGTTATATATAAAACAAACAAAAGTTAAGCTATCACTAAATAGAAAGTAATGACTACCAAGCTACCTTCTGTTGCTGCTTGCCATCCCCCGTGTTCCTAAAGAAGTGATTCTCAACCAGGGTGACAGAGCACTGTGAGGTACCCAAAGCGTCAGAAAATGAGCACAGGTCAAGGCTCCTCCCTACTGGCCATTGCCCCAACCCCACTACCTGGCCCCTATGCAAGAAGGTAAGCAATGTAATAAATAAATTCATTTTTTAAATCAGAGCGCTGCTCAAGTCACATAAGTTAAGGAGGGTGCCTCAGGTCAAAGAAGGGATGCTCTGAGCCCAAAATGGTGAGAACCACTGCCCTATCATCCTTGCTGCTAGCAGCCATTACACCAGAATTTTAAGAAAATATTCTGGAACAGCTAAGCTTTGAAAGCAAATTGCAACAAAAAGAAGGCTGCTGGGCTGGGTAAGGTACAGATGGAAAATAAGTTTATTTTCAGTTTAATACCTGGAAAAAGAAAGCAAGAGGTTCTATAGATAGAAAAGATCCAAAGAAGCAGAACCTCAGTTTGCTCTGAAGAATATTTATGCCTTGACTAAACCAAATGTAGGTGTTTAGTCATTTGGAACTAAAAATGAAACTAGCATATCAGGAAATCTCTGGTGTCAAGCTTGGCCCAATAAGTAGACTGCATTTGCCCATCATAAAGGCATGATATTAGTTTTAATTAAGTGACCTCTCACTTCAAAATTTAAAACCTGCTAATCTACAAAGAGTAGGCTAACAGATAACTGCCTACACCTAAATAAGGTAAAGACAGCTTTTGTATTTTCTAAATAATACTAAAACTGAAGCATCTGACTAACAGGTGTCTGTCTCAGATACTGAAATGCACACAAAAATTCCTAATAGGTCTATTAGATTTACAACAAATTCCAGGTTTAGCTACAGTAACTCTTGGTTGCTCTGAATTTTTAATCTGATTTAAATGAGGAAAAAATGAACAAATGCAGAGCAAGCCACTACAACCATACAGTACTGCAATTTTGATTCAGCTTTAAGAAAGATGAAAGCATTCTGCCTCCTGAGCCTGAGACTGCTGCTCTGATTAATTCACAGCTGATCATCTGTTTTAGCTAAGACCCATTTATTATATTAGCTCAGTATGGCCTTCCTGGCTATTTACACGTGAGAACCAGCTGCTAGAATGAGTCATTAAGTTCTGTTAAAAGGATATTCATTACAGTTCATAGATTCATAGATGCTAGGGTTGGATGGGACCTCAATAGATCATCGAGTCCGACCCCCTGCATAAGCAGGAAAGAGTGCTGGGCCTACATTACCCTAGCTAGATACACATCTAGCCTTCGCTTGAAGACCCCCAGGGTAGGGGAGAGCACCACCTCCCTTGGGAGCCTGTTCCAGACCTTGGCCACTCGAACTGTGAAGAAGTTCCTCCTAATATCCAATCTAAATCTGCTCTCTTCTAGCTTGTGGCCATTATTTCTTGTAACCCCCGGGGGCGCCTTGGTGAATAAATACTCACCAATTCCCTTCTGTGCCCCCCTGATGAACTTATAGGCAGCCACCAGGTCGCCTCTCAACCTTCTCTTGCGGAGGCTGAAAAGGTCCAGTTTCTCTAGTCTCTCCTCGTAGGGCTTGGCCTGCAGGCCCTTAACCATACGAGTGGCCCTTCTCTGGACCCTCTCCAGATTATCCGCATCCTTCGTGAAGTGCGGCGCCCAGAATTGCACGCAGTACTCCAGCTGCGGTCTGACCAGCGCCCGATAGAGGGGAAGTATCACCTCCTTGGACCTATTTGTCATGCATCTGCTGATGCACGATAAAGTGCCATTGGCTTTTCTGATGGTTTCGTCACACTGCCGACTCATGTTCATCTTGGAGTCCACTAGGACTCCAAGATCCCTTTCCACTTCCGTGCCACCCAGCAGGTCATTTCCTAGGCTGTAGGTGTGCTGGACATTTCTCCTCCCTAGATGCAGCACTTTGCATTTCTCCTTGTTGAACTGCATTCTGTTGTTTTCTGCCCACTTGTCTAACCTGTCCAGGTCTGCTTGCAGCTGCTCCCTGCCCTCCGGCGTGTCCACTTCGTCCCATAGCTTAGTGTCATCTGCAAACTTGGACAGAGTACATTTCACTCCCTCATCCAAGTCGCTGATGAAGACATTAAAGAGTATCGGTCCAAGGACCGAGCCCTGTGGGACCCCATGCCCACACCCTTCCAGGTCGAAACCGACCCATCCACCACGACTCTCTGGGTGCGATCCTCCAGCCAATTCTCCACCCACCGGACTGTGCAGTCATCCAAGTCACAGCCCCTTAACTTGTTCACCAGTATGGGGTGGGATACTGTATCAAAGGCCTTCCTGAAGTCCACGTATACGACATCCACCCCTCCTCCTGTGTCGAGACGTTTTGTAACCTGGTCATAAAAAGAGACTAGATTGGTCAGGCACGATCTGCCTGCCACGAACCCGTGCTGGTTTCCCCTCAGCATAACTTGCCCTGCCGGGCTCTCACAAATGTGAGCCTTGATAATTTTTTCAAAGACTTTGCCAAAGATGGAGGTGAGACTAACTGGCCTATAGTTGCCCGGGTCCTCCTTCCTCCCCTTCTTGAAAATGGGGACCACATTGGCCCTTTTCCAGTCCTCCGGGACTTGACCCATGCGCCACGAGCGTTCAAATATTCCCGCCAGTGGCTCTGCAATGATGTCGGCCAGTGCCTTCAGTACCCTCGGATGCAGCTCATCCGGGCCTGCCGACTTAAAGGCATCCAGTTCTTCCAGGTGACCCTGCACCACCTCAGGGTCCACGCATGTCTGGTGCCTTGATGCTGCCTCCCTACACTCCCAGTGAGAGACTTGTCATGCCTCTCGCTTAGGAACACTGAGGCGAAGAACTCGTTGAGGAGTTCAGCCTTGTCCCCTCTGTCCGTCACCAATTGTTTCTGCCCATTTAGCAGAGGTCCTATTCCTCCCTGGGCCTTCCTTTTACTCCCTATATATCTAAAAAACAATTGAGAGCTGAGTTAAAAGTTTCAGTCTTGGTTTTAAAAGACAAGTTTAAAACAAGCATTGACCTTGAAATTTAGTAAGTTAAAAACATAGGGCATTTTTACATGTGGTAAAAATACATGGCACTAGGCACTTTAATTAGTGAACCACGTTAATTAGAAGCGCCTGCATGCCATGGGTATCAACCAACATCCTCGCACTGAAAAAATGCCAACAGGATACTACTCTACACTAAAGCTCATCAAACATATTATATTTCAAAGAGCCCCACCACCACTTTTTCAGTGCAGAGATGTGCAGCGCGGCTGATATACATGATGTGGAAGGTTACCAGAGTACATCAATTTCTGTGCTCCAGCACACTCAATTAATCGAGTCTGTTTCAACTGGCTGGATGTCCAGTGTGTTGGAGCAGGCTCCATGCATGGGTATAGGAGCCCATAGGTACTGCATCTCCTACAAAGCCCTGAAAACTATGAGTTTTCTTCCACCTGATCCAATCTCTCCTCTAAACCCAAACTCAAAACATTATTTTCTGCTCCTGTTACCAAATGAAAAACCAAAACAAGCAGTAGGAAAATGGAGAACAGTGAGCTGTCAAATGCACATAAATAAGCAAAGCAAACTGAAAGAGGAAAAGAAAATGTTTCCATAATCTTGTTGTAGTGCTTGGTAGATCAGGAGGTCATAAAGAGTAAAAGAAGATTACCATGATTGCCTTTTTAGCTTGCTCACTTGAAATATCCTCATTTTTTTCAAAAGCACTCAGTACTGGCCAAACTGCTGAAATCACTATGAGTTGTACCATTGACTTGGAGAAGCAAAGTTAGCTGAACTCCAAACATTATTGAAAACCCCTCTGCTGCTTCATTCCCTGGTGGCAGCAACAGGTAGCTGTGAAAACATCAGATTTAAAGAAAAAGCCTGGCAGGAAAAAAGAGCAGCTTCCTACCAACACTGCAGTTTGCTTTGCAATTTTTCAGGAAAAAAGTTAGAAATACATATAAAAAAGCATTTTAAATGCCTCCATTTGAGTTAACTGATGATTTTCATGTTCTACTGATTTTATATGATAGGGATCAAAATCAGCACAGTCTATTTTAAACAAAATAGTATTTAAAAAAAAAACCACACCACATATATTACTAAAGGAAAGAGGCAGTCAACTTAAAACAGCAAAATGGGAAAAAGCAAAAAAAGGCAGGCAAAAAGAGAATCAGCTAGTGATTCAGGTCAAGAAAATTACCAACTTCTGAGAAAGGCAAAAGCAACAGCTTAAGTCCTGTTACCATACAGTTGAGAAATCTTGTATAAGTGAAGTATGCCGCAGAATGAAGAAATAAAACTGTCTCAATTTCATTTTAAACAATTACTACTTGGTTTTAACAGAACCCTCCCTTCTTCCCTCTTGAAACAGAAGACTGGAAGTTAGATGCACAATCTCTTCTAGACATGCAGGTATATTCCTAACAAGGCTGTCAATCACCATTAATGTGGGTGATTAATGCAAAAACCACTGGCTCAGCCACATGAGGTATACTGATATATTGGTGCCATATAGGAACACTTTGTCCAGGTGTGCAGCCTGCCTGTGGCCAGGAATACAGCTCAGCAGCATGTAGGTAAGTCTGTGGAAGGGAAGGGGTGGGGTGGCGAGGGAGAGCAGATTGAGGACTCCACGGTGAGGGACAGAGTGGGGCAGGGGCAGGGGCTTGGGTACCCTGGGGCTGGGGCAGGTAGTGGAACAGAGCCATGGGAGGCTCGTTCAAGGGTATGGGGGCTTCCTATCACTGCACACACCCCCAAGGGAGGCATGGGGAGCATGTGCCCACCAGATTTGTGTGCGGGGCAGAGGTGGGCTGCCTGCTGAAGGCTTGGGCTCTGCACCCTGCTGCCTTTGTCCTGGGAGTTGCACAACACCATGTTGTGCCTCCCATTGCTGGGCGGGCAGGGAAAGCAGAGCAGCCAGTGCGCAGCTCCCAGGACAGAGGCAGTCAAACCCCAGTTTATTAGGACAGCTATGCGTCTGTCCTGCTATGCGTCTGTCTAGCTATTTGCTAGCATTTGATACTGTAGAAAAAAACCTTATTAGCAGCATTACTTTCAGTCCAGCAAATCTCATAACAATTAAAGGTTTGGCTTTGATATTTAAAGTATTTTCCAAGTAGAGAAACCCATCTTGTAGTTAAAGAGCAAATGGAATGTGAACTAATGAAATTTCGTGTTGACTGAATACACGCCATTGAACTTGTTTGTTCAAATTCCAGTCCCATACCGATGTTCTGACAATGGCACGGTACTCAGGGCACTGAGATTCCTGGATAGAATGCACCTGAGACGTACAGAGTATTACCTGAGTAGCTCACGTATGTTTCTAGCAGAAATTGGGATCCTTAAAAATATTTATACAACTTCTTTACAAATTATGCAAGATATACAAATGCTCAGAAGCTTCTTACTTGAAATAATGATTAACTTGATCTGCTAACTGCTTACCACCACCAAGAATTTGTAGATCACACTGACATATCAGTTAGCAATATAAAGAAAGGTAATGTTGTTAAAGGCACAAGATCTAGAACAGAAACTTACCAAGTCTCTCATACCACATATGCAGATGGGAAGAATAGGGAGTTCCTTCCTTTTAACCACATATTAGTTCGGAAAAACTCGGTTCATGCAATTTGGCTAGTAACTAGGCATCTAACTTCATGAAAGATTTCCCACACCGTATGATCGCAAAAAAAAGCAAAAAAAGCTTCCGATTCAAAGCTGTTTGCATTTATAAATCCTCCAAATGTCTGACTGAAACATTCTTGCATTGTTTACTATCAAAGTTCCTCAGAGATTACTATATTATAGCCATATCTAACCCTCACACCTCCCAAAAAACCAAACCAAACAAACAAGAACACTTACATCTACTCCTCCAAACAGATCAAATGTGTATGTGTTTGGGTAAGTGGACTCTTGAGCAGGTTTTCTATCGTCTGTGACAAATGCCATGGCCTCCACTGAAAGAAGTGGAGAAATTTCCTGTAAGGAAAAACCCACATGTGTTCACTCATAAAACTTTCACACTGCAGCATTTCTGTAACAGCCCTGGAGGAGCAAACAATTCCTGTGCAATTATTAGGGGGTGTGCGAAACAGGCCGTATTCAATTCGGATTCAGCCCAAATGAGGGGACAGCGATTCGATTAGTTGATTCTGATCACTGTCCTGATCCGATTTGGCTGAATACAAATCTGAAGATTCGATGCTGATTCAGAGAATCAGCGATTTGGTGATAGATACAGTTTTAAATGTTTTTGATATATACCTCAAGGTACCAGGTGAGGCTCATGAACGCTGAGATGGTGGAGCAGATGAAGTGGCTCAGTGATCAGCCATGGGGAGGGACCCCCAGGTGCCCCCCCAGACCCAGGATGCACAGGTCACTGAGCTGGGGTGGGGGGGGAAGCTCCCTGCGCACTTCATGGCGGACCTGGAAGTGGACAGGAAGTGCTTCTGGTCGACTTCCAGGTCCACCACCGAGCACTCTGGTGACCCCCCCGTGGGACACCCCATCCGCCCTGTGGAGGGTTCCAATTCGATTCAGAGAGATTAAAGGGTCTCCTGATTTGATTCGGATTCTGAGATTCGGCCACTGAATCAGGCTGAATCTCCACTAAATCGAATCAGATACCAAAGCTTCACACAGCCCTAGTAATTATGTGCTTTTCTATTTATGCTAGTTCACAGATATCATAAGACCTTCCCTTAATGCCACATAATCAATGAGAACATAAAAGGAATTTCAAGGACTAAAGCCAGAATTGGATCAGGTAAAGTTTCTTAATATGCCAAAATACAGAGCCTGGTTTTCAATAACAATAGTCGTATTTCAAAATCAGGGGCTGAGAACACATTACCTTAAGGATGTTTTGGCACTGGGAGAAGTCGCTGTTTGGGTGGCTGTTCTCATATAGTTTCTGCAAGAGTAGGGGAATTCCATTCCATTTAGCTTGTTTGTCTCTTTCCTTTAACAAGGCCTCTGTGATCTACAAAGAAGGATGAGAGAATATTGGTTTTCTTTTTTTTTTTTCCCCTCTGCCCTTTCCCCAAACTGAATATCACCATTATGCAACTGCACAAACCACCTTTACCACATTTTCAAATTTGGTGAGCTCATTCTGTTTTACCCACTTCACAAAATCCATGATAATTGAATGGGTGGTTTAAGGTTTTAACTTTAATTTTTAACTACATTTCAAGAAAAAAACTCAAGAATCAGTAGAATACTTCATGTAACATTAGTTCTCCCAAATACAGAATAGCAGTGCTGCAGTCTACCTTTTTTTCCTCTCTGCTCACTTGTGCAGGATTAGCATTTGGCTAATTTTATGCTTAGACCACTGTGGCCAATCTGTTTTCACTGTCAAGACATCTGTGTTTTCAGACTTCTAGGACATTTAATATGTCTTTCCATATTGATATCAGATTGACTATAAAGTCTCAATAGTTCCACTAAATTTCATAGTTTCATAGTTTGTAGGGTTGGAAGGGACCAGAGCAGATCATCAAGTCTGACCCCCTGCCATGGCAGAAAAAAGTACTGGGGTCAAACAACACCGGCAAGGTGTTCATCTAGCCTCCTCTTAAAGACCCCCAGGGTAGGAGCCAGCACCACTTCACTTGGAAGTTGGCTCCAGATCCTAGCCGTCCTGACAGTGAAGTAGTGCCTCCTGATGTCTAATATGAATTTACTCTCTGCCAGCTTGTGACCATTATTTCTAGTCACTCTTGGTAGCGCTTGGGGGAACAGGGACTCCCCCGATGCCTGTTGGTAAAATTTAATTAGTTTGTATTTTCCCCTCCTACTGACATCAGTAAAGCTCCAAGATGTATGCTGCTCTCAGCATAAACAGTTTCTTGTCTCCTTAACCGAAGAACTACATTGGTCCAAAGTGGAGAAAACATGAGCTAAAATTCTCTCTCTATAAAGGGCTATATATAGTCTGTCTGCATGTCTGTTTGTTGTTAATGCTTTTAGCCAACTGTGCATGCACTGCTGAGAGGGTGGGCGGCGACTGGCTGCGCAGGCCCACGTTTGAGGTGCTGCAGGGGAAGTTTGTGACAGTGGCGAACACACCCCGGCTACCCAAACAATGGGGTTTCCTCATGCCTCCCTGCCTGAGGGTGAAGGGGGAGGGGTCATGGTGGCAACAGCTGGCAGGGAGGGAGAGGCAGCAGAGGAGGGAGTCTGCATGGCCCTGGCCGGGCGTGGGGTGGGGGGAGGGAAAGGGGAGGGTCATGGTGGCAGCTATTGTTAGGGCTGGCTGGCAGGGAAGGAAGAGGGGAGAGGAGGGGGGCAGTCATGGTGGAGGTACCCCCCCCGCCGTGACAACAGCTGGTAGGGTGGGGGAGTTGTAAAGGGGGGCGGGGAAAGACCTGTTGCGAGGAGGAGGTTGGCGGGGGGAAGGAGCCCCCGCACTGGAGGAGGAAGTGGCAGTGGCAGAGGGAGTCTTTACAGGGCTGACCCCAAAGGGTGAGCAGGGGATGAGGGGGGGGCCATGTAAACACTCCTTGAAATCCATCATTCTTGACAGGCAATTAGCTAGTTCTAATATTATAAAAGCCTTAGTCTGTTTGCAATACTTTATTCGCATTCTGATTGGTTATCAATCTGACTGACTGGTTACCAATCAAACTGACTGAGGCCGCTTGCTCCAGGACCTTGGTTGTCATGGGTGACTTCAATTACCCGGACATCTCGTAGGAAGATCACTCAGCAAAATCCGAGCGGTTGCAAAGCTTTCTCTCGTGCGTGGATGACCTCTACCTGACTCAAGAAGTCTATGGGCCAATGAGAGGCAAAGCGCTGCTCGACCTGGTACTGGCTATGGGGGACGACCTAGTGATTGATGGGAAGCTGGGTGACAGCAACCACGAGCTGATCACCTTCACCATCTGCCGTAAAGCTGGCAAGTCAGTCAGCAACACAGAAGTCCTTGACTTGAGAAAAGCCGACTCTGACAAGCTCAAGAGGCTTGTCGGTCAGGCCCTCAGGGACCATGACCCCAGGGAGATCGGAGTTCAAGACGAGTGGTTGCTTCTCAAGGAAGCGATCCTCAATGCACAAACTAAATCTATTCCAACACGGAGGAAAGGCAGCAAGAAGGCACAGCAGCCCTCCTGGCTCTCTAGGGACCTAGCGGACCTCCTGCGGCTAAAAAGGAAAGCCTACAAAGGATGGAGGACGGGTTTCACCTCCAAGGAGAATTATTCTGCACTGGTCCAGTCCTGCAGGGAGCAAACCAGGAAAGCCAAGGCTGCAACTGAACTCCAACTAGCTTCAAGCATCAAGGACAACAAAAAGTCCTTTTTCAGATATGTGGGGAGCCGGAGGAAAAGCAAGGGCAATGTTGGACCCCTGCTAAACCAGATGGGGCAACTGACAACTGACGCCCAGGAAAAAGCCAACCTATTAAATAGGTACTTTGCATCAGTCTTTCATTAGTCCCATGGGATGCCCATGCCTGCTATGGGACAGGGAGATCTGGGTGAGGGGGATCCCCTACCCTCCATAAATGCTGACCTCGTGAAGGAACACCTTGAGAAGCTGGATACCTTCAAGTCAGCTGGCCCTGACAATCTGCACCCCAGGGTACTCAAGGAGCTGGCGAGCGTCATAGCCCAGCCCCTGGCACAGATCTTTGAAAACTCCTGGCACTCTGGTGTAGTGCCCGAAGACTGGAAGAAGGCCAATGTGGTGCCGATCTTCAAGAAAGGGAGGAGAGTGGATCTGGCTAACTACAGGCCCATTAGCCTGACTTCTCTCCTGGGGAAGATCTTAGAAAAGTTTATTAAGGAGGCCATCCTTGAGGGACTGGCCCAGGCTAACATTCTAAGGGACAGCCAGCACGGGTTTGTTGCGGGTAGGTCTTGTCTGACCAATCTCATTTCCTTCTATGACCAGGTGACCTATCACCTGGACGAGGGAGAAGAGATTGATGTCATATATCTTGACTTCCAAAAAGCTTTTGATCTGGTATCCCACGATCACCTCTTGGCCAAACTGCCCAGTTGGGGCCTTGGCTCCACCACGATCCGCTGGCTGGGAAATTGGCTTCGTGGTCGGACCCAGAGGGTTGTGATTGATGGCAGTCACTCATCGTGGTGCCCTGTGACCAGTGGGGTCCCTCAAGGCTCTGTCCTAGGACCCATCCTGTTCAACATCTTCATTAACGATGTGGAGACTGGAGTCAGGAGTGGACTGGCCAAGTTCGCCAATGACACCAAACTTTGGGGCAAAGCATCCACGCCAGAAGATAGGCGGGTGATCCAGGCTGACCTGGACAAGCTCAGCAAATGAGCAGACGAGAATCTGATGGTGTTTAACACTGAAAAATGCAAGGTTCTCCACCTTGGGAGGAAAAACCTGCAGCACCCTTATAGGCTCGGCAGTGCTACGTTGGTTAGCACTACAGAAGAAAAAGACTTGGGGGTCATCATTGACCACAAGATGAACATGAGCCTCCAGTGCGATGCTGCAGCTAGTAAAGCGACCAAAATGCTGGCGTGCATCCATAGATGCTTCTCGAGCAAATCCCGGGATGTCATTCTCCCCTTGTACTCGGCCTTGGTGAGGCCGCAGCTGGAGTACTGTGTCCAGTTTTGGGCTCCACAATTCAAAAAGGATGTGGAGAAGCTTGAGAGAGTCCAGAGGAGAGCCACGCGCATGATCAGAGGTCAGGAAAACAGATCTTATGATGACAGGCTGAGAGCCATGGGACTCTTTAGCCTGGAAAAGCGCAGGCTCAGGGGTGATCTGATGGCCACCTATAAGTTTATCAGGGGTGACCACCAGGATCTGGGGGAACGTCTGTTCACCAGAGCGCCCCAAGGGATGACAAGGTCGAACGGTCACAAACTCCTGCAAGACCGTTTCAGGCTGGACATAAGGAAGAATTTCTTTATTGTCCGAGCCCCCAGGGTCTGGAACAGTCTGCCAGCGGAGGTGGTTCAAGCACCTACATTGAACACCTTCAAGAGTAAATTGGATGCTTATCTTGCTGGGATCCTATGACCCCAGCTGACTTCCTGCCCTTTGGGCAGGGGGCTGGACTCGATAATCTCCCGAGGTCCCTTCCAGCTCTAATGTCTATGAAAATCTATGAAAGTCAAATGTTTAACAGCGGTTAGATGACAGAAATTAATTTCACTGAAGAGTTCAAGGACCACCAGTTTTAAAAGCCTCCCATTCTTGCCTGCAGTTTACCCCTGCCCTAGGGGTAAACTGTTATTAAGGGTCTGAAATCCCATTCTGCTTTCAAATGGTACAGAACACTGTGAGTCTTAAAAACAGAAGCTGCTAAATTTGTTAAAATTCAAGTGTTGGAACAACTTGAAACAAAATAGAAAACAAGAGTTTTAAAATCTCTCCAACAAACTGTGTTTGGTGAAACTTAATACTTACAAGACTTTACAACCAGCATTACTCCTTCATCTTAGTAGTAAATTGACAATCTAACTCAATACTTACGACTATTTAAAAATTCCTATTAGCACCTCTTGAAATCTCTGACCTATACATTCTTCCCTTCAAAAAACAGAAGACAGCAAAGCAAACACACCAACTTATACAAGGACCTTAAAAACCCAAAGCCCAAAATCCAGCTTGTTCCCACCTCATCAGATGCTCAGAGAAAGATAACCCTCACACTGATAAGAAACTCTGTACCAGTAAGGCAACTGTAGAGAAAATGAATTCCAAAGCCTGCCAATGGGTCCTTGATTTGTAGACTGGTGTCTTCCAGAGTAGGTGACCAAGGAAGCATGGGCCTACACTCAGACCAATGGCATTTCTTTGTCTATCTGTATGAATACAGTAATTCTTGAGAAATGCATCTAGTCAATCCAGAAAAGGTTCTTTGGGTAAATCTGATGATATCTTTTATTAGAAAAAAAAATTCTTAGCAAGTTTGGGTTTAAAAACCCTTTGTTAGGCTGAAGAAGCATGTGCAGTTGGCATATGCTCGTCCTGGAGGGAATGAATGGTAAAGAAGCCAGAGGCTCATACGTGTGCAAGAAAGCTGGTCGGTGAAAATGTAAATTGAGAAGTCAGTGGGTTCCAACTAGTTAGTTGGTCTAATAAAAGATATCAAATTGACCCAAAGAGCCTTGTCTGCCTAGGTCTTTAGACCAACCTACAACACACACCCCTGTAACATGGAAGATATCGAATTTTGCCGTTTGAAAATGGAAACTGTACAACATGAAAAAGAAAAAAGCCAACTCAACAGTGACATATTTTTTAAGGCTATGCAAGAAACACAACATCATTCCCAGAGGACTAAACATCCACAATCCTCTGACTACTACACACAACTCCAAATATGCTTTACAACTATGCAGGAGAACGTCAGAGAAAAATAGAAATCATCTTCTTTACATAATCTACTCCAAAAGAGACCAACTCAGGAAGGAAATCAACGCATGATACAACCTAAAAGAGAAAAATCCAGACATCTTCCCTAATATTATACAACTACCAGATTGCCTGCAAGAATGATGGGGAGGGGCAAGCAGGGGCGGAGCTCTGCATCCAGCAGTGCACCACTGTGCCCCGCCCCACTCTGGTTCTGTGCCTGCTATACCCCCCAGGCACTCCGGATCCAGCTCTGCTCCACCCACCACTCCAGGTCCGGCCCTGCTCCACTCTCCTGGCTGGTCTGGGTCTGACGGCACTCTATCCTTCCTCTCTGCTGAGCCAGGTCTGGACCTGCTCCAACCCCACTGCCCGTGCCAAGTCATGCTGCGCTCCATACCCGCTTCCCCACTGCTCTGGGTTTGGTCCCACTCCACCCCCCTGCCTCACTGCTCTGGGTCCAGCCCCACTCCAACCCGCCACTGCTCCATGCCTCCCCACCTCTCTGGGTCTGGCCCCACTCCCCCCTGGCCTCTCCAGGTCCAGCCCTGCTCTACCCCTTTTCCCATCACTCTGGGTCTGGCCCTGCTCCACTCCCGCTCCCCACCGCTCCAGGTCACGCCCGCTCCCCACCGCTCCAGGTCTGGCCCCGCTTTACCCCTCCTCCCATCTGCCTGGCCCATGTCCACCTCCCACCTTCCCTGCCCACCTCCTCCCCCTTCCTGCCGGCTGTTCTGGGGAGCGTCGGAGCCAGGTGGGGGGGGGGGGGCACCACCACCATGATTCCCCCCACACCCATCCTCAGGCAAGAAGACATAGGGAAGCCCCACTGCTTGGGAGGCTGGGGCATCTTTGCCACAAACTTCCCCAGCAGTGGCTCAAACATAGGTCCGTGCAGCCAGGGCCATGCAGGCAATCACTGCCCACCCTCTCGGCGGTGCATGTGCAGTTACCCAAAAGTGTTACGGACAGACGCACACACGGACACATGAACAGACAGACAATGCCTTTTATTATATTAGAGTGGATACAATGAAACTACAAAAAATTTTCTACAACATCTGTTTAACATAAAAAGAAAAAATGGAACAAATTACTCCAGGAACAACTTTCCCAGCCATAAAACAACCATCAGAGAAACAACACCAACACCTTACAACATTCAAGCCTCAGACTTGATGAAAATGAAAGCGGCAACCAACCCTCAAATATCAATCTTTCCACGTACACACTTACCAAAACTCAAAAATCTGTCCTTTCTAAAGGCCTAAATTTCTGTCCAGAAAAATACCCATATACAATACTTCAATGTGGAGAACTAGAAGAATTCTGTTTTCCTGACCTCTGATCATGTGCGTGGCTCTCCTCTGGACTCTCTCAAGCTTCTCTACATCCTTTTTGAATTGTGGAGCCCAAAACTGGATGCAGTACTCCAGCTGCGGCCTCACCAAGGCCGAGTACAAGGGGAGAATGACATCCCGGGATTTGCTCAAGAAGCATCTATGGATCTATGATGACCTGATGACATGATGATCAGCATCCAGAATGGTAAAATACAGACCACGTCATACAAGAAACCCACCAACCAACATACATAGCTGCACAGAACCAGCAATCAGCCTAAACACACCAAGAAACCTATGATATACAGCCAAGCCCTCAGATACCGCTGAATGTGCTCTGAAAACACCTGGGATTGCTACCTCACAAATCTTAAAAAGGCTTTCACTCAACAAGGACACTCCTCCAGAGAGATTGATCGCGCATTTGAAAGAGCTATCTGGATACCACATGAAAAATTGCTGCAATACAAAAGGAGAACCCCCACGAATCGCACACAGCTGGTTATGGCATATCACCCCTCCCTCAAACATACACAGAAAATCCTCAAAGAATTGCAACCCATACTAGAAGAAGACCCAATTCTTAAAGAGATCTTCTCAGAACCACCCATCCTAGCTTTCAAACAAGAACCGAACCTTGCTAACTTCATCACTAGAAGCAAACTTCCTACTGCCCAAAGCACACCGAATGGATCCAGACCATGCCATGACAAGAAATACAAAACCTGCCAACATACCTCCACCACCCCCAAAATTACTACACCCCACAACAGAACCATCACCATTCCTGGATCTTACAGCTGCACCTGCACAAATGCAATATATCTCATTCAATGCACCAAATAAATGCCCTGATGGAAAATACATAGAAGAGAACAAACAACGACTGCACACCAGAATGAATGCACACTGGAAATCTATTAAAGACAAGAATACCCAATTACCAGTGGGAGCACATTGCTCACAAGAAAATCACTCTCTCTCCAATCTCTCAGTTCTAATCCTCAGTTCATGCCCAGCACTGTTGTGGCTCCCAGGCTGACACGTGAAGCAACTGCAAGAAGTCTTGCTCAGTCCCAAGCTAAAGTATGTTCAACTGCTCTATGAAGATGGCATATTCACAGTTTAGCACATAGGAGCTGAAAGGCATAGGTGGGCAATTATTTAGGCTGGAGGGCCACTTCGGGAGTTTTGGTGAAATGTTGTGGGCCAGGTCAACACCCCCACCCCCCAGCTCATAGCCCTAGAAGTCTGTGTTCTCTATGTGTGGGTGTGTGTGCACATGCATGCCCCGCTCCCCTCCAAAGCGAACACAACCCCAGGCATCCAGGGAATGTGCATGTGTGCATGCACATGTGTACGGAACATGGGCATCTGGGGCACGACTGGGCCACCACCAACTTTCACATGGTCAGCATGGACAATACCGCATCTTGTGCAACTCTCCATTCCCTGGGGTGATGGAGAGCAGGTGCCATGAGCCCATGGTCCCTGATTTTGTCATCAGCAACATCATCACCCCCTAAATCCTCATTCAGGTCCTGCCTAGCTTGTTCTCACCTGACTCATGAGGCCCTATGGGAGGCAACTGAACCACTGGAATAAGCACTTCACTTTGGAGCACGTCAACTGTGGACCAGATAAGCCCCAGGGAATTATGCGCCCACATAATTTTGCATGGAAAATGTATGACTGTGCATAATTACAAAATATAGCACAATTCCCCAGGATGTAGCTAGTGAGTGGGAAGGGGACCTCCTGCCTGCAAGGGTGGACATGGGTGTGTGTGTGGAGGTACTGGGTGGGTATGGGCCACCTACCCCACGGTACACAGCTCCTGCTGCTAGTGGCAGCAGCAGGTGGCAGGCCCTCAAGGCACTCTTGGCCAAGGGAAGCAAAGCCCCCAACACTGTATGGCTGCAGCTGAGTGCCTGGGGCTGTATATGGTTCCCACCTGCAGTGCTGTGAGCCCCACATGCTGGCACAGAGCCAGCCTAGTCTGGCCTGAAGGTGCCTGCCAGCAGGATGAACTGGGTTGGTTCTGTGCCGCCACATACATCTCCCAGGATTTGGAGCTGTGTGCCGCTGGGGGCTCTGTCTGCCAGGAGTGCCCCAAGGACTTGCCAGTGGTGGGGACTGTGCAGGGGAGGTGTGTGGCTGTATGCAGCAGGGTGGGATGTCATGTGGTGACAGGGGCTGTGCTGGGGAGGGAAGGGAGGTAGAAGGACTGTGCACGGGGGGTGACATATGGCAGGTGGGCTGTGCATGGGGGTGGCAGGGACTATACTGGGGGGGTATGTGATGGTGGGGGCCATGCACAGGGGTGATGTATAGCAGCAAGGGCTGTACTGGGGGGCATATAGTGGGGGAGCTGCGAGTTGTGTATGGCGAGGCATTTGGCAGGGGGCTGTGCATGGGGTCAGTGTGTAGTGGTGGGGGCTGTACTGGGGGGGCTTTGCATGGGGGAGCATGTGGTGGGGGAGCCCATACTCCCCCACACCCACACCCCTGCCTCCATAAACCCTACACCCACAACACCCACACCTTCACAATTCCTCCATACAAACACAAATCACACACCCCGCAACCATACCCCATGCCCCCTCCACGTACAAGTACCTGCATATATTTCTAAAGGTTAAAATAGTATTATATTTAGATTACATTTGTAAAAAAAAATATGTAATTAATTTTGAATAATTTTGATTTTTTCTCCACATAATTCCCTAGGGCAGTGGTTGCCAATCTGTGGTACAAGTACCACCAGTGGCACACAGACAACCTGTCAGTAGTATGTGTTAACAGATTTATTATGATTACTTTATGTGACAAAAATTTGCTGGTGGTACTTAAGGTTGTATAATTTTAAATTGGTGGTGTGCAATCTGTGAGAGTTTGGGAACCACTGCCCTAGACTGTAACCATACCTGGCACCACAAGCACATGCAGCACAGGGATGGGGGAGAGGGCAAGCCCCCTGCCAATGTGTATGGTCCCAGTCCGACACCACGGCAGGTTGTTGAAATCTGTGAAGCCCTGGCTAAATGCCTCCCCACCTGCGTGGACTGGAAGCCGCCACAGGCTCCTCTGGCCCTACATAATGAGCGCTGCTACCAACAACCCAGGCTGTCTAGGCACTGCCTTCCTTCTCCTCTCCCTCCAAGACCCCTCCCCCACCCAGGAGCACACACTAGGATGTGAGGGAATGAGGCATCAGTAAAAGACATACCTCAGTTAAAAATGTTGCAGTTGCCAAACTTTCCCTGTTTAATAAAGAAAATCTATTGAACATTGCCCATATCTCAGCTGTCCAATTAACACAAAACAGCAAACCTTTGGCAGTAGAGGGAGGGGAGGGAATGGGGGTGGGGTTTGAGAACAAGGCGAGAGACCCGGGAAGGGGGTTTGGGGTCTGGAGAAATGCTGCAGGGCCTGAACTCAATGAAAATGAAACCCTTCCCCCTGGAAGGGAGGCATGGGGTAGGCAGCTTTTGATCTGGCACCCTACTTTCAGGGATCTGGAGTCAAGACCTGGGACTTCTCCATGTGGACAGCTGCTTGATCCCAGACCCTATCTTACAGATTTCATAGACATTAGGGCTGGAAGGGACCTTGGAAGATCATAGAGTCCAGCCTCCTGCCTCAGGGGCAGGAAGTCAGTTGGGGTCAGAGGATCTCAGCAAGAAACACATACAGGTTTCTCTTGCAGGCATTCAAAGTAGGTGCTTGAACAACCTCCGGCGGCAGGCTATTCCAGACCTTGAGGTCTCAGACAGTAAAGAAGTTCTTCCTTATGTCCAGACTGAAATGGTCTTGCAAGAGTTTCTAACCATTCGATCTCATCATCCCTTGGGGTGCTCTGGTGAAAAAACATTCCCGCCGATCCTGGTAAACACCCCTTATAAACTTAAAGGTGGCCATCAGATCGCCCCTGAGCCTGCGCTTCTCCAGGCTGAAGAGTCCCATAGTTCTCAGCCTCTTGTCATAAGGTCTGTTTTCCTGACCTCCAAGCATGCGTGTGGCTCTCCTCTGGACTCTCTCAAGCTTCTCCACATCCTTTTTGAATTGTGGAGCCCAAAACTGGACGCAGTACTCCAGCTGCAGCCTCACCAAGGCTGAGTAAAACAGGAGAATGACGTCCTGGGATTTGCTTGAGAAGCATCTATGGATACAAGCCAGGGTTTTGCTCTCTTTACTAGCCGCAGCATCACATTGAAAGCTCATGTTCATCTCGTGGTCAATCCTGACACCCAAGCCCCTCTCGTCCGTAGCACTAGTCAGCATAACACTGCTGAGCCTATAAATATGCTGCAGGTTTTTCCTCCCAAGGTGGAGAACCTTGCATTTTTCAGTGTTAAACACCATCAGGTTCTTGTCTGCCCATTTCCTGAGCCTGTCAAGGTCAGCTTGCATTACCCCCGTCCTCAAGTGTGGATGCTTTACCCCAAAGTTTGGTGTCATCGGCGAACTTGGCCAGTCTGTTTCTGATACCAATGTCCACATCATTAATGAAGACGTTGAACAGTATAGGTCCAAGGACAGAGCCTTGTGGGACCTCACTGGTCACATGATGATTGACTTCCGTGACAACCGACTTCCATCAACCACCTCCCTCTGGGTCTGACCACAGAGCCAATTTCCCTGCCAGAAGATCACGGTGGATCCGAGGCTGCAGTTGGCCAGTTTTGCCCAGAGGTGATCATGGGATACCAGATCGAAGGCTTTTTTAAAGTCAAGATATATGACATCCATCTCTTCTCCCTTGTCCAGGTGATAGGTCACCTGGTCATAAAAGGAAATGAGATTGATCAAGCAAGACCTATCCGCAACAAACCCATGCTAGCTATCCCTCAGGATGTTGTCATCAGCCAGTCCGTTAAGAACAACATCTTTGATAATCTTTTCTAAGACCTTCCCCAGGATAGCGGTCAGGCTGATGGGCCTGTAGTTTGCCGGATCTACTTTCTTCCCTTTCGTGAAGATAGGCACCACATTGGCCTTCTTCCAATCACTGGGCACTTCACCAGAGCGCCAGGAGTTCTCAAAGATCCATGCCAGGGGCTGAGCTATGATGCAGGCCAGCTCCTTGAGTACTCTGGGGCAAAAATTGTCAGGGCTGGCTGACTTGAAGGTGTCCAGCCTCTCAAGGTGTTCCTTCACAAGGTCAGCATTGATGGAGGGCAAGGAACCACCCTCACTCAGGCATCCCTGTCCCATAATGGGCAGGGGCATCCCCCTGGGACTTCTGAAAGCCCAACGCAAATACCCATTTAGTAAGTTGGCTTTTTCCTGGGGGTCAGCTGTCATTTCTCCCATCTGGTTTAGCAGGAGTCCAATGATGCCCTTGCTTTTCCTCTGGCTCCCAACATATCTAAAAAAAGGACTTTTTATTGTCTTTGATACTTGTAGTCAGTTGGAGTTCCATCACAGCCTTGGCTTTTCTGGTTCACCCCCTGCAGGTCCGGACCAGTGCAATATATTCCTCCATGGAGGTGAATCCTGTCCTCCATCCTTTGTAGGTCTGTCTTTTTAGACAGCTGTGGGCCAGGAAGCATTGCTGCAGCAGCCACCAAAGACTGCCTGCCCCCCCACAAGGGACCCCCCCCAAACCCTTGGGCCCCGAGGCCATGTCTTCTTCTTCAAGGACCACAAACCCAAAGCTCTCACCAATTCCTGGGGCTTAGGTCGGGCAGCCAGGCTATACTGTTCTCCTGCAGTGGGACCCAGGCCACAAGTGGGGCCACAGGGAGTGGAACAGCTCCCCCCACACGTCCCCCCCCCCCCCCTTGCTGAGCCTCCTGTCAGGGTCTGGAAGAGCTGGGGTTACCAGGATGTGCGGCCAGAAGCTCCCCCAGACTGCCCCAACCCCATCCCCTCCTCCTGAGTGCTACCGCACCCCTTCAAAGCTGGCCTGAACCTAGGGGGCGACCCGCCATGGTCCAGGACTGCGTACATTGACTCCTTATCCTAGAGCTGTGACTGTCAGCTCTGCTGCACCATGGAGCATCTCCTCTAAACAGTGGGTGGCCATCTGGAGCTCCCGGTCATGCGACTTGGCAGCCTAGGTGTAAGCACCCTCCAGCCTGTCCATTTCCCCATGGACATCCCAATTCGTTCCTCTTGCTGGTCTCACAGCCCCTGGCAACAGGAGTCTGGAATGCGAGGCCTGAGCTCAGAGGCTGCAACTGGAACTCGTAATGTCTCTTCTAGGGCTGTGCAAAATTTTGGCAGCTGTTTCATTTCGGAGGTGTTTTGGGCTGTTCCGGTGCCTGAAACACTGAATCAGAATCAAAACAGAAGGCTCTGAAGCATCTCTGAAACAAAATAAGGCATCTGAAACGTTTCAGAAATGTTTCAGAAAACTGCAGGGAAACAGCTATATGCTGCTGCCCTGCCACGTGACCTGTGTCCGCAGGGAGCAGAGATCCACACCAGAGGTCTCCTCGCCGCCGCTGCCCACCCGGCGCTGTCCTGGTGACTATTAGCTATCTGACCAGTGAGGAAAAAGGGGGGGGGGGGTCAAATCTGCACTGACTGAGAATGAAGGTCATGGCAGGAGTCTTCTTCCCTCCAAGATAAATAAATAAATGAGTTAATAAAGGGATGGCACATATTTAGGATCCAACTCAGATACCCTTATTTTACACCTCTTTAGTGTAGTGGATTCTATTAATGGGATGTTATGAATTTCAACCCCAAACAGGACTTACCAAATTTTATTAGATTTCATTTTTTTACTTTCACCTTTTCTTTCCCCATCCTTGCACTGTACAAAGTCCCTATTTGGAGCAGATTTCAATATACATATAGATGTCACAAGTGAAGGCACCACAAGGCAACACATTGTAAAGTTATTGTTTTACCTTACTACAAATTCATTTTAAAAAGAAAGGTGATTGTGAAAGTGTGTATGAGACAGAGATAAGGAGAGATCATCTCTTTTCATTACCTTCCATTATCCAGAGCTGTAACCTTTCAAGAACAGACATAAGCAGAACTAGTCTAGTGTCCAAAACCATATGCCATGTGCAGATCCAAGACTCTAATGTAAACACTTCCCCCATGTAGCCAAATTAAAATTTTATATTTTAGGTTTCATCCTTTCTCTACATGAAAGGGATTTTGAATGAACTGAGAAGGTGCAGAGTTTTTGGTTAGAAGTTGAGAACTAATCTAAGTCTCAGGCAAACACAAACTTGGTATGAACAAGAAACTTGTTGCATCAGGACATTACAAAGTACTTCCAAGTGTAAGCAGCTTCTGAAATCACTTTGGAGAACGCAAAATGGAGAGAGTAAATATTATGCATTGTAGATACTGAAAACAAGAAATACAGTTTACTTTTTATTTTTTCCCCACAAAATCCATTGGCTGGAGAAAGAAAGTTGAGTGCTATTAAAATATTTCAGGCAAGATTTGGCTTCCTAATTTACACTCGCACACATAATTGGCTCTTATTCTTATTTTCTTTACAGATGTATAGAGCTTAGCAGCTTCACCTGATCAGCTTTAGTTAGTTTAATTTACCTCTAAAATTGCTGTCTTCCTTCCCCCAAACTTTAGAATTTTTGAATATTTGTAACTGCTATTAATGATTACGCAGCTGGGGATACAGTTTTCCCCAACCCAGGCACTTTCTCTACTTCACTGCTAGGAGAAGGACAAGGGCAAGCTAGAGATGTACCTTATAGAGCAAACAGGACAGTACAAAGATGTAATCCTGTTCCGCTTGAAATCAAGGCAAAGTTATCCCAATTTCAGATTTGTGTTACTACATTTCAACAACTTGTGTGCGATTGAAGGACTGAGGTAGAAACTTAAAAAAAAAGGAAAACTTTTGCAAAGCACTCGATATGACAATGAAGTCAGATGACATTTTCAAACTTATAAAATGGTTTTCTACAGAAATCAGCTGAACAAACCACAGTGAAATATACACTGATGGACCTGTAGCAATGAATGAAAAACATTCTGGGTGTTGTGCAAAAACTGAAAGCCATTCTGCCTCACACTATTTGGACACAGTTTTTTACACCAAGAGGTACTTGCTACTAAAGATATTGAACCAAGGTTTCAAAGTGTAGCAAACACAGCCGTACGTTAAAACCAGAGCAACACACTCCAAGTACTCTGCTGCACTCTGTGAGAAAGTGAGAGCAGAGCATTATTCCTTGTTCATGCATACAGGTGAGATAGCTATCTTAAGGCAGAATGCTTACTCATGTATATAATCTAAAAAAGGAGTTATATACTTCCTTAGCCAACAGGAAACCTGAACTTGCCAAAGTGCTAAAAGATGTTTAGCTGGCAAAACTGGGTTACCTTGCAGATATATTCAATGAAATGAATAAGCTGAATAAAACCATGCAAGTGGAAGCACTTATTTTATTGTCCAGCATGAAAGAATTGAGGCATTCAAAAGAAAGCTACAACTCTATAAAGTCTGTCTATGGGGACACTAGTGATATATCTGAGCTCTTACATTCTTTCATTGAGAAATGAAACACCTACTCTGACGTAATTAAAACTCAGCTAGCAGATCTGTCTATCTGCTCGACTAATTTAATGATTATTTTCCCAAACTTACAACGGAACAAGCCGCTATACACATGTGGATTACAAACCCATTTACTGAGAACATAGAAGCTAAATATCCATCCACTATCCCATCAAAACTAACAAAACAGCTCATTGACATTTCATCAGACAACTCCTTCAGAAACAGGTTCAATGAAATGCCGCTGGAGATATTCTGTTGCGAGTGTTCAGATGAATAAAACACTGCACCTTCTGCAGCGCTGAAAGTCTTGATGCTATTTAATACAACCTACTTATGTGAAGCTGGATTTTCAGCCATGACATCAGTGAAGTACTGAGCCAGGACGAACATTAACCATGATATGCGCATGTGTTTTATAACCCCATGTCTTGACAAAATTGCTGGTCAGCACCAGCAACAAGTTACACACCGAGTGGGCGGTCTATACATCCATTTATGCCAGCTTAAATTTACCGCACAGTAAGCAGCAATAGGCCGGCATCTACACATGTAGGAGTTAAAGTGCATTAATGCCTAACTTTAGTCCCAAGTCAGTCCATACACAGTGTTATTGTGCAGTAAGGCGTCAGCACATGCACTACTGCCCAGTAACTAATCAAGTGTAAATTTGATATCTGCATGATGCAGGTGTGAGACATGCGTCTGTACTGCACAGTAATTTTCGTTACTGTGCAGTAAATGCACATGTGCAGACATGCCCGGTGAGTAAAACAAAAGTAATCATTAAATATATATATATAATTAGGAAAATGGAAGCTTCAGAAATAAAAGATGTATATGGGTACTATGAATATGAATAATTAATGTAACAGAATGATAATATGTCCATCCATGTAAAACATCATGATAATTTATGTCAATTGTCATTTTTTGTATTTACATTGTTCTTGTCTTTTTATATTATGCCATATATGTGTGTGCTTAATGGTATAATTATCAATTTACTAGAGCTTTTAACCTATTAAATAAGCAGAAAAAGTTGTGACATGGGTAGGTCGTGGAGTTTTTATAGTGGGGGGGGGCCCTCAGGAAGAAAGACATTGAGAACCCCTGAATTAGACCACTTCAGAAAACACACACATACACAATGGGAATGTTATTGTCCTGCATGCAAACACTTTTTAAAACCTTCAAAAAATTTCTTGGTGAACTGTATTGTTCTGGACCTGCAGGTCAGAGCTCCACTGCCTGTCCTGAAAGGCCTCCAATTAACTGAAATTGTGGCTAGTAATGTTAGGGCTCCAGCTACTTGGGCAATTAAAAAAGAACTGATGGGATACTGACATAGTAGCAAATGCTTGGTGATCTTAAGTCATCCTTTCTGGGGCATGAGCCACCAAATGGGACAACCTGACTACCTCTAACTTCAGGAGGATGTCCTTGTTTGTCTCTTGGCTTCTAAAATTCTTTATAGATTTTAGGGAATCTACTGGACTCATAAAGGGAAATAAATTAATCATTGCTTCTTTTGCAGCCAGTGGATTGGGAAGGCAGAGAAAAATTCCTCTCTTCCCATTAAAGAATGCAAGCTGTTTCCTAAGAGGAAAATCACAGATCAGGGACAGGCAAACTACGGCCCATCAAGCACTTTAATCCACCAGCAGGAGCTCAAATAATTGTAGATAGTGGATTTGTGTGGGATGTTTCTAATAGGGCTGATTTTGCCTCAGGCAGGGGGTTGGACTAGATGACCTCTGGAGGTCTCTTCCATCCTTACTTCTCTGTGATGGAAGGTGACTATGCATTGACTTCAGTTTGACAGTGCAGTGCAGGTCTGGAGCTCCCAAACTCTGATACCTTCTAAATGAGGAATAAGGACTCAAAATGAAGGGTTAAAAGCTTTAGGATGATGCAACAACTTGCCTATCTTCATTTTCTTCAACCTCTAGCACTTCTTTGCTAAGAGCAAATGAGAGGATTTGAATAGCACTCAATTCTAGACTGCTTTGCGGGGAAGGGGTTCTAACTTAACGCCTGTTATACTGTGGGCTCTAAGCCTCATTTTCAGTCATCCTGATTTCTTGCCAGATTTTGGGAAATGTCTCGGAGTTCCAGAGGGTCGTCGACGTGTTGCAAGAGGGGGTGGATTTTGATATTGATGTAAATGCATCCGTCTTTGAAACCAATATCTGAGGTGAGCTGGGTGATGCAGTTTGAGCTTGACTTGCCCATAACACCCCCCCCTCCCCCTCGAGTGGTTATAAGTAAAAACACTGTCATTGTCAAAAGTTCTGACTCAAAGCTTTGTGTAAGGTTTGATGCTGAAACCATGAAATGGCACAAATCAAATTTGTTTTGGCTTTTAAATCACGTTGCTTTTGTCCCTTGAGGCTGAAATTATTCTAAAATTGCCAGTAACTAGTCTGTTTCTTGATTTAAAGACATAAAACAAAAGTAGAGGCATAACAAAGCAGCTGGGCGCCCAAGGCAGCAGAATGTATCGGGGGCCAACAACAGCTTTCATTTACCACTGTAGTGCCAGTACAATTGTGTGGCTGCAGTGGCAGCTGTGAGGCTACTGCCTCAGTCATTCTGTTCTAATTTATGTTACCAAACAAAAGCCATGTACCGTTTCAGCTGCACGTGACTTCATAATGATCTCAGTAGCTCTCCAGTTGCCCAAAGAGCAATTTTTAATGGTTTAAATTTGGGGTTTTCAACCTTTTTAACTGGT
This sequence comes from Crocodylus siamensis, assembly GCF_052110815.1. Taxonomy (NCBI): domain Eukaryota; kingdom Metazoa; phylum Chordata; order Crocodylia; family Crocodylidae; genus Crocodylus; species Crocodylus siamensis. The sequence continues at coordinate 44,243,765 of NC_143404.1, forward strand.
GTACTCCTTCTGGTGGTGGAGGGAGAAGGAGGGTTCATACATGGCAGCCACTGCCACCACCCCACGCTGCTGCACCCGGCTTTTTCCACGGCCAGCTGCACATGCGGCTCCACAAGATGCTGACAGGCCTCGTGGGCAGCCAGTTGCACACCACCTGTTAGCAGCCTGCACAGCTGCATGAGCGACTGGCCATGGGAAAGTGACGTGGGGCAGTGGGTGGCAGCGGTGGCCACTGCATGCAAGCCCCCAACCCCGCCACCCTCCGGCCAGCCCTTGCTGGGCGCTGGTGCCCTTGTCTCTCTGTACCCCACCACCCCGGCCCTGCACCTGGGAGGCGGCAGCGCAGGCCGGTGGGGGAGTGGGGTGGGGTGGTGAGTGACAGCAGTGGCTGCCACATGCGAGCAACCCCTGCGTGCCCCACATCCGTCCACAGAGGGGCACTGATGCCCTTGCCCCCCAACTTCCTTCCCTGATCCTGGGAGCGGGCACAGAAACATCCTCCCACCCCTGTCATTCATACCCTTTGCATCTCGCTGCCCTCATGGCTCTGCAGGCAGGGGGGAGCTGCGACACCTCCTCGCCATTGGCTATTGGCTGATGGCAGTGGCCAATCAGGCAGAGATGTGGGGTTTCTGGACATTTTGTAATTGGAAAATTTTCCAGTGCCCTAAATAGAACATGATCTGATTTTAGCATGTCTATTTGACTTTTATTTATTGAACAAAACTAAAAACATACCCCCATGTTAATTTTATAGCCACAAGTATTTGAACTGAAATATTTGATTAGGGAAGAAGTTAAAGACAGCACACTTAATGTGGCTTAAATGTTATATTTGAACAAATTCAAAGCTTTATGTGGAAAGAAATTATTTTTATTGGCATACTTGTAAAAATGTAAAGACAACACGCAATAACATGTACTTCCCTTACATTGTTTAAATTTAAGAAAAAACCCCCGAAGGCACTGAAAACTGTTAACACGCTAATTTTAGCACGCCCAAAGAACTGTGCATGATATGCCGTGGTTGTCCACTCATCTACTTCAACAGAGTTTAACTCTCTTCCACTGAGGTCAATCGCAGCACTTGCACTATTTATTAGTTCCATTTCAAAATCAGACTGAGGCAAATCTGATTCAGAACTACTTAAACCACATTCTCTTTAGCTAAAGGGTGGTTTTACAATGAGTCTATGGGCAAGGGCAGCTTATCATCACACTGCATCTTCTTCACTAATTGTGGTTCTGACTGATTCTCCAGAAGCAAGAGATCTTGAGAAATAGAAACAAGCTTGGCGGTGCATTCATTTGCGAGTCTATTTCTCATTTTTGTCTTGATTGAGCTGAAAGCCTTCCGGTTCCGTTCACAAGAACCTGCTGGTGGTGGAATGCTTGGGATCCTTAGAGCAATCCTGGACAACAGTCGGGTGTTACAGTATCCCTTCCATCATGCGAGAGGAGACATATTCTCTGCTGCCTACCAAATGATGTCTTTGCTCCAAAGTTTTTCTTTTGCGCGGTACTTGGCAATATCTGTCATCATGGCTATTTCGTCGATGTTGGGGACATTGTTTGCTACTTCCATAATTGTATCGAGAGCAGTAGATAATTCATCTTCTGATAAACATTGTCCTCCGTCTTGAGGATCCAAAAGGTTTGCTGCCAGATGAACTGGATGATGGCAAAACTCAGATCTCTTAGTAAACATTTGTTTTACTACTCCTACTTCTTTGGATAGAGGTGAAGGCGGCAAAAGCTCAATTAGATTTTCATTCAGTTGTCTGAATATCTCTGGAATACTTGAAAGGCTTGCTGAATATCTCCTTCAAGTTTCTTGACAGCCACTGAAACTGGTAGCAGCAAATTGAACGCTGCTTGAACTCGAACCCAGAACATGTTGTCAAGAATCTGCTTCTGAATGTTCACGCAAATAATCTGGGATACTGTGTCATCTACTGAAGCACACTGCAAACAGTTTGTTATGCACAGCAAACTATGTAAACACTTCGAAGCCGAGCCCCATCTAGTTTCTCCTGGCAATAAAAGTACACTTTCCTTCCCCAGCTTCTCTTTCTGTAACTTCTTCAAAGTCTGATTAGCAACGTGATGATTGTTGAATACCTTCACAATCACTTTGCAGTTTGCCAGGATTGTTTTCACTGTATTCACATTTACTATGTCCTCTCCCAGAAGATTCAAGACAGCCATACACTATTAAATGAGGATAATTTGCCTTTAATATTTGCCATGCAGCTTTCATGTTTCTCGCAGTATCAGTTCAGTTACAAGGGCTCGTACCCTGGAGGGACCTGCACTTTCAATCTCTTCACTCAGTAATTTGGCTATGTATTCACCTGTATGACGAGAAGATTTGGTAGCAATTGCTTTCAGGAATACTGGTTCAGGTGTTGCTAACATCATGTCTAATAAAGGATTTCCTTGTGTATCAGTCCATCCACCTGACATCAGAGTCAGTGATTCTGCCTGACCGATCCTCTGAATAACCATTGTTTGAATGCTGTCATGCTCTCTATCTAAGAAAGAATGTGATAAGCAATAACATGATGGTAACTTATATGATGGGCAAATTAGTTTGTAATGTTCCTTCCAGTATTGATTTTTCAGTTATGGAAAGAGGTGTGTACCACTTGCAAATACAGCTCGAACTATGTCTCATCTGCTTTTTCTTGATCTTCTTTTGACATTTTGTCCACAAAGCTTGATAAAAAGCTTGACTGTCTTCAACAGCTACTCACGATGGATCGCATATCTAGGGACAGTGATCTTGAAAGCCAGGATCCTGTTTTTTATTCCCTAGTCCTGGCAGCTAAGCATTTCCACTTTCCATTTTTTGGAAATCTGCTATTTCACTTGAGCTACCAAGTTCCTGCAAGAAAAGGGGGAAAAGATTTTTATTTTAACCTATTCTAGTCTGGCCTCATCCATCAGAAGGAGAAGGAGAAGTAGCAAGGAGCTTGCTTTACCCCTCCCTGCCGGAAAGAACACTCTGCTGCTCAGCTTGCTGCTCAGCTGCCCTGGGACTGCAGAGCTAAAGAGAAGAATAGTCTGGCCTCTGCCATCGGCCAGAGGACTAGGTTCGCCCTGCTGGGTTGAAATAGTTAGCTATTTATCTATTACGTAGTTTTAAAAATATATATTGTTAAGCCTAAGCCACTTTGGGTGCTTAGTGCAAGCAGAAAAGTAAGATACAAATATTTTAAATAAATAAATAAATAATAGTCCAGAGTTGCATTAACAACTTTTAAAATTCTATATTGTTGTAAAACATTATATGCTAGTCTATACTGCGTATTGGTTAACATGTTAATTTGTTTACTTACATAGGACTCCTGAAGTAGACTTTTCTCAGATGATTGGTTGTTCCACCACTTAGTTGTATTAGCTTTCTGTATATGGCTTGTACTCTTTGAGGACAGTTTCTACACGTTATTAAATGTTTCTTCGTTCTTGTTGCAGTGTTGGCATACTCCTGCCCACAATATTTACATCTACCAACTTACTTTCTTCCTTCCTTCAGTGGCCTGAACTTCACTATAATGATGCTACACGCTAGGCTTTTCTCTGATTAGGCATTATTATTTTGACTACTTGAAACCAAAAGCACTAAAAAACTAACAGATCTTATGCAAACACTTCCAACTTCCCCAACTCAGCAAAATAAATGAGACACTGCTCTGTGTGTTTGCTGAACTGAAAGTGAAACAAAAAATAATCATAGCTTTAGTTTTGGTTTTGCTTTCACTTGCAGTCTGAGATGAAATAAGAATTCTAGCTTTGGTTTTGATTTGACCTGCACAGCCAATTAGGTAACTTCATAACTTGATTTTTGGTTTGGATTATTATGTGAGTGTATTTACCCTCCTGTTTACAAATCAATGAAATATATATGTACTCTCTCACACGCTTCCTAGGGATAATCACCTGAAAAACATTACTTACAACTTTGAAACTGCCAAGCTTCCCTAATATTGTATTGACATCCATTCTGTGTTACTAATGAGTTTTATGAAATAATATATCTTGAGAAATGGAAAATTTCCCATGAGAAATAAAGCACTAAAAAGTGTTCTGCCCTGCAACTGTGCAGTCAGGAATGTGCACTGCGGTGTGCTGCCTGGAGCCCGTGGTACCCGGCACACCCAACTCCTTCCCCCAGGTAAGAGGCAACATGTGAGAACGTGCTGAGGGAGACGCCACGGCTGTGCCCCAGGGCGCATCCTACCCATGTGCAACCACCTTATGAACTTCCCAAGTATCCCTAGGGATATGCGCACCCCTGGTTGACAACCTTTGGTTATATTAAACATGATCATTCTAATGTAATGTTGAAATTTCACTAGTCTCCTTTTGCTTGTTACAGTAAGGCCCAAATCACAAACTACATGCTTCTCTCTGCTATGAACCTTCTAGACAAGGGGTGGGCAAAATACAACCCGTGGGTCAGATCCAAAACTGCCAGGCCATTCTATCTGACCGCTGGGACCCCTAAAAATTTAAAAAAATATATATCTGCTTCCTGTCTCCACCATGCTACAGCACCACATGGCTCCATGCTGGTATGGGGATGTGTGTGTGTGCACATGTAGGCAGGAGCAGAGCCTGTGTGTGCACGCGCAGGCATGGGTAGAGCATGTGCGTGTGCATGTGTTTTGGAAAATTTTTCTGCAGAAATTTTTCTACCCCATATCTTTGGCCAGCACGCAACTTCTGGGCAGGGCTCCTGCTGCCACTGCTGCTCCTTGTCACCACATGAAGCTCTGCATGGGCCACGAGAGCCCTGAGGGCTTACCACCTCCTACTGCTGCTGTCACTAGCGGTGGGAGCTACATGACATGGGGTTCCCCACCCTGCTGCATACCAAACACCCTGCCCCAACCCCCCCACATATACACCCCCCAACATATCCTATGCCCCCGCACACACAGTCATACCCCCTCTTAAACCCTCCACGCCCCCCACACAAGATACAAGAGCAAGACTTTATTTTTGAGTTATCATGCAATCATATCTATATATACTATGCAAACACAAATCATAACAAAAATATTTTTTGTAATAAAACCAAAATGTGTTATAGTAGGTGTTTGACTTTTAGTATACAGTTTGGTTATTTTTTTGGTTCCAAGATGGCAACAGTCCTCTCCTAAAAAGAGTACTTCCAGAGGAAAGGGGAGGGACTGCCATTGGCAAAGGTCAGGGTTAAGAGTGGGATTTCTGGTCCCAAGACGGTGATCATGGGATGGGGCACCTGTCAAGGGGGGTTACCTTTGTGGCCCTCAACAGCTCACCAGAGCTCATTAAACAGCTCTCCAGCTGAAATAACTGTCCACCCCTGTGTGCCAGAGTTTTTTTGTTTGTTTGTTTTTTTTAATGGGCAGTTGCTCTAAGAAGGGAACACTACATTAAGGCTAGCAAGGCCACTGGATAATACGATCCATACAGCAAGGAAATGCAGCAACTGGAAAACAGTAACTAATAAACAGTGTGGGAATTTGACAAAACCAGAGTTCCTGGACCTAGCTGCCCTATGTAGATATCTACAGGATACTCGGCAGCATACCTCAAAATCTGTAACAGACTGTCTCAACCAGCTTTCTATTACATAGTTTCAAGCCATTACACAAGTGACCAGAATTATTAGAAACTGCTTATAAGACACAGCAACAGAGAAACACGCTCTGTTTAATGCATCCAAGATTCCTGTGACTCCATGTCTGTGAGCAAAACTCATGGGTTTCTGGTCTTGCATCCCATATTGAACACAGGCAGTGTAAGTACTTCTCACAATCTACGTTTTACACATGCATTTGGTTTCCCTGAACAAGTTAGAAAGTAGTGATGCTACATATTAGTATGCATAGGCAAGCTGATGTAGACGTTAGGCACATTCAAGTACATGTTGTACTTCCATTACAGAACTTCTATGCCAAAAATAAGTAGATGAATCAGTTCTTAAGACAGGTTAACAGTGAGGAAAGGCAAAATAACAGCACACCCATATTTAGCACTTGCTGACCTGCACCCATGACATGCAATAAGAGAAATTAAGCAAGAGGCAAGTTTTTTTGTGTGGATGGATCTATAATAATCGGAGGGAGGATGCAGGTGGACTTGGGGACAAGCTCCAACCTAGGCTAAACTGCTGCCTAGCAAGGGAGATGAGACAGTTGCCACAGTACTCCATGGTATGTCAGAGGGATGTAACCTACCATGAGTCATGATACGATCTGGTGCAGACATTCATTATGACAGTCTGAAATCCATCCAGGGGTATTTTAGAGTGGGATCTGCCATTTTTACAGCACTCTGTGTGCCTTGACCATTTGTTCAGTTATGGCTGTAGAAAGCTTTCTTCATGTCTACCACACAATAAGCACAACTTCTGTACCTGGCCTATGTGTGCAAGAAGGATCACATCTCATTTCTGCAGCAGGTGGCAGGAATACCAGAGTTGCACATTAACTAGCATCAGGAAACCACAATATTTTAGGTTCATTCAGAATCTCAGCGAAAATGATCATGCAAAGAAGAGTATGTGAAGAGACCCTTACTGAGGAAAAAAAAGCAATCTGGGGTCTAAGGCTGTATTTTAGAACAAAAACTAAAAGGAATTCTAAAAAAGAAAACATTTTCATTTCTAGGTCCCAACATGTACCATCTCAGAACCCCTCTACTACATGGTGGTTGCTTCCCATAGAAATTTTGAGATGCTCCAGGAGTTGCATTAAATACTGTTTTTATCAAATAAAAGCTGATACTAATATTTATGCATAACACTCCACTAGAAAGAAAACTGCTGTTAATTCCATGCAACTGTCACATGGGAACAAAGTAAGAGAGAATAGAACAGAAGGTTTATTGGGTTCTTCTCTTAGAGTGACAATTGAAAAGACAAGACAACCTACTAGACTGCATTTGTAGACACTGGAATCTGAGACTACTAAAAAAGAGAGTGATCGTCACTACCTTGCCACATTAGGGTCTATTACCCAATTCCTCTTTTTAAAAAAAAGAAAAAAAAAAAAAAACCACCAGCCCCTTGCTTACCACTTGCCTGGCATATTTTGTATTGTATGGAATATTTTAAAACTGGTACCAGATTCAACTGCTCAACATAAGTGGGGTTGGGGGCATAAAGCCCAGTGCACAGCGGCAGCTGCCTCCGCCATGCACAGACTGGGAGGGTACATGGCCCCTGGGCCTCCACCGGGGAATGTTCAGTAGTGGGAGCCCCCCCTTCGCCCCCATGCCCCTGGATGAGCCTCCCGGGTTCCAATCATCCCACCACCCAGCCTGGCTGGTGCCCCACTCACCCCAATCCCTACTTCTGCCCCACTCCCACCCTCACCGCAGAGGCTTCAATCTGCTTCTTTCCCCCCGTCCCTTCTCCTTCACAAAATAGGTTGGTACTTGCCTGCTGTGCAGGGCAACCAGTGATCTGCATGCCAGGCTGTGCGCACGCTCCCCCCCCCACTGCAGCCACTGGAAGCCTGCAGCCCTACCCGCTGTCCCATGTTTGTGGGTGGGGGCTGAGGCCCCTTAGCCCCAACCTTCCACTGTCTATGAGTGCAGGGGGCTGCTCTGGAGCCACTGAGAACTTGGGATGGGGGCAGCTTGCTCTGGAGGCAGGGCAGAGCTACTATCTGTAGCCTGCATGCTCCAGGCAAATGCAGAATTGGTTACAAGTGCAGGAGTGGAAAAAAAGAAAAAAGCTTATTGTGTGCAGCACAAGTTTACCACTTAGAAGTGTTTCCTATAGACTACAGTAGTATCTAGTGCTTTCCTATTTTCTCCTTTTATGTTAATAAAAAAATACATACCGAGCTAGCTAGCAACGAAAAACCTACAACTTCCATTTGGAATGGGAAAGTGAATTTCTATTCACAACACTGAAAGATAAGTGCAGATGTCTTCTATGTCACACAAGTATATCAGTAAGTAAAAAGGAGAATTTAGGAAAACACCATACAACAATGCATGGCAAATTCAGGGACAGTTTCCCCTTGAATAGCGTGAAAGTAAGTGAATTGAAGCCCGTTTTGAAAGCTCAACAGTAATTTTTTACTAAACCAGCAGCAAAAGGGAATGTCTCTACTGAAGCATCGTTTCATGTTTGCCACCTGCTGGCAAAACACAAGAAATCGTTCATGGACAGAGAAGTATTTAAAGACGTAATGACTGTAGCAGGGGACTCCTTATTTAGACTTTAAAAACAAAGAGGAAATAATGACAGCAAAAGGAATTCAAAAGTACATGCTTGAAAAAAAACAATCCAATCAAGAAACTCGTTTTGATCACAACAGATGGTACACCTGCCATGCTTGGCACAAATGCAGGCTTTGTTGCATTTTTCATACATGATTCTGCTTTTCCTTCGTTTGTGAATTACCATTGTATAATCCACCAACAAGCACTGGTAAGTAAAGTTATGGACTCCTCACATGTAATGAAAAGCATTGTCAGAATTGTAAACTTGATTTGAGTAAGAGCCCTTCAGTTCTGCTTGCTTAAATCCTTACTTGACAAAGTGGATGCTGCTCATGGCAAGCTGCTTCTCAATGCCGATGTTAAGCAGGGGGAAAGTTCTGCAAAGATTTTTTGGATCTAATGCCCGAAATCATTATTTTTCTACAATCAAGGAACAAAGTGTGCAATGAGCTGTCAGACAATACATGGCTGCTAGACTTTGGGTTCCTTACTGACATAGCATCCAAATTGAATGAGCTGAACTGAGAACTGCAGGGAAAGGACAGAGACTTATCACATATGATCAGTGCAGGGAATGCATTCAAATTGAAACTGGGTCTGTGGTCCTCCCAGTTATAGCATAAAATGTCGCAGCACTTCCTGAGTCTGGAGAAAATACTGGAAAAAAACTGAAGACAAAGAAAAATAGTTCTACCCAGAAACATTCTGTGCAAACCTGACCAAATTAGCAGAGGAGTTCAACAGGCAATTTCAAGAATTAGACATGAATCATCACGTGCATCTCAAATCCTTTCCTTCCAGTAGACATTGGTGGTGAGGCTATGACATTCTATCAGGTGTTTGATTTACAAAGTAGTGGAATTAATATGGAGATAATTACAATGCAAAGTGACACTGAGCTGAAAGCCAGATCAAGGGACAGTGATTTCTGGGGACTCATAAACCAAGAAAGGTACCCCCTTCTATTGTCCTGTGCTTTAAAGTGAAAGCTTACTTTGGTCCCACCTATCTGTGTGAGATGGTGTTCTCACAAATGAAGATGATCAAGTCCACTATCGCACCCACCTCACAGATGCCAATCTGCAGGACTGCATCCGATTAGCTGTTTCAAACTACAACCCGAACTTCAAGACACTGGCAGATATATGTAGGTATACATTAAGACTCGGTAAGTAGGGAAAATGTATACCTACGTATATTAAGCAGCTTTATATAACATGAATATAAATATAGACTGTTATTTCTACATTTTCTTTGAGGTAGATCCTGGGTTTCACCTTATTTCAAAAAGTGAACTTGTGCTTAAAATGTTGGGGACCACTGCCCTACACTAATTAAGATGAGTAGAGTTTCAGGATACAACTTTCAGATACTCAGGTACAGGAATACACTGTACTTGTGTAGAGGTGCACCAATACATAGGTCCATATTGTATCAGCACCGAAAGAAAATTGACATTACCAGCAATCGGCTTTTTTTGGCTGATGTGACTGATAATAGATAAATGCTATTTACATGTGCACAGCTGCAGCAGGCATTTGGCCAGGAGCCCAGCCTGGAAGCGTGGAGAGAAGCATCCGACTGGTAAGTTTGTGGCGGTGGGGGGGTATGGGGAGGAACAGGTAGACTGAGGCCCCCACAGTGAGGGAGGAAGTGGGACTGGGACTGGCGCTACCCAACCAGGGTGGGGTGGGGCACAGAATGGAGCTGCAGATGACTTATCCGGGGAGAGGGAAGGTGGCTCCCACTACTGCACACACTTCAGGGGAGGCATGTGCCCCCCAGATTCATGTGCAGGATGAACATGGGCTGGGCTAGGGAGGCAGTGACGCTAGGAGGGGGGCTACAGGGTGGCTACAGTGAATTTTGGGGTGGCTGTAGCCACTGCCACCCCATAGCTGAAAGTCTAATCAAAAGACAGTTTAATAGTTTCACAGTTTCTAGGGTCAGAAGGGACCTGAGTAAATCATCTAGTCCGACCGCCTGCCATGGCAGGAAAGAGTACTGGGGTCAAACAACCCCAGCAAGGTGTACATCTAGCCTCCTCTTAAAGACCCCCAGGGTAGGTGCCAGCGCCACTTCTCTTGGAAGTTGGTTCCAAATCCTAGCTGCCCTGACCGTGAAGTAGCGCCTCCTGATATCTAGCCTAAACCTACCCTCTGCCAGTTTGTGACCATTACTCCTGGTCACTCCTGGCGGTGCTCAGGGGAACAGGGACTTCCCCAGTGCCTGCTGGTCCCCTCTGACTAGTTTGTAACAGGCCACTAGACCCCCTCTCAGCCTTCTCTTCTGGAGGCTGAACAGATTCAGGTCCCTTAGCCTCTCCTCATAAGGCCTGCCCTGCTGCCCCTTGATTATATGAGTGGCCCTCCTCTGGACCCTCTCCATGTTGTCCACATCCCTCTTGAAGTGCGGCGCCCAGAATTGGACGCAGTACTCCAGCTGCGGCCTGACCAGTGCCACACAGAGGGAGAGTATCACCTCCTTGGACCTGCTCGCGATGCATCTGTGGATGCATGACAAGTTACGGTTGGCCTTCCTGACTGCATCCCCACACTGCCGGCCCATGCTCATCTTTGAGTCAATGATGACTCCAAGATCCTTTTCTGCCCCTGTATTGACAAGAAGAGAGTTCCCCAACCTGTAGGTATGGTGCCGGTTGTTCCTCCCCAGGTGCATCACTTTGCACTCGTCGGTGTTGAATCCCATCCTATTCTCATCCGCCCACCCTTGTAACCTGTCTAGGTCCGACTGTAGCCTATTCCTCCCTTCTAGCGTACCCACATCCCCCAACATCTTAGTGTCATCAACAAATTTGAACAGGGTGCTTTTTACCTCCTTGTCCAAGTCACTGATGAAGATGTTGAACAGTGCGGGCCCGAGGATGGAGCCCTGCGGAACTCCACTGCCCACATCCCTCCAGGTCGAAAATGACCCATCCACCACCACTCTCTGGGAGGTCTGTAGTAGACCCCCACTGTTAAGTCTCCTTCCCCTTGACTGCCTTGTATTCTAATCCAAAGCACTTCAGAGTGCCCGTCCTCTGATTCTTTGTTAATTGACAAGGATGGGTATTCCTCCTTAATACAGAGGGGCTCCTTAATAGGTGGAGCCCCAACATCCTCATGATAACAAGCGACATTAGGAAGACACCACTGAACTGGGAGTAACAGCAATCCCCAAGATTAAAATTTCCATCAAAGACGTGGCAAGTGAGAAGCTTCGGTGGGCTAGGTAACTGGTGCTGGGGGCAAACTGTCAGCCTGTAGGATGGCAGTTGGCTCGGGGTGACTAGAAAAGCCTAAGCCGGGAGCTCCGGACAGACATGGCAAATTACAATATTACAACTGCTACTGCAACTGCTCTATGAAAGGGACTGCCTTACAGATCTCAGGAAGCCAAGACACTGGTTTTAGCCTGCTAACTATAGGCTTTCAGAGACTGCATCCTTTGCTTGTTGGACACCTCCTGGCAGGGGTGTGAAGTTGAGGATCCTGGGGAGTGGAGAGTTGTGGAAATCTCTGTTCTGAAGCAGGCTTGATAGTTAACCCTGTCTCTGTCCATATATATAGAACACTGTAATAATGTGAATTTAAATGAGGCAAGTGATGTCTAGAGACTGTTTAACAAGCATAAAATAAATTGTCCAAACAAGACAAAAGCACATGCACACACACGCACCAAGAAATGCAGCTATATCAAGTTGTTTTACACGACTCATAAACAAAGATTTCAGAGTGATATCAGAAAAGCAGAATAGTGATATTTAAATATATCTATAACATATCCAAATCAGCTTCGAATCATTCATAGATGAAATCTAAACCTTGCAATTTAGAGGAAACTGCTCATTTACTCCAGCAAAATTCACCATGAAAGAAAATGTGACAGATTAGAAAGTAAAGGTGCCTCCTGTATTCTTGCATGAATACTATATGCATCTCTTGAGTCCAAGCAGGAGAACATATAACAACATACAGTAGTATTTAATACTGTTCCTTTAAAACTGTTTTTAATACCCTCAGTGACTTCCAGCACAGTACCATTTAATCTGAAACCTGTCAGGCAATTAAATTTCTCCCTCAGTCTAAACCATTTAACAAAAGTGTTCTTATAGCATTTAACAAGCATTGGGAGCTTGAATCTTCAGACTGGATGGAGCCTCTCAATGCAGCCAGGTTGAGCTGAAAGTGTTACAGAAAGCAAACATAATGAAATAAGAGATATAGTGGGCAACAAAAATTCTGAACAAGTATCCTGAGTAACTGGAGCTCCAGGTACTTGCTCAACCAGTTGCTGCAAACATTTTTTTAAAGCACTGACCAAAAATTCAGTAACACTGCCGCTTGGGCTTCTCAGGTACACATAAAGCTAAGATCACAGAAGAAGGTAAGCAGGTATCTAGTATGTTAGAACATTCTGTTGTAGTCCCCCTTGTCAAACAAGTATTTGATCATTTTACTTAAATCAGTATAAAATGAGATGTGAGTTATGGCAGATAATGCACAGGACATGAATCATAACCATAATGTATTACAGTGAAAAAACAATCTTGTGGAAATTGTTCACTTTAAAGTGACAATATCAAAGTTAAATTATCAGAAAACCTCAAGGAAAACACATGCACAAGGCCAACAACTTTTCACTAGTGATTTGTTATTGATTTGTTATTTTCCTTAGACTGGACAGTACTGCAGGTAAGCCACAAGGAATATTATCAATAGGCTCTATCCAGCCCAACCTCTATATTATAAAATAGGTATTGAGGCCTAAAATTATGTAAACAAATCTTGTATCCATCATTGCTCATAAACACTATTCAGTGATCAAAATGCTCCAATTCCTTTACTGACAGGAAATGTGGTATACCAAGGAGACAGCTTCAGTTTGTTAGTCTACCTCGGTTCTTTTAAGATTAATAGTTTTACCCAGTGAAGTCACATCAGGACAGCAGATTCAAAGAACATGCCCTTCCTTCTAAACACAGCTTACAAAGTCTATATAATTTGGGGTCTATTGAAGTTGAGATAGCTGCTAGCCAATTTCATGAGCAGACCATGGGCCTGGCAGCCATTTTTGTGGGTGGAGTGTGACAGGCCCTGTCACACCTCTGATTGGCTGAGGGGCCTGGTTAGCTGCAAGGGCTGCCCATCATACAATCTCACCCCTTGCAGGTGATTGGGGGGGGGAGCGGGGCATATGGCAGACAGCCCTCAGCAAATCAAGCAATGGGTGGGAGCGGCAGCCATCTTGCCATGCCAGCAGCTCCCCCTTGCCCTCCCGCAGCATGCTATGTAGTTGAGTCACAGTGGCCATAAGGACTGCTGGCTCTCCAAAGGGGGCCTGCATTTTATTTTTGGTGAGTTTTGTTTTTTTTCCCTGGGGAGTCTGCACCTCTCCGGGGGGGGGGGCCTGCCTAAAATCGCAGTTTCCATGAAGATAGTGAAATCACAATTTCAGTAGGTTCCTATGTATAGTTTTTTGTGCTTTTTCCTCCAGCTTAATGCTACTTTCTTTGCATTAAAATCAGCCAGAAGCCCAGCACTAATAAAAAGCTCACAGAAAGCCAACACACACAGGGCAAGCAAAGTCCAAGTCAAGAAACTGATTTCAGTCTCAATGTTCCATGGGATCATCAACAGTGGAAAATAGCAATTTCAGAAAAGTTCTGATCAGTGTTACTTAAATGAAAAATGCAGTTAGCCTTTCTCTTTCATTTCAGAATTACACTACTACTCACCACTAAGGCCACCAGGTTACATGCTTGAATAAATCAACACATGCACTTAACTCTTGAGATTTTGGATTAATTTGAAGTGCCAATCAGAGCTTCTTTTCTATTCAGAAAAGGAAGCACCCTCTATCCTCACCTCCAAGCGAAACACCACCACAGGGCAGCATTTCTGTGATTTCTATATTGGCCCTTCTCCATCAGTCTCCTTACATCCTGAATTTCAAGGAAAGAGAGAAAACAAAATAGCAAGGTATAAATTCATTCTCTTGCTTATGGGGGATTCTGAGGACAGTTCTTTGCTCCTAATACTGTTCTGCTGTCTTGCAGTACAAACTGGGCTGGGAAAAGACAATTTGTACACAGGCACAGTAGGTCTGGACACACCAAGAAACTACAAGTCCCCCTCAATGGCTGGATGGAGGCTACTACTAAACATATAACATGGGTGTTAAACACATGGTGCATGAGCTGGACTCAGTCCAAGAAGCCTCTCTATCTGACTTACTGGGCTGCCAGCAAGCACCAGGAGTTGGGGGGGGGGTGACCTACATACTCCAGGGTCCTTTTGGCCCCAAAGTACATGGCCATTGGTGGCAAGCTTGTCTCACCTCCACTGGACCCTGTGTGGCCACCACCATGGTAACTACTGTGGTAGCCCTCAGACCATGGGCTGGATCCAGCTTGCAAGGAGTCCTGTGGTCCAGATGTGGCCTGGGATCCAGGTAAGGCCGATACTTGTGGTATAAAACAGATTTCATCGGACAAGTCATGAGAAACTGAACAGGAACAGGGGTCAAAGGTTAACAAGTAGGGTGCTGAGAGAACAGCAAGCAGAGAACTTCAAATCTAGTTCCCACTGCTCCTTGACTGTATCTAAATCAGCCAGTGGATGCCCCTGCACCACACGAGAGCAAGCAAACAAAACAGCCCCACACACCCACGTCTGAGTGGGAGGGGTGGATTTATGCCCCAGAAAGCCCAAGAGGTCACTAATAGAACTGGTAGTTTGGGAGATTTGGAGGCTCTTTTCCGCACTCACACAGGACACAAGCCCTGGGCTGCTGCTCAGCACTTTCCCTGGCTTGCATGTAAAGTCACAAGGAGATTTAACAGCATCCTGCATGGAAGTCCACACCTCAGCCAAGGGGGAACATGCAACCTTCTGCACAGAGCTGGGGGCATCGCAGAAAATCTTCCCTGCTTGGGCCAAAGGTTCCGGCTTGGCATGTCCCCCAAGGCAGGAGGGCTGCGAGTCAGAGGCAGCAGGAGAACGGGGCCAGAAGAGCAAGAGGTTGGAGTGCGGAAGAAGTGGGCAAAAGAGCCGGGCTGCTCTGAACCATGGCTCCGGGACCAGCCCCTGACCAGCTGCAGGAGGAAGAGGAAGCTCACAAGCCTCAGCAGCAATGACCCTCGTCCTCCGCGGCTTCCAGACGCCCTCCCTGACATGACACGCCTTCAGCCAGCGGCGCTTCCCACCCCACTACACCCGAGGCAGCCCAAAGCGGCCGCACACGGCCTCGCTCAGCGCTCGCAGCTCTGCTCGCGAGAGCGCCCCCCGCTCCGAGGCCCAAATCATGTAGGCCCCAACCCCCGCCACCATCACACCGCCCGCGGGGCGCCGCAGCCTCCACAGCCCCGCCCCCGCCAGGCCCGCCGTACCTGCGCCCCCCGAGTCAGGCCGCGGCCGCTAAGCTGCCCATGCCGAAGCTGAGCCAGGATGTTGGTGGCCCCCCGCCGGCCGCCTCCGCCAAGCCTCGAGGCCGCCGCCGCCATAGCTGCTCCTGCCTCTCGGAGCCAAACAGGAAGCACCACTCCTTGCCCGGCCGCTCGGTACGGGTCGACGCAGGGGCTGTCCCACAGCGCCCCCGCCGGCTGCGCCGCAGTGTCGACCTGAGAGCAGGCCGCTCGGAGGCCCCTGGGAAATGCCCAACCCAGGAGAGCGTCGCTGGCCGTCTATGTTGGCCGCAGCCTTGGGGAGGTGAGCGCGGGGCGGGGCCACTGCCGCAGTCACAGGTCCAGCAACCTTCTACGCACCCCCACGTCACAGTACTGGAGCGCGGTGCCCGCGCTTTACTTGCACGGCAGCATTCGGGGGCCAAACGCTGTCCTGCATTCCCGGTTAGGGGCTCCGCACAGAGTAAGGCTGGCAGAGCCCGCAGCCGGGAGCACCCGGCAGCTGGCCATACGTTCAGATAATGGCGTAATAAGGAAGCACAGCTATTACACGTTTGTTTTGAAATAACTTTGTGGCTCATTTCTTGTTTTCTTAAGCCACGAATAAATTGTACGTGTAGTTGAGTCAGAACCCAAGACCCGAGTACAAGTTAATTCTGTATTAAGCATAATGCTGTTTGCAGATATTACCCCCCCCCCACAAAAAAAGAAGCTTTACTGGGAGCAGCAGCACTTCAATCCAGCTCCCCAGCATCTATATAGACTGGGTATTTCAATGGGGCTTTTTGGGGCTTTTATCTAATAGCTAATCCAATCAGCTATTAATAAAAGTGCCCCAAAAGACCTACTAAAACATGTGATCTTAAGGATGCAGCAGATGTGTAGATGGGGTCTAATACACTACAACAGAGCTAGGCAATCGTTACAACACAGCAATCCAGCATGCACACCCTATTCTGCTCTCAGGGTCCCAGGTCTATTCTACATGCATGTATTTATTTATCAGATTAATATGCTGCCCTCCTAAACAAAGGCGCGGGGCGGTTTACAGTAAAAGAACTAGGGGTACACCAATAGAGATATTTGAGGCCTATACAGATAGCCGATTTTTTAGGAGGCATATCCGCCGATACCGATCCAATTTCTGATAGGGCTGGTAAGTCTGGTTTGGTGGAAGGAGAGGGGTGGGAAGGGGTGTGAGAGGGCAAATCAAGGCCCCTGCGGTGAAAGGAGGGAATGGGGCTGGGGCTGGGGCAGGCATTGACCAGCCGGGGAGGGGCGGGGGACAGAGCAGCAAGCGGATCTCCCAGGGGGTAGGGGTGGCATGTGCCCCCTAGATCTGCGTGGGGTGGGCTGCAGCTGTGGGCTGGGGCCAGGGCCAGGGCAGGCACAGGACAGAGGGGAGGCGCCGCTCATTGGGGAGGCACGGCTCCTGCCAGTGCGTGCAGCTCATCCGGTGCTTGTCTGGTAGCTCCTGCTGCTGCTTCTGCCGCTTGTCCGGGGGGGTGGCGTGTGTCCCCCAGATTTGCCCAGTTGGGAGGAGCCCAGCCTTAGCCCAGCCCGCCTTGTGCAGATCCAGGGGCATACGCGCCTCCCCCCACCACGCCCTACCTGACAAGAGGCGGGAGCAGCAGCAGGAGTCGCCAGATGAGCACCGGATGAGCTTTGTGCAGCAGCGGGAGCCGCACCCCCACCAACAAGCTGCACCTCTGTCCCACATCCATCCAAGGCCCCAGCTGGGCAGCCCCTGCCCCAACCCCACACCCTCCCTCACTGCAGGGGCCTTGATCTGCCCCCCTATGGCCATTCCCTCCCCACTCCTGTTCCATCTCCCTTTGCACCACACCAGACTTACCAGCTGCATGCAGCACTCCATGCTGCCAGCTCTGCTCCTCACTACCTATATGCTGCGCTGTGCCTGCGTGCACACTTGGGCATTTATCAGACAAATTATTGGCTGTGTCAGGCCAATTTCTGATACAGAAAATTTTCTTTATATTGGTGCCAATCCAATATTGGAGCGATTTATCGGTGCACCTCTAAAAAGAACAAAATAATGTATGAAGTATGGGAATAAACAAGAGAACAAAGTAACTATGCATCTCGGACAGAGTCAGGATGGACAGCAAGCAACCAAGCAACAGAAACAGGGGTAACAGGAAAACTAGCACTTGGAGAATGGTCTTGAAAAGAAACCTAAGACCGCATTTTTAGGTCAACTGTTGACTGAAGCGGGATTAAGAGAGCAAGCAAAGAAACTTCTGTTTCCTGTGACAGTTCAGAAACAGCTGATTGGCACACATTCATACAACCAGGAGATTGACTGCATCACCGTTCATTATTCTTTTGTTTTAAAAGTTTTTGGAGGTACAATAAAACTGTATCATGTAGTTGCCAATCACATGTTATCAATAGGCACATATACTTACGAAAACTGCTCATCTCAAAATATGAGTTTGCTCATCTCAAACTATGAGTGAACCTTGGATTCACTCAGAGCAGGATGGGCTCACAAATGATCTGATGAGAGAAACAAGAGCTACATTTGCAACTTTAAAAATCAATAGTGATTAACTTAGAATCATAGCAAAGTAGGGTAGGAAGAAACTTTTCAAGGTCATCTAGTCCAACCATAGGCACCAACTTTTATTTTTGCCAGGGGGCATAAGATGATGGACATGTGGAAAGCTTTACGCATTTCAGGTGATAGTCCTCTTGCCAAGGAGGGCCAGGGCCCTCAGACCCTCATGTACTTGGCACCACTGAGTCCAACACCCTGCTTAAGGCAGGGCCATCCCTAACTAAACCTTCCTAAACAAGCAGCCAGTTTTGTTCTGGGTAGTAGCGTTCTCCTTTCATTGACCCGTTCTTGGGGGTGTTACAGCACGTTGTACAGAACCTGGGGTGTTACAGCACGTTGTACAGAACCTATCAGTAACCTGAACAAAACAGGCAGTCCTTGACTTACGACTCCTGAAGTTAACAATGAACGGCACTTAAGTTGTTTATAAATTGACACCCTGTTTCAATCTTCTGACCTGGGCTTCGACTTTACGATCCTGGACACAGTTGTGTCCAGCTGGTAAGTCTGGTGTGGTGGAAGGGCAGGAGAGGAGGGCAGATCAAGGCCCCCTGTGGTGAGGCTGGGGCAAGTTGCTCACTTGGCAACTTCCGCCGCTCATCCGGGAGGGCATGGTGGGAGGCGTGTGCCCCCGGATCTGCATGGGGCAGGCAGGGTCAGGGCTGCGCTGAGAGCAGGGGCTTGCTTAGCTGGGGCGGGACAGGGCTTACCTCCAGACTAGCGGTACACAGTGGGAGGAGCCATTCCTCCCCACTCCCTGGACAAGCGCCATCCTGCGTCTGCCCTGCCACAGTTGGGCAAGCAGCAGCAGGGTATTGGGGGGCCGGGGCTGTGCTAGGCTGTGCTCCAGGCGGGTGCCAGGGCCTATGGGGGAACTATGGCCCCACCCCACTCTGCACCCGCCTCAATCCAGGAGTGCACGCCTCCCCCTGCCCCCATGCCTTGCTGCTGCTTGCTCAGCTGGGGCAGGGCAGGTATGGGACGGAGCCACAGATTGTCTAGGGGGGTGGGGGGGCGGCTCCTGCCCACTACGCGCCGCTTGTCTGGATGTAGCACAGCATCCTCATCCCACGCCTGCCCTTCCCCACCCTGCTCTCAGCGCAGTCCGATGCAGCCCCAGCCCTGCATGCCCCGCCCGGTGCAGATCCGGGGGCACACGCCCCCCCACCATGCCCTCCCAGATGAGCAGCAGGATCCGCCAGATAAGCAACTTGCCCTACCTCCCCTTTCACCAAACCAGACTTACCAGCTGGACACAGCTGTATCCAGTGTCCTAAAGGAACCAATCTCCCATTTACAACGTTGTTCCTATGGGAAAACTGATTCCGAGTTACGATGTTTCGACTTAACACATGGTTTTCAGGAACCAATTGCATCGTAAGTCTGAGGACTGCCTGTATTACAATTTCTCTAAACAAGTTAGTATAATGGGTGCCATCTTGCCTGAACTACTATGATTTCAGTTTCTCTACTTCTCCACTAGTCCTTTTAGCCTAATCATTAGGCATCGGTCCCCAGCGTGTAATAAGATTTATTACTGTGATTACATGTATGTTCTATTTATAGCAGTGCTGAAAAAATATGACTAGTGTCACTTCACTGTGTTGGGACCCTGGTCTTTCTGATAATATTGTACCAAAAAAACCCCCATTACAATATAAGATGTTCTGATGCCTGGAGCAGTACATAACTGTTTGTAAAACCATCAGATTCAGTGTGGCCTTCAGATTGCAGAACTGTCCATCTCTTTTTCTGTGGCACTTGAGTATAATCATGGTGCACAATTCACAGATAACTTTAATTGTTGCACTTAGAAAGTGGGTTTTTAAACCTTGTATTCTAAAAATTGACACAACACTCCATTGATGAATAGTAGAAAGGCTTGCTTTAAAACTACCAACACGCTACAAAACTAAATGACAGAAAAGACTCTTTCCCAATAGAAAATGAGCTATTAGTCCTTGTATTATCTTAGCTGCAAAGAGATCTTTACCCAATGCAGGTAGAAAGCAGTTCTTCATAGATTTTATAGATTTCATAGACGCTAGGGTGGAAGGGACGTCACAAAATCATTGGGTCCAGCCCCCTGCCCAAAGGGCAGGAAGTCAGCAGGGGTGAAATGATTCCAGCAAGATAGGCATCCCAGTGTTTTTTGAAAATATTCAGAGTAGGTGCTTGCACCACCTCTGGACAGAGTCTTTTCAAGCCCCTTGGGACTGGGACAGTAAAGAAGTTTTTCCTTATGTTTCTTGTACAGTCTCACAGCGTGGATCCTTTGCTTATCAGCTGGGTGGCAGGATGGCTTCTTGGTCTTCCCTGGACTGCACACACCTTGCTGGAAAATCTGTTTAGTTCTTATATTGTTTAATTGTATAGCTTCAAAGCATTTTTCCTTGATGGCTGATTTAAGTCCAAACAAAACACAGAGGAAAAGGGTGACCATCATATTACAACTGTTAAATTGCCTGGCTCCTGTTTTTGGATTTATCTAGGTGTGAAGACTTGTGTTTCTCTACAGCCCCTGCAATTATAACAGGTCTTGAGTGGTGAAACAGGATGCTTAGAGGCATTGGTTACCAGACCTGTCTTTAGGTATTTGTTTTTCAATGGGGAAAATTTGCAATAGCTTGTACCAGTACCAGTCTATTTAGAAAACTCCAGACATACATTGAATGATTGAGACATTTGTAACACTTTTGGATGCCTGTTTTGAGAAATGTAAGCATATCATGTACAGGACATCTTTCCTGTACATCTTACAGGTTTCTTTTGAGATGCGTATTTAGTCTTTTGTCTTCCTTAGTTGCTAGTTCAGTTGAAATGCATATGTAGTTTCCTTGCCTTCTCTAGTTACACTGGCTCAGCCTTTTCTTTGGCTTTCTTAGATACATACATGTGATGAATGTGTCAGGTCTCTGTCAACAATTTTAACTATCACTTTTATTATTTTATGGCATGGGTTTAGTATTGGATACCACAAGCACTCTACTGTCTCAGTGCTTAATGGGTTGCAAGCCATTAGCAGAGTTTGATTTTCCTCTGGCAGTCTTGTTACCACAACCCAGTCTTGCCCCAGCCATTGTCTTGCATTTTGGTGCAAGAGACACTGTCCAAGCTTTCACACTTTTCATATGCAGTGTGGCCTTCAGGTTACAAAACTGTCCATCTCCCATTCTGTGGCAGTAGAGTATAAAAATGGTGCACAATTCACAGATAACTTTAATAACCAAGAAGACAGGGTAGATGTGCACCTTACAAACTAACTACATTGGAGCTATATAAATTTTCATTAGCATAAATTTACTTCTTCAGATTCTGTCTAATTAAATGAGCACCTCATGAGATGAGTTGAGGTTCAAGGAATCTTTTGCTCTATTTCTCTGATTTAGTTACTCTAAATCAGAGATCCAACACATTGGAGCAGACTTGATTCATCAAGTCTGCTCCACACACGAGCTGAAGCACACTGTGCTGTGCTGCATGCAATTGTATACATGGCAAAATGCATGCCAGTGCACAGAAAATAGTAGTGGTGAGCTTTTGAACTAAAATACTTTCAATGTGTTTTAGTTCAAAAGCGCGCTGCTGCCATTTTCTTAGCACTGATGCACATTTTACTGCTTATACAACTGTATGTGCTGCAGCGCCAAGTGGTTTTAAAAGCACATGGTGCTGTGGTGCAAGTATATGTAGTAGAGGTGCACCAATGCATCTGTCTGATATCGGACTGGCACTGATAGAAAGAAAATTGACGATATCAGAAATTGTCCTGAAGTGGCCAATAACTTGACCATAATCAGTGTAGGGCCCATATCTGAGATGTTGCGGAGAAGATCCCCAGGCTCATCAAGCCCTCTGACTGCTACCACATGCTCCTCATTCATGTGGGAAAAAATGACTTGGCCAGGAGTAATCTGGACTGGGTCATGAGTGGCTACAGAGCTCTGGGGGTCAGGCTCCGGGGGTCAGGCTCCAGGGGTCAGGGGCTCACATAGGCTTCTCCATGCTCCCTGTTGCAGGCCATGGTCCTAGGAGGAAATGATGCATCGAGGAAGTGAACCAACATCTCCGATGATGGTGCCACTGAGAGGGCTTTGGTTTCCTAGACCACAGCGCACACTTCAGGGAGAGGACTTCTGGGGAGAGACAGCATTCACCTCACACTGAGAGGTAAGTCCTTGTTCTCAGAAAGGTAAGTTCCCTGTTCTCAATCTTCTTGATAAGACTATACACTAAGATTGCTGGGGGACAGGGAAACCACTGGAGCATAGCCGGGGACTGACATGCAAGAAAGTTCCATAGATAGGGATACCAGGAGGGCCACTCTCGTGGGAGCTGAGGGAATAGTTCTCTTTCAGCATGACAGGAAGTCAAGGGTCTCCGTAGGAAGACTCAGGTGCCTGTACACTAATGCCAGGAGCATGGGGAACAAGCGCTCTCCAGTGGCCATTATGATCTGGTAAGAATTATGGAGACCTGGTGAGACGCCTCACATGATTGGAGCATAACCATGAAGGACTATGCATAGAAGGGACCAAGTAGGGAAAAAAGGTGGAGATGTATCTCTTTATGTGAAGGAACAGTACACTTCCTTGGAGGCTGACATCGGTTCCAAAGATGAATGGCTTGAAACCCTCTGGGTCAAGCTGTGGGGGGAGGGAGGGAATGTGGTGAGAGAGATCTAACTACAGGCCAATACTACAGACCACCAAACAAGGGCAAGGAACTTGATCTAGAGTTCGCCCGAGAACTAACAGAGGCTGCGCGGGCACAGAGCATGGTCATCATAGGCAACTTCAGTTATCTAGACATCTCTTAGGAGGAACACTTGGCTAATTTGGATCAGTCATGTTTCTTCCTGACCTGCATCAGAGAGCTTTTTTCTGACTCAGGAGGTGCACGGGCCAATCAGAGGTAACATTCTTCTAGATTTGGTCCTGGCCAAAGGAGATGACTTGGTGACCGACTTAAACATAGAGGGCAGCCTGGGCGATAGCAACCATGAAACCATTACGTTCATGGTCTGTTGCAAGGCAAACAAATCAGATAGCAGGCTTGAAGTTTTGGACTTCAAAAATGCAAACTTCAACAAGCTCAGGTCACTAGTAGGGAAAGCGCTGCGGGACCAGGGACCAAAGGCAAAAGGAGATCATGAAGAGTGGTCATTGCTAAAGGAAACAATCTTTGAAGCACAAAGGAAGTCCATTACCATGCGAAGGAAATGTAGCAAAAGGGCTGGGAAGCCCTCTTGGCTAAACAGGGAAATAATGGTCCTATTAAGAAAGAATAAAGAGTCAATGGAAACTAGGGACAGCCCCCCAGGAGGACTATATAGCCATGGCCCGCACTTGTAGGGATCGGATTAGAAAAGCTAAGGAAATGACTGAACTAAAATTAGCAACGGGAATCAAAGACAACAAGAATCCTTCTTTAGGTATGTAGGGAACAGGAGGAAAACGAATGGGAGTGTCAGGGCATTGCTCAACAACTCAAGACAGCTAGTCACTGACACTCAGGAGAAAACTGAACTCCTGAATGACTACTTTGCCTCAGTCTTTCACCAGGCCAAGGGGAAAATCATGCCAGCTAGGGTACAGGATGAGCAGGGTTCAAACGATGGCCTTCCTACTATTACCGTAGAACTGGTGTGTGATTAGTTAAAGAAATTGGATGTATATAAGTCAGCAGGACCAGATGAACTTCATCTGAGAGTGCTGAGGGAGCTGGCCAAAGAAATCGTGGAACCTCTGGCAAATCTGTTCCAAAACTCATGGTACTCCGGGGAGGTCCCCGAGAACTGGAAGAAGGCGAATGATATGCCCATCTTTAGGAAGAGGAGGAGGGAGGACCTAGGTAACTATAGGCCAATTAGCCTAACTTCTATCCCTGGGAAAATCCTGGAAAAATTCATTAAGGAGTCTATGTGAAATAGGCTTGCAGAAGGTAGGATTCTGAATGACAGCCAGCATGGCTTTGTCATGGTCAGGTCTTGTCTTATCAACCTCATCTCCTTTTACGATCAGGTGACTCATCACCTGGATAAGAGAGAGGAGGTTGACATTAAATACCTCGACTTCCAAAAAGCTTTCGATCTGGTATCCCACAATCTGTTAGGGGAGGTACAGAGCTGCAGAATGGATGTCACCCTAAGACACTTAAATGGGCAGCCTCCTGCCTGAGAAACATCTGAATCAATTTTCCATCAAGGCATGGCAGGAAAAAGAGGGGTGGGTGGTTGGCCCAGAAACATGTGGGTGGGCGGAGATCTAACTGGCACCGGGAAGGCCCCCTGGCACCGGGAAGGCTACCTTCCCTGCTGTTCTCATCCCACTGCACCTTAACACATACACGTGACACGAGTTTTGCTTTGAACAGTTTGAGATGCAGTTTCACAGAACCCTCTACTAAGCCTATCTCCTTGAAACTTGGCAGGCTACATGCCTGCAGAAGGGGTTCCCATCTCTGCAGTTTTCATCTGAATCAGGAAAGAAATGACAAAGTTATAGGCATTTCAGTGATTCCCCATTATAGGCTATGGCCGAATCACCGAAACAGCGTTGAAACTGCGAAACAGATTCAGATGAATTGAAACAGACCAGTGATCTGAAACACCAAAACAAATCACTGTCCTATGAAATGGCCAAATCCAAAATGAAACATAGCTGTTTTGTGCAGCCCTAATAGTTAATAGTTCAGATGTTTATACCTTAAGAATACCTGACCCACAGCTTGTCTTCTGCAAGTCAGGCCTTCTTCCAAGACGGTATGCATACCAAACAGTATAGACAGGAATCAGAATCTGTTCTATTGCAGTGGCACAACACATTGTAAGTTGTAGTTTGGTGCAGCAGGATTCCAGGGGAGTTAATAACAGATAACCACAGTTACCAATCTGTGCAAGCCTTTACTGTGCATAACCATAGGAGTTAACAGGACAGTATTTACAAATAGCAAACCTGCATTTTAAAAAGCATTTACAGATCAAAGGATGCCTATTTAGCTTTTTAGATCACTATGTGCCTACACATTTTTGGCTTATGGAGAGACAAATGGACAGAACCAAAATATACAGAACATCTGAAACGGGTTTTTTTCAGTCCAGCACCACTGACACTAAGTAGCAACTAAAGAATAGTATTCCAGGAAACATTGCCAATCTTGTTATAGAATTTCTTTTGAGCGAAAGCGGGACAGTATAAAGTTTGATTTCAACCATAATGTACCTAACAATCTGCCAGTGTAACAGTTACTATCTACAATGGTGGCTCTTGTTAGACTCTGAAAATGACAGCTCTCCGCTTGCACTCATTTTTTTAAAATGGAAAAAGAAAGTAATATTCTGTTACAAACAGCTTAGACTACAACAGGTCAGAATGTATTTGATGCAGTGCATTCCTATTTGAAATCTCTAACTTTATTTTGTGAATCACATGCAAGTATTTGCACAACTAAGGGCACGTCTACATTTGAATTAACACACCATAGTTACAGAGCATTATGTTCAGTACCTCTAATAACAGTGCATGCCTTTTTAGTGATGCTTATGCAGAGTAGAGTAATTTGACTGCACATTAGTGCATTACCACAGCTTTTGCCATGA
The DNA here is from genome assembly GCF_052110815.1 of Crocodylus siamensis. Taxonomy (NCBI): domain Eukaryota; kingdom Metazoa; phylum Chordata; order Crocodylia; family Crocodylidae; genus Crocodylus; species Crocodylus siamensis. The sequence continues at coordinate 44,269,583 of NC_143404.1, forward strand.
TGCACTGATGCACAATAGAATTAGTCTACTGCTCATTTAGCGTCTCATGTAGACCTAACCTAACAGTGCTAATATTGCATGGCACCTGCAGCACTCTTAAAAGGTTCTCAGAGCAGTCCAGGGCATTGTGGAACTAAGAGTTAGGGAAACAAAGACAAAGATGCTGGCACCCTGTCTCTTGCGGCTATACAGAATGCTACTGTCTCTTTCATGAACAGACAAAGATAATACTCTCAACCAGCCAGCAATACTGAAAAACAACAGGAGCAAGAACAGCAGACTTTGTGGCCTTCAACTCTATTAGAACAAGGTTTCAGGTTATCTTTGCTGACCTTCTTGCTGGATGCCTCCATTTTGCTTTCTTAACTGGCTGTATTAGTCTACAACTGCCAGCCTTGGTTTATGTTCTACTTGTTGCTGATATTTATGTTGCAGAAATTGCTACGGTTCGTTTCTCGGGAGGCAAAGAACTCTCAGACACACGCTATTAGCAATACAAAAGGTATATTTGCAAATAGGGTCAGAGCGAAGACAAAAGACCACACTCTGCCCGCGGGGAAAACTTCTCAGCAGGCTTTATCCCCTCTCTCCTGAGCACGTGTGCAGAAGCAGGAACTCTTACAACTCATTTCCGGTTCATACAAACATATATGAAATGACATCACGTCATCCGTCGCATGTGCATTATAATTAACTACTTAAGTATGCGGGGCGGATAGGCTTATATGCATTAGTTAATTACGCCTGCTCAGAAAGCTCTTTAGGTTACCAAAAGTTCAAACCCCCCCCTTCTTCCCAAGGACACAGCCAATTAAATCACAGCCTTTGTAGTTTACAAGAGTAGAGGCAGAGGAGTTTGAAGGTATGTGTGATTTAGTGTTACAAAGAGATAGTAAATTAGCGAGATGTCCTTGGTGATATTTCTTCTCTACCTCCTCCTCCCACCAGGGAGAGCTGGCAGCTGTGCTGTTCTAACAACACTATTCATAATGCATTTTTAATAATATTTCTAACATTTAAAAGAAACAAAAGGTCAGTACTTCAACACAAGTGAATGGAAACAAATCCATCACGTGACAGGGCTATCTAACCATTTGTAAACCTCCCCCTTGTCAGGTGACTGAAGCCTGGAAATGAGAGCTCGCTCTCCTACCAACATCTCCTCTATAACTGCAGAACCACAATCCACTGCCTGTACGCCCCTGACAAGTGCAAGTTTCACAGGCAGGGGCATGCAGGCAGCAGATCACAGCTCTGCTCCAGCTCCAGCCTTAGTTGTCATCCTAAGATCTTGATTCCTGCCCTGGCCCAAAATCCAGTGCAGCTCCCTACTCTCCCACTTTTGAGCAAAATAAATTCTGTGACAAGATTGGCAATGTTTCCTAGCATAGTGTCAATGGTGCTGGACTGAAAAAAACCCAGCACACTTTTCATATGTTGTTTTGTAGATTTTGGTTCTGTTCATGTCTCTCCATAAGCCAAAAAATGTGTGGGCACATGGTGATCTAAAAAGCTAAATAGGCATCATAGTCTGGGCCTCTGATGTAGTAATCAGGTACAATTTAGGCCTAACTGTTCTGAAATGTGATGAAGTTACTCCCAGGAATGCAAACTATGATTACCAGAGTGCTGTATTTCTTTTTAAAAGGTTGGCAAAGTCATCTGAATAATAAAAAGGGGGTGGACTACTGGATCCTGTCTCGTTTGGGAAGGGGGTCACACAAGGGCCAGGGGAACATGGGGTGGAGGTCAAGCTGCTTACTCATTACCCCTTTCCATTGGTGACGCATAGGGGGTGCTTGCAGGTGCATGTGCACCCCAAGATTGAAGGTTGCACCCCCATAGAGAAGCACTGTGGACACTGCCAGCAGCGCCTGCAGGCAATTGCCAATCGCCACCCCTCCCCACCTCCGACACCGCCAGCGGCATCTGTGGGTGGTCACCAATTGCCGCTGGCAGCCATCACTGCTGCCGGCAGCATCTGCAGGTGGTTGCTGGTTGCCACTGGTATCTACAGATGGTTGCCGATCGCTGCTGGCCACCAGTGTCTGTGGATGGTTGCTGATTGCCACTGGCCTCTGGCGCTGCTGCCACCACCCCTCCCCACTGCCGACACCACCGCAGCAGCATGGTCGCCGTGCCCCGCCAGGCTCGGTTCATGGCCCTTGCCCCCTCCCCCCCACCCCCCTCAACCTGAACAGAGTTGCTTTCCAAGCTGATATCCATGGAGAGTCTGGGAGCATGGGGCTGTCACAGTCCAGATGCTAATGAGGTCTTCATGAAGACCAGCCAGAGTGGTGCAGGCAGGGGTTGCTGGGAAATGGAATCTGGCCACTGGCCAGAGCTACCATTTTGCCCATCCAGTATTTACTCAAATCCAAGACAAGGTTTTTTCCCCCTCTGTCATTCAATATGGGAGTAGAAGGCTGTTTCAGCTCTGACTCCAGCCCCAAGCCCAGGCCCCATGTCAAAGATGTAGTAGCTGCCTCCACCTCCAACCCCCCACTGGCACCCTGCCCCCCACCTACCTACCTCCCCACAAGCCCTGCACACCCCAACCCCTGTCACTTATCATCATTCATGGCTTTAGCCCCCCCTGGGCTCAGGTACACCCCAGGTAATTATGTGCAAAACCCCCTCAAAATTTGTTTTTTTTTAACAAACTAAACGAAATAAAACAGTATTGGAACCTTCTTTAGAAATATATGTATGCACTTTGAACGGTTGGAGGGGATGTGTGCAGGGTTTGTGGACAGGTGTGAAGGAGTGTCAGTGTGTGCATAGGGGTTGTGGGCAGATGAGTGTGTGTGAAGGGGGTGGGTATGGGAATAGGTGATATATGTGGGAGGGGTTGTGAAAGGATGTGGGTGTGTGGGGTTTTTGTTGGTGGGTATGGGTCCCCCACCACATTCCACCTCTCCCCATGGTGCACAGCCCCTGCCACTGGCGGCTCAGTGACAGCAGGCCCTTGGGGTGCTCATGGCAGGCAGAGCCCCCAGCAGTGCATACCTCTGGCTGAGTCTCAGGGCCTGCATATGCTGGTCTGGCTCACTGGCATGCACTTTGAAAGCAGACTGGGCTGGCTCCCTGCCAGTATGTGGGGGTTGTGGCATAGCATAGTTTCATAGTTTCAAGGGTCAGACGGGACCTGAGCAAATCATCTAGTCCGACCCCCCGCCATGACAGGAAGCAATACTGGGGTCAAACAACCCCAGCAAGATGTTCATCCAACGTCCTCTTAAAAACCCCCAGGTTAGGAGCCAGGACCACCTCTCTTGGAAGTTGGTTCCAGATCCTAGCCGCCCTGACCGTGAAGTAGTGCTTCCTGATATCTAGCCTAAATCTACCCTCAGCCAGCTTGTGACCGTTATTTCTGGTCACTCCTGGCAGTGCACAGGGGAACAGTGACTCCCCCAGTGGCCACTGATCCCCCCTGACTAGTTTATAACAGGCCACAAGATCCCCTTTCAGCCTTCTCTTTTGGAGGCTGAACAGGTTCAGGTCTCGTAGCCTCTCCTCATAGGGCCTGCCCTGCTGTCTCCTGATCATGCGAGTGGCCCTCCCCTGGACCCTCTCGATGCTGTCCACATCCCTCTTGAAGTGCGGTGCCCAGAACTGGATGCAGTACTCCAGTTGGGGCCTGTCCAGTGCCGCATCTAGGGGGAGGATCACCTCTTTGGACCTGCTTGAGATGCATCTGTGAATGCATGACAAGGTACGGTTGGCCTTCCTTACTGCCTCTCCACACTGCCGGCCCATGTTCATCTTTGAGTCAATTATGACTCCAAGATCCTTTTCCGCTTCCGTGCTGACAAGAGGGGAGTTCCCCAACCTGTAGGTATGGTGCCGGTTGTTCCTCCCCAGGTGCATCACCTTGCACTTGTCTGTGTTGAATCCCATCCTATTCACATCCACCCACCCTTGTAGCCTGCCTAGGTCTGATTGAAGCCTGATGCTACCTTCTAGTGTGCCCACATCCCCCCACATCTTAGTGTCATCAGCAAATTTGAACAGGGTGCTTTTTACCCCCTCATCCAAATCAATGATGAAGATGTTGAATAGTGCGGGCCCGAGGACAGAGCCCTGCGGAACCCCACTGCCCACGTCCTTCCAGGTTGAGAAGGTCCCATCCACTACCACCCTCTGGGTGCGGCCCTCCAGCCAGTTGGCGACCCAGTTGACTGTGTGGGCATCGACACCACAGTCCCCCAGTTTCTTAATGAGAACAGGGTGAGAGACAGTGTCGAATGCCTTCCGGAAGTCTAGGAAGACTGCGTCCACTGCTACCCCCGCATCTAATGATCTGGTAACCTGATCATAGAAGGCCACCAGGTTGGTCTGACAGGACCTACCACTGATGAACCTGTGTTGGTTGCCCCTAAGCATTCAGTCCCCAGCTGGCCCCTCATGGATGTGTGCCAGCATAATTTTCTCAAACAGCTTGCCTAGGATCGAGGTAAGACTGACTGGCCTATAGTTTCCTGGGTTGTCCTTCCTCCCCTTTTTGAAGATTGGTACCATGTTGGCCCTCTTCCAGTCCTCTGGGACCACACCAGAGCACCACGAGTGCTCATAGAGCTGTGCCAGGGGTCCTGCAATGACCTCAGCCAATTCCTTAAGGACTCTAGGGTGGAGATGGTCCGGGCCAGCTGACTTAAACACATCCACCCCCTCCAGAAGCCCCCTAACTAGTTCCACACTAACCTTTGGCCCAGGTGTGCCTCCCCTTTAAAGGGCCCACCAATGACAGAAGCTGCACTTGGCCCCTGGCTCCCCAGTGCAGAAGTTCGAAGCACCGCTGCATGTGCAGAAGCCTGTTGCACCCCTGTGAGCCCTAGGACCCCCTAGGACTCCAAGCAGGACCCCCAAAACCCTTAATGATGCCCAGCCTAGCCAGAGGTAAGTGGGGGTCCATGGTGGGAGGTACTTAGCCCAGCTGCAAGGAGGTAACTGAGGACGGTTATGCCCTCCCTCAGCTCCTACTTGTCCCAGCCCTACAGGGAGCCATGCGACCAGAGCCTTGCAAACAGAATGCACAAGCAGGTGTGCTTCTAGGCCTGGCATATGAGTTTGCACAGGAGGGCCATGAGGCCCTAGGCAGAGAACTTCAAGAGAGTGGTTCGCACAGTAGTAGCCTGCTATCGGCACAATGGTAGGTGGGACATGTTGCACCCTAAGGTTCCCACTTGTGGCTGGATCCATCTGCTCTGCTACTTCTGATGCCTCCACCCAGATGGAACCCATGGTTCCAGCCTCTATTCAGCTGGAGCCCCTAGCTGTCAGCTGAAGGGGCTGCCTGGCATGACTCCAGCCACATGGGATTGAGAGCATTGCAACCTACCCTTGTAAGGTTTGCTCTGTATTGGAGTCTCTGGATCCCAGATAGGGAAGCTCCAGACCATGGCACAGAGGCTGCATGCCATCAAGGATGGTGAACAGGAGATTGACTCCTACTCCCAGGCCCTTCACTCCAGGACAGAAGAGTGACCCAGGTTTCCTACCAGGACCAGGGAGGCCAAGAGGAACTCCCATACTGTCTAGCCAGGGGCTAGACAAAAGCTGTCTCCAGCCCCGAGGCTTACTGAACCAGGTTCACCACACCGCTGCATCTCTGAAACAGGTACAAACCTCTTGCAGCACCAGTAGAATATGCAGAGCTTCCAGCCACTGCAAGTAATGAAGAAACATGACCAGCTATCATTCCTAAGATGAAACACAGAGTGGTTGTTGTGGGTGACTCCCTCCTGAGGGGAACACAGGGAGTGATCTGTCACCCTGCCCCCTTAACTTGAGAGTTCTGCTGCCTCCCAGGAGTCTGTATCTGGGATGTAGTTAAAATCCCAAAACTTATCTGGCCCTCCAATCACTACCCTATGTTTCTTATCTATGTGGGCACAAATGACATGGCTCAGAGCAATCCCAGCTGGGTCATGAGTGGCTACAGGGCTCTGGAAGTAGGGCTCAGGGGGTTGGGAGCACAGGTGGTTTTTTCCTCCATCCTTCTGGTTAAGGGTCATGGGCAGAGGAGGGAGAGATGAATTGAAGCAGTAAACAGAAGACTGTGGTGCTGGTGCCACCATGAAGGCTTTGGCTTCTACGACCACAGTCCACTCTTCAGAGAGAGAGGCAGTGGTCTGTTGGGAAGAGACTGCCTCCACCTCACTCCACTGGGAAAGAAGCTCTTTTCAGCCAGAATGGCTGACCTTCTCGATCGGGCTTTAAACTAAGCTTTTTGGGGGATGGGCGGTGAACCACCACAGCAAGCTCACCAAAGCATCAACTGCAAAATCATCAGGTTAGGATGCTCAAGGGAACCTACTTCTACCCCAGCCCAGGAACATAGCTTCTCCATGAGTACAGGCAAGCCTAGGGCCTCCAACAGCATACTTATGTGCCTGTACACTAATGCTAGGAGTTTGGGGAATAAACAGGACAAACTGGTCCTTTTAATAAACAGAAATTTTATCAGAATACTATGATCTGATAGGAATCATGGAGACCAGGTAGAACTCCTCTTATGACTGGACTACCAGTATAAATGGCTATACGCTGTACAGGAGAGAGAGTGCTGAAAAAGGGGGTGGGGTGTAGCTCTTTGTGAAGAAGAGCTACATATCCCTACAAGCTGAGACCGGCACTCAGGGAAGACTACTGGAGACCCTTTGGGTTAGAATATGAGGCGTACGTGGTGAAGGGGATAGTAGATTCTGTAGAAGTCTACTACAGACCTCAATACCAGAAACAAATGCTTGACCAAGAATTTGCCAGGGAACTGACTGAGGCTCTCAGTGTATGGTCACCATGGGACACTTCAGCTACCTGGATATCTCATGAGATGAGCACTCAGCCAAATCCAATCAGTTTCAAAGCTTCCCTATATGTGTGCATGAGCTCTACCTGTCATAAGAAGTTTATGGGCCAACAATAGGCAAGGTGCTGTTGGACCTGGTACCGGCCAAAGGGGATGATCAAATCGGTCACCTAAGAATCAAAGGGAAGCTGGGTGATAATGACCATGAGTTGATCACTTTCACCATCCATCGCAAAGCTGTCAAGTCAGCCAGTAATGTGGTAGTCCTTGACTTTAGGAGAGATGACTTTCATAAGCTCAGGAGGCTTGTTCTTGAAGCCCTGAGAGGTCATGATTTCATAGGGATGGGAGTTCATGATGAGTGGTAGCTCCTTAAGGAAGTGAACCTAGAAGTAGAAGGGGAGTCAATCCCCACCCATAGGAAAGATGATAAAAGGGCTCAACAACCCTCTTGGATCAACAGGGAACTCATGGACCTCCTATGTCTAAAAAAGAGAGATGTATAATGGATGGAGGACAGGAAACACCACTAAGGAGGAGTATAAAGCATTCGTCCACACCTGCAGGGAGCGAACTAGAAAAGCAACTGAACTCCATCTGGCTACACATATCAAGGACAATAAAAGGTCCTTCTTCACTTATGTGGGGAGTTGAAAGAAAAACAAAGGCAACTATGGACCCCTGCTAAACAAGCTGGGGCAGCTGACTACCAATGCCCAGGAAAAAGCCAATCTGCTTAATGATTACTTTGCATTGGTTTTTCACCAGCCCAAAGGGACCACCCTGCTGAACATGATGCAGGATGACTAGGGTGAGGATGAATATAGGCCCACCATTGGTGTGGATCTTGTTAAGGAGCATCTTGATAGCCTGGACCTCCACAGATCAGCTGGTTTGGATAGATTTCACCCAAGAATACTAAAAGACCTGGCAGACATCATAGCACAGGATATTCAAGACCTTGTGGCTCTTGGGTGAAGATTGGAAGAGGGCCAATGTGGTGCCCATCTTCATGAAAGGGAGGAAAGAAGATCCAGGAAACTACAGGCCAATCAGTTCGACCTCAATCCCTGGGAAGGTTTTGGAAAAAAATATCAAAGAAACCATTCTTGACAGGCTAACTAAAGGCACGTTCTGAGAGACAGCCAGCACGGGTTTGTTGTGGGTAGGTCTTGCCTGACCAATCTCCTTTCCTTCTCTGACCAGGTGACATATCACCTGGACAAAAGGGGAGCGGTTGGTATCATATATTTGGACTTCAAAAAAGCCTTTGACCTGGTGTCCCATGATGTCTTCATGGAAAAATTGGGCTGGACCCAGAGAGTGGTAGTTGATGGAACCAAATCAACACGGCACTCAGTGATTAATAGAGTACCCCAAGGCTCTGTTCTCAGACCGGTACTCTTTAATGTCTTCATAAATGATCTGGACATTGGTGTCAAAAGTAGACTGGCCAAGTTCACTAATGACACCAAACTTTGGGGAAGAGAGTCCACACCTGAGGATAGGCTGGTGATCCAGGCTGACCTTGATAGGCTTGCAAGGTGGGAGGATGAAATACTGAATGCCATCAAGTTAGAGAAATGCAAAATGCTCCACCTCAGGAATAAAAACCTGCATTACACTTACAGGCTTGGCAATGCTATGCTCACTAGCACCATGACTGAAGGAGACTTGGGGGTCATGATTGACCACAAGATGAACATAAGCCACCAATGCAGTACCACAGCTGGCAAAGCAAACAAAACTCTGGCTTACTTCTACCAATGCATCTTGTTCAAGACCCAGGATGTCATCCTCCCACTGTACTCAGCCTTGGTGAGGCCACAGCAGAAGTACTGCATCTTATTCTGGGCTCAACAATTTATGAAGGATGTGGAGAAGCTTGAAAGAGTCCAGAGGAGAGCCACATGCATGATCAGAGGGCAAGAGAACAGGCCTTATGAAGAGAGGCTGTGAGCTTTGGGACTGTTCATCCTGGAGAAGCAGAGGCTCAGGGGTAACTTAGTGGCAGCTTATAAGTACATAAGGGGTGTGCATCGGGATCTGGGGGAACACCTGTTCACCAGAGCACCCCAAGGGATGACAAGGTCCAACATTCACAAACTCCTGCAAGATCGTTTTAGGCTGGACATAAGGAAAAACTTCTTTACTGTCCGAGCCCCCAAAGCGTGGAACAGACTCCCCCAATGGTGGTGCAAGCACCTACTCTGGACACTTTCAAGGAACATTTGGATGTTTATCTTGCTGATATCCTTTGACCCTAGCTGACTTCCTGCCCTTTGGGCAAGAGTCTGGACTCGATGATCTTACGAGGTCCCTTCCAGCCCTAATGTCTATGAAATGGATAACAAGTCTCGCTGACCCGTAAAGATCTAATGGCTACTTAGGAGTTTTTCCTAGCCATAAAACATGCTTTTCATGGATTGCAAAGAGCGTTGCTGGGATAAAAAACAAAAAACTCGGATCTGCCACAAGTCAGATTAAATGTATACTTATTCCAACGAGCTTGGTGAAGGATGGTGGCTCATGCAATTATCTTTCTGTTCAGTTGTCTTTTCAACATTAGCATTGTTTCTGGCTACAGCACTTCATAGAAGAACCAAAGAAGGAAGAGAATCATTGAAATTACCAGAAGAAAACACTAACTGAAATAGTTTATAAGGCTATAGAGGAAAGAGAGTGTTTACTTCAGGTGAATCACTTAAAAGGCACCCAAAGCAAGCTCTTTGTTACAGCCACATAGGAACCTTTCATGCTTAAAGCCTCAGGCACTAGTGTAACAGGACACACAATGTTCTTCTCACAGGTCAGCTCCAACACGTTGCTATCCTAAGCAAAAAGGTATATTATACATGAAAGCAAAGCCAAAGAGGACTAGAACCAGTAATGCAGAACCAGATCCTGGCATCTCCAACCTTGGTCAGTTTGGCTCCCATCAGAAATCTAAAATTTCAAATGCAGCTGGCCTTTGAAACACAGTAAGGACATTGCATTTATGTAGCTCCAAGAGACTAGCTCCTGTGCTGAGCACATTTGGAATTATATTCAACTCCTTGAAGTGGCTCACAGTGCTGAGATTACAGACCAGTCGAGTGTCAGAGCAAAATTTTGATTAGATGCTGCCAGCACAGAAGATTGAGACTGACATGCATATTGGACTCTGTGAGTGGAAAGTTCCAAGGCTCACCCAGCCCGTGCCCCCTGGGTGACCTGTGGACCTGTCAATCATTGTTGACCTACTTTCCCCACAGACCCATGCTCAGACTGTGTCAGCTTCTGACTGAGAGCATGCTCAGTCAGAACCTGACATGAGGTAATCTCACTAGAAATTTCTCTGTGGAGAGCGTTCTGATTGGCCACTAAATTCAGATAAATGTTCAGTGAGCCCCTCTCTCAGGGGGGAGATCGCGTTAGCTGGAGACAGAGGCTGGTGCCGCAGGGACAGTCTCTCAGTCAGGCTTTAGGGCCTATCGATCTCCTCCTTCGCTTGGTGTTTTGCGTTGCTTGTGTTGTTGTATTATGGCTTTGACTACTTACCTGTCTTCTGACTTACCTTGGCACTGACTATTGACTACAATTCCGGATCATCCGTTGGATTTTGGTTGCAACCTCTGCTCGACTCACCTGGTTTTGACTTCAGCTTCCGATACCACCGCTTCTCATCGTTGTCCTTTGGGACTGGCATCACGCGACTTACTGTGTGCAGCGTGTTAGTTTACGTTTTGTTGTTTGCTTACTCCCATTTATGAGCTGTAGACCAGCCCTGGGACTTATCCGACAGGCTTGCCCTGTCGGTGAACCTCGTGGGCCAACAGACCCCTTCGTTTGTTAATTGTTTGCATTCGTTCTGCAACTGTAACTGAAGATGCTACCTACGCCATCAAAGCGTAAGTGCAATAAATCATTAATTTGGAACTATAAGCGTGCGTACCACTCAGACTCGACTGCCGCTAATCCCAACCTGTCCGTTTCCAAATTGCCACCACTCGACCAACCAACCGTGACCGAGACCGTGAGCTTGGCTCGCCAGCTGCGGCTCCGGATCCAGTTGAGGAAACCAGTTCATTTGTAAACGGGGCCATACCTCCTGCTATAATGAAGTAAAATTATTTTATGAAGTTTGTCCTGAAAGTGCTGCCTTTCAATTTCAAAGCCCTTCTCCCTGGAGGATTACTGGACACCATTGCTCGTCCAAGACAACTGTTTCCAAATGACTGAAAGTATTCAACCAGACTCCCTTGCATGGTTTTCAACAGCACTTGTTCTAAATGAAAGGAATGCAAATAGCTAGATTGTCAAGGAAACAAGTGAGCACACAGCTTCTGGATACCTGGAAGATCCTGCTGCCCTGGCTTTATCAAAGTGCCACATAAAGGGAACTGAGGACCTGTCATTGGAAATAGAAGATACCTTTGAACTATTGCCCAGCCATGGGCACACAAGTCTATGAATATCAGAGGGTAAACCTACAATTGCTTGTGTAAGACATACAGTGTTAGTAATAAGCTGTTTCTCACATCACTACGGACAGATAACTTAGATTTTCTTTTCTAGGGTCTCATTCTGGAATACCACTTTCATAAAACATACACCCTGATTTATATGACCGTACAAACCAAGAGTATAATATGACTGAGTAGGAGACTGTTTACAATAAAATGGAAATCAGATTTTAATGTATGATTTTTTTTTTACAACTGGAAGATAAAAATATTCCCCCAAAGTCAAAAAGTCTAGAGTCTAAAACAAATTTATTATGTACAAATATTTGAATTCACAATGAAAATTAAGTTATGTGTTGTCTAAAAAGACCTGTCCCATTACTTCAAGTTTGGAGTTAAAGGGCTGATTGGGACAGCTCAAGGGAGATATTTTCCTTTTTGTATTGTTTTTCAAGTTTCTTTTTATCCAACCATCCTCTGAGGAAGTATCTACAGAGGGGTTCTGGCTTTCCCCTTCACTTTGGCCTGTGGTTCTTTTTAAAGTTAATTTTTTGTTTCTCTTTAGAGAGTAAAATTCCCTCATCAGGTCTTCTATTTCCCACCGCTCTTCCTTCTGTTTCTTACAACAGTGCAGGGCAGCAGGGTCTATGGGGTGAGCTTCAGTATTGAAGATATATCCACCTGCATCAAGGACACATTCTCCATAACGTGTCAGTACTATATCAAAGGTAGATCCATCGTTGTGAATGAAGTTGTCTGTGTCGAACAGTAGATACAAGTATTTCACAGTTTCAGCTAAGAAGAAGGATTCCATACGATTATCTAGTCTATGATCCCTCAGATCTTTGATCTGTAAGAAGAGTGTTCATGTGAATTAAATTCATCCTAAATTCAGAAATTCATTTGGAGTTCCTCCTAAAAATGAAAAATTAAACCAGCTTGCATTTCATCCCTATACCTAGGCAGACAGGATCCAGCAGTCCACCCCGCTTTTTATTATTCAGACAACTTACTTTGATTTGATGGTGTCAAGTGTTAAACTACTTTGGATTAGAATAGTCTCGTGGATAGTTCAGAGACTAGCAATCAAGATACAGGGTTATTCTAAGGATTTCCTGCACAAGTTAGGGATGGTGGGGAAGGAGGGAAAGAGAGACTTACATGCTGACTAGCAAGCTGCCCTTCAAGAATGATGGGGGGGAGAGGGGGAGGGGCAGGGACAGAGCACCACCACCCACAGCCCCGTGCCACCACCTCCTGGGGGGGGGGGGGGCGTTGCGTGCAGCCACCACCACCCCGTGCTGCCACCACTCTGCGTCTGGCCCTGCCCCATCTCCCCCCACCCCGTTCGACATCTGGCCTTGTGCCTCCCCCGCAACGCCATGTCCAGCCCTGTGCCCCACCCAGCACAGGGTGATGAGTGGACACCACTACCCTGCACTGCTGGCACTCCACATCCAGCCCTGTACTACACCCCCTCCCCCTGCTCCACTTTGCTGATGCCATGCCCCACCCCGCCCATCATTCTTGATAGGCATTCCTGATGCAGCACTGGCTGGAGCCACGCCCCTCCGGGAGCGATCCTTGAATGGCAGATATTGGAGAAATGCAGAGAATGAACTCATATCAAGCTTATTTGCATCTATAAACACACCTCATGTAAGAGGCAGTGCAAAACTAAACAACTTCAGCAGCACCACTGAAAGGTGTGGCGCCCCATAATTCCCTAGCACACAGAAGGATCACACCTCCTCCAGACCCTTTCTACGCACCATGGCATTAGGAGGAAATAGCATCTATACATGGGGCACAAAGGAGTTAGAGTTTTTCTGTCTCTCTTGTAGTCTGGGCCTCCAATATAATAACTAGGTATAATTGGGGTATAATTGTTCTGAAATGTGCTGATGAAGTTAATCCCAGGACTGCTAACCATGATTATCAGGCAGTGCTCCAGTTTTTTAAAAAATTGTTATGTTATAAAGCTCTGTACCCAGCACATGCAAGCACTGTTCAACTTAGCAAAACACTCAATGCTTGTTTGGGGATAGGGAGAGGAGGGAAATGAGCGTGTGTGGGAGGGTGGGAAATTAAAAAACAAACACACCACACTACAGTAGACATACTTACTGTTGCAAATCCACACTCCACCTTGCTGATTCTCTCTATGGATTCCACAGCATCTCTTCCCAGTTCCAGAAGGGTAGGATCTCGTGTAGCACGGTACAGATACATTGCACTCTCAATCAGCTCTGCAAAAAAAACGACACGCAGCTACTTACTGTAGGGTAAATGCAGGGAAAATACCACTATGACTTGCACAAATTCCTCATCTTAGTTCAAAACTGTTAAAATACTGGCCCATTTATAGCCTCATGTACTGCCCGTTTATAAGCACAGGTACCTGTATATTTACCAAGGATATGCAAAGCCTGAAATAAATGGAAAATAGTTTCAACTAACACATCATCTACCCAATGCAAAGTTAAGATAAAACTTTATTTCCCCAACTGTGGTGAGGAGGGAAGGAAAGGAGGGGTATAAAAATGAAATGAAAAACAAATGTTTTAAAATAAATCTTTCATGAAAAAGAAAATCTACTTTCATGACTAAAGATTTTGCTACACAAATTTCAGCCTCATTAAGGCTGTTAGCCACTGAAAATAGGGTATCTAATTATTAGTCATGGGAAAAAAACAAAAAAACTCCAAATAGATAACATATACATCTAGGCTTTCTTTATTATAAATAGCTGTAAGTTTATAATTGCTACTAAAGCACTATAATACACTGTTAAGAGAAGCATTTCTGAGAATTATAGCTCAGGCATTTGTGACGGGCAAATATTGTAATATTCCTTGCTGGAAATGGAAAATGCTAAGGAGTGGATTTGGTAACCAAGTTACTATAGAACGAGAAAAGGGGAGTTAGCAGACCACTAAACATTGGTTACATTTAATTGTCAGAGTTAAAGCAGGACTCAACATGTTTGTTATTTTTGGTTTATGTTACCAGGTCTAAGTGGGTATCCTTCTCGCTTTTCCACGGTATAACCCTGAGGAATGTTGTAGAACTCAGGAAGTCCACCAAATTGCTTCCACACTGTATAATAATTGAGGAAAGTCCGCATGGCATTATCAATGTCCCCTATAAGGCTCTAGGAAAGAGGAGGGAAAATACAACTTAGTGAAGTGGCATTCAAAGAATAAAATGGCAGAGATCCATTTTAAAAGTTCTCCCAACATCATTAATGGTGAAAGTCATCTAGTGAATATAATTAAATATTAATAATATGCAGACTAAAGAACTTACAAATAGATTAAACTAAAGAGAGGAAGTACATTATGCTTCTCTGGTTAACTCTATTCTACATGCCTGATGCAATGCACGTTTCTTTGGTTTTTAGATCCCCTCTCTGTTGTAGGAGTCTTTCAAAACCTCCTTTTAAAACGAGTTAGTTTCATTCCATAGAAGCAGCCCTCCTGTAGCTGCCTGTCTCCTGTAAACCAGCTGCCCAATCAATTAAAAGCACTAGAAGAGAAGCCTGAACTACTCAAAATTACTCCAATAAACTCTAAAATACTAAGTCAGAAATGAAAAGGATTTATGCTGGTATGGGAAAAAGTTGGACTGTCTTTTTAAGGCTGCCCCACCTACAATGTCACAACACAGATAGGTGTATTTTAACCAAGCTAGCCTGTCTCACATTCAGGCTTAACACATTTGCTTGTTTTTTAAATGAGGTATACATAGTGTATATCCATCCATCAAAAGGTGGAAACAGCCTAGATTGGACTTCACTCCGATCAGAGCCAGATTATAATCATGACAATGGACAACACAGTTTTCGTTATACAGATAGGCCCAAGATGGGGCTGACAAAAGCAATGATGTATTACCATGATAGCTCCTACCTGTAAGCCTGGCCAGTAAGCCTCCAGGGACTGAAAGATGGGCATAGACACTGTCCCTTTGTACATCTGAACCCACAGGTACCAGTCATCAAATTTTGTGTAGTTCTTAATGGCTTTGTTATATTCTACAAAGAATTGAGGAAAGGAACTTTAACAAAAAATAATGTTAAAAATACTAGAAGGGAGTCTCTCTCTTCAGTGTGGTCCTGTCAGATTAACAGAGCTTTCATACTTCCTGTAAAACTGACTGAAGTATGGATCACTCAAGAATCGCTACAAAGATGATCACCTATGAAAAGGACTTTTAGTGGGTTGTTGCATCATTTTACTGTAGGAGAAGAGATGCCAGACAGTGTATTGGAAAGAGGAAAATATAGCTCAAAAAAGGGGGTGAAATCATAGTTCTATGAAATAGCAAAGGAGTTTTATCACTGACGTCTGTAAGGCCATCCATATACTTTAAGAGAAGCCAAAAGCAAGTCAATAATGTTAAGAAGTTTCAGGTAACACTTCCAACCGGTCTTTATCAATGTGCAAAGATACCTCAGGAAATATAGAATCAATCAAATCTTACAGAACAATTCTTACCTAGGAACATGGACATCAGTTCCTCATCCTGCAGAAGAATGGCTCCTTTAACAAGGTATTCAAAATAGGAATCTACCCCAGCACCGATCCCAGCATCTTGGGCTACCCATTTAGCAGTGACCACATCTATGTGATTACCCACCTGTCAGAAAGGAAGACTTTAAAAAGAAAGCAAAAGTCTGCCTACTATATGCAAAATTCAGAAATTAGGATGATCTTTTATTTCTGGAATGCCTTGGAACAAAATGGAATCCAGGACACCTGGAAAAATAGACACCTAAAGCAACAACAGCCATGTCATCTGAATTTCATCATAATTTTTTCATCTCCACACTGAATTGACAGTCTTCTCCATTTCATAAATACTTGATTTTTATTAAGGAACGGGACATGGGAAGGGATGTGAATGGTGACACGGAAACCATTTTTTTGACATTTTTAAGATGCAGCATTAACACTGCATCGGTATAATATCTTACCTGAAATTTTTGTTGGTTAGTTGCATATGCTCAGGAATATAGGATAGTTGATATTTTCATCCTAAAGCTCTCAAGATTTAAAGACAGATAAGGAAAAACCTAATTTGGGGGACCTGCACTGTAGCTTAATAAGACTATAAATGCTCAGAAAGACTATAAATGCTCAGAGATCTTCCTCCGTCACAATTCATGTGTGCAACACAGATTTGCAAATTGCAATTATTTTATATTTAATTTGCCATATGCCTGGTCTTCATTGAAGATACGTGAAGTTGGACCTTTAAAGTCAAAGTATTTCTGAGTTTTGTACTGCACAAAATCTGAGTGCCAAGAAACATGTATACCCTATCAGGGGGTCGGTCATATGCCATACTTTTCTCCCTAAGACTTAACTTCAAAATATCTGAAAGGACAGCCTAGATAAAACACCTCCCTCCTGGAAATAATAAAAATAATAAAATTTACCTTAGATTAATGCTGAAACTACAAATTCAGTTTTAAAACAGCATTTTAAAAAAGGAGATCATCAGTGCTACATTACTGTAAGAAAAAGATTAATTAAAACCTATACAAACATGAAAACAAAACCAAAAAAAAAAAAGCAAGTGTACCCATCAGCTATTTCTGGGATGAAATACAAGAGCCATATTACGTGGTATTGCAGTGCTAGAGGACAGGAGGTGGATACTGAAGCTGATGGTTCAGGCATTCTGGAACAGAACATTAGATATACAACTACTAGGACTACAGTTATTTACCTAGCACGGTTAGCATTAAGGGACATAATTATTCAATACATTTACAATAAGCTAACTTAAGAATGGATCCTATGCATTATACAAAAAGTAGTTAAAAAAAACATGGATAAAACACTCACTAGTCCAATATCAGAGCGATTTTTCCACAGGGCCTTAAGAGCTTTCCTGGCTACATCCTCGAACACTGGATCACCTGTAAGATGGCTTAATGTGGCAAATTCCACTATAAATGTCCCAATGCCAGCAGTACAGGTAACTGGGGTCTCTCCAGGGTTTACTCCATGCAGTAAATTCACTGTCCCAAATGGCATCCCAGTTGGGGTCTGAAAAGCTTAAACATGTTTTTGTTCATATCAATGCACAATATTTAACAAGGTGTCAGCAACTGCCTGTCTCTTATTCAACTGCATGTACATCAACAAGAGACCAGGATGGAGTAGCTTCCAACTAATGCACAAACTAAATCAGGGGTGGGCAGTTATTTCAGCTGGAGGGCTACTTACTGAGTTCTGGTGAGCTGTTAAGGACTGCAAGGACAGGTGTCCCATCTCCTGCTATCTTGGGACTGGAAGTCCCACCGCTAATCCATGGCCTTTGCCACCAAAGTCCCTCCCCTTGCCCCAAGAAATTCCTTTAGGGGGATTGCCATCTTGGAACCAGAAAAAAAGCCAACCAAATCATATACTAAAAATCAAGCATCCTCTATAACATATATGTTTTTATTAAAAAAAAAAAAATTGTCCTGATTTTTGTGTTTGCATAGTGCATATAGAGGTGGTTGCATAATAGCTCAAAATAAAGTCTTACTCTTATATATTGTGCGTGTGGCAGGGAGCAGAGCTGAGCCAGCCTAGCTCCATCATGCAGGGCTCCCCGCCACTCCCAACAGAGTACTGGGAGCTGCAAATGGCAACAGGGAGCAGGGAAGGCTACTGGCTCCGATGCACAGGACTCCCCTCAGCGGCACATGAGCTACAGGGAACCTCGCATGATGGAATTGGGCTGGGATGGACTTGGCAAGGATGGCCCCCATGCTCCCACCAACCCAGGCTCTGAGTGCCTGCTGACCTGTCAGGTGTGGGCCTTGCACTCCAACCAGCCTTAGCCCCAAGCTCTGCACTTCCACCAGCCCCATGCTCCGGCCCAGCTGCAGCTTCCCTACCTGTTGCCCAGAGTGCTGCAGCAGGGGCAGGAGAAGGAGCCACTGGAGGCCAGGGGAGCTGAGCAGTTCCCTGGTTGGCTGCCACATCAGTAGCAGGCATGCCCAGAAGTTGTGTGGTAGCCAGGGGTGGGGCCCTCCCACAGGTGAGTGTGAGAGCACAGTTCACTGCCCTGGCAGGAGTGGGTCTCATGTGGAGGGGCAGGGGCAGCTATGGAAAGGACTAGCTACAATTACTTGGTGGGCACCTGCCTGCTGGCTTGCTGGAAAAAAAAAGCCTGGTGGGCCAAATCTGGCCTGTGGGCTGTATTTTGCCCACTCGTGGACTACACAGAGTGACACTGAAGCCCCACCACAGAGGCTTAGGCAGGGAAAACTAGAACAGCATTTCCTCAACCTGTGGGTTGTGGCCAAGAAGTGGGTCACAACAATATATGAAAGGGTCACAAACAAACTTTAAAGCTGGCAGAGTTCTATGCCCCTCACATGGGGGGCTGGGGCAGCAGGTCAAGAGTGAGGGGCACTGTGTCAGGACTGGCCATTGATATTTACAGATGGGTCCTGGTACAAAAGAGGTTGGGAACTGCTGATCTAGAATACAAGAAACAAAGTGCTGGACAGCAATTATAGAGCATTTCCACACAGCAGTTGTGGGCACCTGCTTCCCTTATTGCACAAGATAAACAATCTAGTGACAGTGCCCCATGCAATGATCTGCAAGAAACATTATTAAGTGAACATAGTCCAACCTACATAATGAAGGAGCCACTTTAAAAATCAGTACTACAATGAATGGTATCCCACAATGAGGTGAGAAAGTTACACTTCTCCCATCTCCTCCATTTCCCCTCGCAAACATTCTTTTACTAGTCTTTTTTGTGGAGGAGTTAATACACAGCAGGGTGTACATCTGTGGTGTACTGTTATACACATAGACCTTTTGCCTATTGTTTTTAATCTTACGTATTTTCTTGAGTTTTGCATTGCCTTAAGAAACTCCATTTTGTATTGCTCTGTAGCTTGATGTAAGTGCTTGACCTTTGTATGCTGTATGTGTGAGAGAGTGTCTGTGAGAGTGTGTCTGGCTGAAGAATGCAGACAGATAAAAGACCAAACAAGAAGAATCCACCCCAGAACAGCGAGAGAACAACGGCAATCGACTTTCAAGAAAAAACATAGTGATAACCCAGCAAAAGCCCAGAGGACTGGGTGAATTGACAAAGCTATAAAAGATGGGATCAATTCTGGGGCTTGTTCTGCATGTCACCTTGGAGCATTGGTTCGTATGATGAGATGGACTGGCAGGATCCCTTCTCCTACTTGTGATCAACTTGGCTGGCCACTGAATTGATCCAAGTACTGATAAGACTGGTAACGTATACCAGCACAGAACAAAAAATGGGGTATGAATGTGGGGTGTGTGTGTTAAGCGCTTAATCAATAAACGTGGCATCTTGCCTTATCCTCCCTCATAAGGCCTCGCAATTGGCAATTTGTATAGCAGTACTTACTTGCATCATACACATACTTAATGCCAGCTTTTTCAGAAAATCAGATTGTCATCTGCTATATTTTGCCTTAAGCAACCCATCAGAGTTTGTAAACCACTTACAACCATCAACCTACAGTTGTTTCTGAACCTACAAAGCTTCCATGCAGAAAGCAAAGGATGTATGAGGAACTAGGCTCATTTCACCCATCTGTACTGCGAGTAAGTAGGCCCTGGTACGTCAGCAGATCTCTTTAATACAGTCTGCTAAGCTTTGCCCTGCTCTATGCCCCACGATCTGGGGATTTTTTTAATAAGAGTTTTTTTAAACTACTGAAGCAATAACGTTTGTAGTCCCTTGAACACATACCATATTTACTTTAAACCAACAAGAGATCTTCTATATGTCCCCTCCACACTTGGATTCAAGTACCAGCGCAAGCAGGTGGTGGCTCAGGTCCAGCTTTGGCCCAGGGCTTGGGGCTGAAGTCAGAGTTGGGCCTCTGGTTGGAATGGCTCATTTGGCAGGGGAGAGGGCATACAACTGGAGGGAGTACAAGGGAGACTGCAGATGAGGGTGCGGGGGGAGAAGAACCTGATGTCTACCCCCTGACCCCCCAGCCTATCCCTCCGCCCCCTTCCCTCTCCTCAGCTGCCCCATCACCTTCTGCTCCAGTTCTGATCCCTCTGGTTGCCACTGCTGCTGCTGACTGCCCTGAGCAGCAGATCTGCAGCAGAAGGTAAGAGAGGCTGGGGGCAAGGGAGGGAGTGGGACAGAAGGCAAAATGAAGCACAGGCATGGAAGAACATATAGTACGGTGTAGGCACAGAGAGGACAAAGTGTTGCCCCTCATTCCCTGCCACCACAGCAGTTAGGAGGATTAATTTAAGATGACCATCCACTAATTAAATTCTATGCATAGAAAATGTTAACGAATTTATAATTTTTCATGTATAGAATTAATAATTGGGAGGTCATCTTGAATTCAAAGTACAAGTCAGTTTATTTGAGAAAATAGGTTAATTCAGCAAGAAAGCATGGCTAGCAGGTCAAAAACATGGAGAAATTTCTTACCAGGTAGAAGTTTGCGAGCTGCTTCCTCTGCCATTCTCAAGAGAGGACCTGAGCACGGCCACCCTGGTTCCACTTCAGTACCAGCCTTCTTAGATAGCAAGTGAGCGGAAAGGAGGCCGCCTACCACTGGAAGACCACAGAGTAAGGAGCTTATTAGGAAGCAAAGGAAGGACGAACCATTTGACAATTTTGCCAAAGAAAATCCCTACATCAGAAATACTATGTTGTATAACAAGAGGCATGTGGGTAGAAGAGAGAAAAGGGGTGCCTCGTTTCTAGCATCTAGAAAGGGGAGGAGTCAATTATATCGGGCAGAGGGCCACTTACTGACTTTTGGCAAGCTGTCGAGGGCATGGGTAGCCCCAACCCCTAACCTTTGCCACCAGAAGTTCCCCCTCTGCTCCCCCTTGCCCTGGGAAGTACTCTTTTCAGCAAGGGATTTAGCCACCTCAGAACCAGAAAAATACCAAATTATTTTCTAGAAAGTGAACATCTAAAACATTCATTAATTTGATTTTAAAACCCTGCCTACGCACACACGCACGCACACTTTGCCTCTACCAACACATGCACAGTCTACCCCTGCCTACACACATACACACGCTGCGTGTATGACACTGTGAGGGGAGGTGTGGGTGCGTGTGTATGGTGGGGCATGTGTCTGGGACTCGCCCTACGAATACACACACGTACACTCTACCCCTGCCTACACACAAACACATATACTGCCCCCACCTGCACACACACACACACACACACACACACACCATGGCCCTGTATGCACAAACACACACACACTCTGCCGCTGGCTGCATGCACACACACTCTGACCTGGCCTGCACAAATGTACATATTCTGCCCCTGCCTACATGCACACACACACACACACACACACTCTCTGTCCCTGCTTACACATGCACAAACACAGTCTACCCCTGCCTAAACACACACACACATACACACACACACACACACTCTGTTCCTGCCTACACCTACACTCTACCCCTGGCTACACACACACACAGACTCAGCTCCTCCCTACAAACACACACTCTGCCCCAGACACACACACACATGCACACACACACACTGCCCCTGCCTGCACGTACACACACATCTAGCCCTGCCTGTGCAAACACGCATGCACTTTGCCCCTACCAACACATGCAGTCCAACCATGCCTACACACACACTCTGCCCCTGCCTACACACACACACAAACATGCACTCTGCCCCTAACCACACATACACACACACGTGCGCTGTCCCTGCTTACATAAACACACATTCTGTCCCTGCCTGCACACACACTATCCCTGGCTACACACACACACACACACACACACACACACTCTGTTCCTGCCTACACGTACACTCTACCCCGGCTACACACACACACAGACTCAGCTCCTCCCTACAAACACACACTCTGCCCCTAGACACACACACACACTGCCCCTGCCTGCACGTACACACACATCTAGCCCTGCCTGTACAAACACACATGCACTTTGCCCCTACCAACACATGCAGTCTACCCATGCCTACACACACACTCTGCCCCTGACTACACACAAACACACACACACTATGCTCCTGCCTACACACACACACAAACATGCACTCTGCCCCTAACCACACATACACACACACATGCGCTGTCCCTGCTTACATAAACACACATTCTGTCCCTGCCTGCACACACACTATCCCTGGCTACACACACACACACACACACACACACTCTGCTCCTACCTACATACAGATACAAACACACTTTGCCCCTAGCCACACACACACACATTCTGTCCCTGCCAACACACACAAACACACTGCCCCTACCTACACATGTGCAAATACAGCTTACCCCTGCCCACACACGCAAAAACACACTCTGCCTCTGCTTACACATACACATTCTGTCCCTGCAACACACACACACTATGCCCCTGCCCACACACACTGTGACCCTGCCTGCACAAACACATTCTACCCCTGCCTACACACATACACACACACTCTGGACTGACAACACAGATACACTCTGCACCTGCCTATACACTCATACATTGCCCCAGCTACACACGCACACTCTGCCCCTGGCTACAAACACAAAACTGCACACTATGCCCCTACCTACACATGCACAAACACAGACTACCCCTGCCTACACACACACACACATAAATGTACACCCTAGCCCTGATTACACATGCATATTCTGTCCTGGCAACACATACAAGCACACAAATATTCTGAGCCTGCTTACACACACATGCACGCATGTGCACACACACACACAACACACAAACACTCTGCCCTGCCTACAAACACACATGCTATCTGCCCCGCCTACACACACGTGTACTCTACCCCTACCTACACACACACATGCACTCTGATTTTGCTTATGTGCACACGCGTGCGCGCGCACACACACACACTGCCACCACCTATACATGCAAATGCACAGTCCACCCCTGCCTACACACACAAAAAACCCCACACTCTGCCCCTGCCTATACACACATACTCTGCCCCGCTTATACACACAAAGTGACCCTGCCTAAACACACACAGTCTGCCCCTGGCTACACCCACACCCACTCCGCCCCTGCCTACACACCCACACACACCCACTCTGCCCCTGCCTACACCCCACCCCACTCTGCCCCTGCCTATGTGCACATGCACACACACCGTCTCTAACTACACATGGACAAACATAAACTATCCCTGCTGACACATCCTACACATCTGCCCCTGCCTACACATCCACCCACCCACTCTGCCCCTCCCTACACACCCAGCCACCCACCCACTCTGCCCCTGCCTACATACACACACTGCCCCAGCCTACACACAAAGACACACATTCTGCCCCTGCCTACACGCCCCCCAACCTCATGCTTCCCTAGACACACTCTCTCTCTCTCTACCCCTGCCCGCACGTGCACACACACACACACACACACACACACTGTGCCCCTGCCTACACACAGACACATGCACAAACATACTATGCCCTTGGCTACACACACACACACACACTGCACCTGCCTACACATCCACCCACCCACCCACTCTGCCCCTGCCTACACACCCACACACACACTCTGCCCCTGCCTACACACCCATCCACCCATCCACTCTGCTCCTACCTATACACACACTGCCCCGCCTACACACAAAGACACACACTCTGCCCCTGCCTACACCCCGCACACTGCACTTGCCTACGGGCACACTCTCTCTACCCCTGTCTGCACACACACACAATGTGCCCCTGCCCACACAGACACATGCACACATACTGTGTCCCTGCCTAACACATCCACACATCCACTCTGCCCCTGCCTACACACACGCATACTCTGCCCCTGCCTACACAGTCTACACACACACAAAAATTACCCCTTCTTACATATACACATATACTCTGCCCCTGCCTACGTGCATACACCCACTGCGCTTGCCTAGACACACTCTCTCGCTCTCCCCCTGCCTACACACACAGTGACCTTGCCTACACATACACACACACTCTGCCCCTGCCTACACACCAACTCACCCACTGTGCCCCTGCCTACACACCCAGCTGCCCACCCACTGTGCCCCTGCCTACACACACAGACTCATACACACACACACACACAGAGCCCTGGCTATAAGTACACAAACAAAGTCTGACCCCGCCTACACCCACCTACTGTGCCCCATCTACACACACACACACACACACACACACTCTCTCTCTCCCCCCCAACTACATGTGCACAAAGCCAAACTACCCCTGCCTACACACAAAAACACAAACTCTGCCTCTGCCTACACACACATGCAATGCTCCTGCCCACACACACACATATGCAGTACCCCTGCCCACACACACACACTGTGCCCCGCCCACACACAGTGCCCCTGCCCACACACACACACACTGTGCCCCTGCCCACACACACAGAGATGCTGTGCCCCTGCCCACACACACACACACACGCTGTGCCCCTGTCCACACACACTGTGCCCCTGCCCCCCACACACAGTGCCCCGCCCCTCCACACACACACAGTGGCCCTGCCCACACACACACACTATGCCCCTGCCCACACACATACGGTGTCCCGCCCACACACACACTGTGTCCCTGCCTACATACATCCACGCACTGTGCCCCTCCCTACACACACACACAAACTACCCCTTCCTACACACACAAAAACACACTCTGCCCCTAACTATATGCACACACACACTGCACCTGCCTAGACACACACTGCCCAGGCTACACACACAATCTGCCCATGTTTACACAGACATAATCTGCCCCTCCCTACACATACACTGCCCCTGTCTACAGAGACACACCTAATCTCCCCGTCTCCACATACGCACACACTCTGTCCCTGGCTTCACACACACACACTCTGCCCCTTCCCACCCACCCACACACACACACTCTGCCCCTTCCTACACACACGCAAACTGCTGCTGCCTAAACATGCACAGTCCACTGTTGTGGGCTCCAGGCGGTACACCGCAGTGTCCTCCCACCCCTGCACACGCTACTGATTGCAGAGATGCAGGTCAGAAAATTTTCCAGTGCTTTATTTTTTGTGGGAAATTTTCCATTTCTCAACATTAATGATATTTATGAAATAATGTGCTTTGAAGTCATAAAATCAAGTTATGAAGTTACCTAATTGGCTGTGCAGGTCAAATCAAAACCAAAGCTAGAATTCTTATTTCATCTCAGACTGCAAGTGAAAGCAAAACCAAAACTAAAGCTATGATTATTTTTTGTTTCACTTTCAGTTCAGCAAACACACAGAGCAGTGTCTCATTTATTTTGCTGAGTTGGGGAAGTTGGAAGTGTTTGCATAAGATCTGTTAGTTTTTTAGTGCTTTTGGTTTCAAGTAGTCAAAATAATAATGCCTAATCAGAGAAAAGCCTAGCGTGTAGCATCATTATAGTGAAGTTCAGGCCACTGAAGGAAGGAAGAAAGTAAGTTGGTAGATGTAAATATTGTGGGCAGGAGTATGCCAACACTGCAACAAGAACGAAGAAACATTTAATAACGTGTAGAAACTGTCCTCAAAGAGTACAAGCCATATACAGAAAGCTAATACAACTAAGTGGTGGAACAACCAATCATCTGAGAAAAGTCTACTTCAGGAGTCCTATGTAAGTAAACAAATTAACATGTTAACCAATACGCAGTATAGACTAGCATATAATGTTTTACAACAATATAGAATTTTAAAAGTTGTTAATGCAACTCTGGACTATTATTTATTTATTTATTTAAAATATTTGTATCTTACTTTTCTGCTTGCACTAAGCACCCAAAGTGGCTTAGGCTTAACAATATATATTTTTAAAACTACGTAATAGATAAATAGCTAACTATTTCAACCCAGCAGGGCGAACCTAGTCCTCTGGCCGATGGCAGAGGCCAGACTATTCTTCTCTTTAGCTCTGCAGTCCCAGGGCAGCTGAGCAGCAAGCTGAGCAGCAGAGTGTTCTTTCCGGCAGGGAGGGGTAAAGCAAGCTCCTTGCTACTTCTCCTTCTCCTTCTGATGGATGAGGCCAGACTAGAATAGGTTAAAATAAAAATCTTTTCCCCCTTTTCTTGCAGGAACTTGGTAGCTCAAGTGAAATAGCAGATTTCCAAAAAATGGAAAGTGGAAATGCTTAGCTGCCAGGACTAGGGAATAAAAAACAGGATCCTGGCTTTCAAGATCACTGTCCCTAGATATGCGATCCATCGTGAGTAGCTGTTGAAGACAGTCAAGCTTTTTATCAAGCTTTGTGGACAAAATGTCAAAAGAAGATCAAGAAAAAGCAGATGAGACATAGTTCGAGCTGTATTTGCAAGTGGTACACACCTCTTTCCATAACTGAAAAATCAATACTGGAAGGAACATTACAAACTAATTTGCCCATCATATAAGTTACCATCATGTTATTGCTTATCACATTCTTTCTTAGATAGAGAGCATGACAGCATTCAAACAATGGTTATTCAGAGGATCGGTCAGGCAGAATCACTGACTCTGATGTCAGGTGGATGGACTGATACACAAGGAAATCCTTTATTAGACATGATGTTAGCAACACCTGAACCAGTATTCCTGAAAGCAATTGCTACCAAATCTTCTCGTCATACAGGTGAATACATAGCCAAATTACTGAGTGAAGAGATTGAAAGTGCAGGTCCCTCCAGGGTACGAGCCCTTGTAACTGAACTGATACTGCGAGAAACATGAAAGCTGCATGGCAAATATTAAAGGCAAATTATCCTCATTTAATAGTGTATGGCTGTCTTGAATCTTCTGGGAGAGGACATAGTAAATGTGAATACAGTGAAAACAATCCTGGCAAACTGCAAAGTGATTGTGAAGGTATTCAACAATCATCACGTTGCTAATCAGACTTTGAAGAAGTTACAGAAAGAGAAGCTGGGGAAGGAAAGTGTACTTTTATTGCCAGGAGAAACTAGATGGGGCTCGGCTTCGAAGTGTTTACATAGTTTGCTGTGCATAACAAACTGTTTGCAGTGTGCTTCAGTAGATGACACAGTATCCCAGATTATTTGCGTGAACATTCAGAAGCAGATTCTTGACAACATGTTCTGGGTTCGAGTTCAAGCAGCGTTCAATTTGCTGCTACCAGTTTCAGTGGCTGTCAAGAAACTTGAAGGAGATATTCAGCAAGCCTTTCAAGTATTCCAGAGATATTCAGACAACTGAATGAAAATCTAATTGAGCTTTTGCCGCCTTCACCTCTATCCAAAGAAGTAGG
The DNA here is from genome assembly GCF_052110815.1 of Crocodylus siamensis. Lineage (NCBI taxonomy): Eukaryota > Metazoa > Chordata > Crocodylia > Crocodylidae > Crocodylus > Crocodylus siamensis. Next base: position 44,297,103 of record NC_143404.1, read on the forward strand.
AGTAGTAAAACAAATGTTTACTAAGAGATCTGAGTTTTGCCATCATCCAGTTCATCTGGCAGCAAACCTTTTGGATCCTCAAGACGGAGGACAATGTTTATCAGAAGATGAATTATCTACTGCTCTCGATACAATTATGGAAGTAGCAAACAATGTCCCCAACATCGACGAAATAGCCATGATGACAGATATTGCCAAGTACCGCGCAAAAGAAAAACTTTGGAGCAAAGACATCATTTGGTAGGCAGCAGAGAATATGTCTCCTCTCGCATGATGGAAGGGATACTGTAACACCCGACTGTTGTCCAGGATTGCTCTAAGGATCCCAAGCATTCCACCACCAGCAGGTTCTTGTGAACGGAACCGGAAGGCTTTCAGCTCAATCAAGACAAAAATGAGAAATAGACTCGCAAATGAATGCACCGCCAAGCTTGTTTCTATTTCTCAAGATCTCTTGCTTCTGGAGAATCAGTCAGAACCACAATTAGTGAAGAAGATGCAGTGTGATGATAAGCTGCCCTTGCCCATAGACTCATTGTAAAACCACCCTTTAGCTAAAGAGAATGTGGTTTAAGTAGTTCTGAATCAGATTTGCCTCAGTCTGATTTTGAAATGGAACTAATAAATAGTGCAAGTGCTGCGATTGACCTCAGTGGAAGAGAGTTAAACTCTGTTGAAGTAGATGAGTGGACAACCACGGCATATCATGCACAGTTCTTTGGGCGTGCTAAAATTAGCGTGTTAACAGTTTTCAGTGCCTTCGGGGGTTTTTTCTTAAATTTAAACAAACAATGTAAGGGAAGTACATGTTATTGCGTGTTGTCTTTACATTTTTACAAGTATGCCAATAAAAATAATTTCTTTCCACATAAAGCTTTGAATTTGTTCAAATATAACATTTAAGCCACATTAAGTGTGCTGTCTTTAACTTCTTCCCTAATCAAATATTTCAGTTCAAATACTTGTGGCTATAAAATTAACATGGGGGTATGTTTTTAGTTTTGTTCAATAAATAAAAGTCAAATAGACATGCTAAAATCAGATCATGTTCTATTTAGGGCATTGGAAAATTTTCCAATTACAAAATGTCCAGAAACCCCACATCTCTGCCTGATTGGCCACTGCCATCAGCCAATAGCCAATGGCGAGGAGGTGTCGCAGCTCCCCCCTGCCTGCAGAGCCATGAGGGCAGCGAGATGCAAAGGGTATGAATGACAGGGGTGGGAGGATGTTTCTGTGCCCGCTCCCAGGATCAGGGAAGGAAGTTGGGGGGCAAGGGCATCAGTGCCCCTCTGTGGACGGATGTGGGGCACGCAGGGGTTGCTCGCATGTGGCAGCCACTGCTGTCACTCACCACCCCACCCCACTCCCCCACCGGCCTGCGCTGCCGCCTCCCAGGTGCAGGGCCGGGGTGGTGGGGTACAGAGAGACAAGGGCACCAGCGCCCAGCAAGGGCTGGCCGGAGGGTGGCGGGGTTGGGGGCTTGCATGCAGTGGCCACCGCTGCCACCCACTGCCCCACGTCACTTTCCCATGGCCAGTCGCTCATGCAGCTGTGCAGGCTGCTAACAGGTGGTGTGCAACTGGCTGCCCACGAGGCCTGTCAGCATCTTGTGGAGCCGCATGTGCAGCTGGCCGTGGAAAAAGCCGGGTGCAGCAGCGTGGGGTGGTGGCAGTGGCTGCCATGTATGAACCCTCCTTCTCCCTCCACCACCAGAAGGAGTACACCAGTTAAAAAGGTTGAAAACCCCAAATTTAAACCATTAAAAATTGCTCTTTGGGCAACTGGAGAGCTACTGAGATCATTATGAAGTCACGTGCAGCTGAAACGGTACATGGCTTTTGTTTGGTAACATAAATTAGAACAGAATGACTGAGGCAGTAGCCTCACAGCTGCCACTGCAGCCACACAATTGTACTGGCACTACAGTGGTAAATGAAAGCTGTTGTTGGCCCCCGATACATTCTGCTGCCTTGGGCGCCCAGCTGCTTTGTTATGCCTCTACTTTTGTTTTATGTCTTTAAATCAAGAAACAGACTAGTTACTGGCAATTTTAGAATAATTTCAGCCTCAAGGGACAAAAGCAACGTGATTTAAAAGCCAAAACAAATTTGATTTGTGCCATTTCATGGTTTCAGCATCAAACCTTACACAAAGCTTTGAGTCAGAACTTTTGACAATGACAGTGTTTTTACTTATAACCACTCGAGGGGGAGGGGGGGGTGTTATGGGCAAGTCAAGCTCAAACTGCATCACCCAGCTCACCTCGGATATTGGTTTCAAAGACGGATGCATTTACATCAATATCAAAATCCACCCCCTCTTGCAACACGTCGACGACCCTCTGGAACTCCGAGACATTTCCCAAAATCTGGCAAGAAATCAGGATGACTGAAAATGAGGCTTAGAGCCCACAGTATAACAGGCGTTAAGTTAGAACCCCTTCCCCGCAAAGCAGTCTAGAATTGAGTGCTATTCAAATCCTCTCATTTGCTCTTAGCAAAGAAGTGCTAGAGGTTGAAGAAAATGAAGATAGGCAAGTTGTTGCATCATCCTAAAGCTTTTAACCCTTCATTTTGAGTCCTTATTCCTCATTTAGAAGGTATCAGAGTTTGGGAGCTCCAGACCTGCACTGCACTGTCAAACTGAAGTCAATGCATAGTCACCTTCCATCACAGAGAAGTAAGGATGGAAGAGACCTCCAGAGGTCATCTAGTCCAACCCCCTGCCTGAGGCAAAATCAGCCCTATTAGAAACATCCCACACAAATCCACTATCTAATCTCCTAGCAAAACTGCAGTCATCCCTGACAATACAAGTCATAACAACACCCTGACCTGCCACAGGTGAAGCAGGGGAACCATGGCAGCCACTGTCCTGCAAAAGTTGTTGAAAGTACATTCAAGTGATCCAAGGAAAATAGCCACTCTCCCTGCTACAGAGGAAGGCAAACCTCCCACCCCCCTCACAGTCCATACCAATCTGACCACAGGGTAAAATTCCTTCCTGAGCCCAAATATGGTGATCAATCTAACCCTGAGTGGAGGGGCAAGACCCCCTCTCCTAGCTTGGAACCTCTGGCTTCAAGTCTCAGCAGAAGCACTGACACACCCCAGTCAAAGTCCCCAGCTTTGGCTGCAGCCAACACCCAATGCCTCTGAGGAAGGCTTAAAAAACCTGACACATGTAGCAGCAAGACAGTGAGAGGAATTCCCTCCCAGGCCCATATGGCAACTAGCAAAGCCCAAAAGCATTGGAAACATCCACAGTAAAACAATGTATTAAATTGTTTTCACAGTCACAAGTGGGTGAAGAGTAAATGTGAGGAATAGAGGAGAATACAGGTCTTTAAATGAAGGATGTCTGAAAGGCACAGAAACCATAGGGGCATGGCATCAGGCAGATGGAAGTAACCAAAGGAAGACTGTCAAGGGGTACTTACAAGTAGCGTGTCCAAGGCATCAATCAGCGTGAGAGAGAAACTGGAATGGAACAGGAGGCAGAGTGAGAAGATGCCAGAAAGGAAAACCATGTGGTGGTGAGACAGGTACAAGTCGGCCTCTCGCACACTGGACTGTGAACTCCCAACACAAAGGAACAGGAGAAGCAATGTCCATTGAGGGCTTGGAGCTTCAACCTACCCAAATAGTCTCAAAACTCCACTACACAGTACAAATATTATGCAACTGGTTGGTGAATCACACCGTAAGTGTAGACAGGCCACACGTGCCAAGCCGTTCTCACTGTAGAGGAGATCATGGAGCTGACCAGCTATGCAGTTCCAGCAGTGCACAGTTAGTGCCTGAAAATGCACAACAGCTCCAGAGATGTTTGTGTCCAGCTTCAAAGTGAGTGTGCAGCTGGGCCCTCAGTGCCACAGCCAGGCAGCTGGGCAGGGGGCAGCACCTGGTTCGCACTGCCACCAGCAGAACAGAGCAGCAGGCATCGCCCAGCAGTGGCCCACGGCCCAAGTGCTGGCTGCTCCACTCCAGGCCCTCCCCACGAACCGCTGCACCCTACCTGCCCCACGTGTCCTGCCCGTCGCACGTCAGCGGCCGGAGCTCGTCGTAGGGGAAGGCGTGCACCAGGTAGTTGTCGTAGGCGTGATAGAACATGGCCCGGACCCGCTCCCTGCGCACAGCGACACGGCACGCTCAGGGCAGGGCCAGCGCTTCCCCCCGCTCCCAGGCCGGGCTCGGCACGGCGCCCAACACCTGCGGCCACCGGTGCCGAGCGGACCCGCCCCAGAGCCCCGCTCACCTGTACAAGGCGGCATCAACTTCGTGGGCGGCGACACCAGCAACTACCTCCCCTCTCTCCGCGCCCTGCGGGGGCCGCCCAGGCGCATGCAGCGCGCACAGGCAGAGCAGCGGGTAGAGCGAGCGCAGCATCAGGGTCGCCGCAGCCTCTCCACGCTCGCCTGGCCTAGAAGGCAGCTCCCTCGCGGCGCACAACTACCTCCCGCACAGGGCCAGCCACCCGCCTGCCGGAAACAATTCTCTCAAAACAAGCCGCGACTTTCTCTTCCGGGGCAGAAGTTAATCGAGCTCGAGAGACTTAGTTAGCCTTGTGGGGGGCGCGGTCTTGGGGCTGCTCGGGATGACGTAAGGGCGGAGCGGCGCAGGGCGCTTTGAGGTTCCGTAGCAAGCGTTAGTCAGGCGCCGCTGGCCCACTCCGCTGTCAGCTCGGCGTCGGGGAGCGCACGCTCAGCTCCCCCGGGCTGTTCCGAAGGGCTCGCCCCTGATCGGAGCTAACGCAGGGCCTGCGCTGGCTGTCGGGGTATCAGCAGCTCTGCCCGGTTAGGCAAGGGCACGGGCTGCCGCAGGCCGCGGGAGCTGCACGACTAGACGCTTCAGCAGCGGGGTCGAGGCGGGCCCGTTTGGAGCAGGAACTGATACTTTCCTGCCGCGTTTCTGGAAGAGCCGCCGCTCACCAGTTTAAGCATAACACAAAGAAACGACAGGAACTTTCCCTGAGTTGAGACCTACATAAGTCTTACACGGGCTGGAGGCCGGAGCCCCTGGGGTCCTCAGGTCTTGGCAGGTGGGGTGGAGGGCTACGGTTCTCATTTTTGCTGGCTCTTGTATGGGTGATGTATTCCCCTTCTGCCCTTGGCTGCCTTAACTTTTGTCTTTTGCCCCTGTCAGGAAGTCTCCTGATCTGGTTTTCATCCCAAGGAATGTTTATCCCTGATTTGCCAGGTTTTATCATTTTAATGGCACTGGTCCTGCTTCCCACTTCAGCCCTCTTAAATCTAATCTGTTGCAGCCATTTGCTTCCTTAGGTCACATAGGTTATCTACTCAAAAATTTTCCATTGACTATAGAATTAGTTAAAGGGCCTAAATTGTGGCAGCTACATCATGCCATTTGCCAACACGAAGTGGTCATTATTTGCATATTACACCGGCCCGCCCTACCCATGCTTGCTCTTTATGGCTCAGTTTCCTTCTAGTAGCTGGCCATGTAGGTGTATAAGGTTCTTAGAGGTCAAGACTTAATTCAGCTTGGAGAACAACTGAATGTGTGGTATGTGGCACCGCGACATGTCTGTGTTGCCACATACTGCATGGCTGCACTTGTCTGTCTGGACGTTGCCATAGAGTCCTAGGAAGAGAATCATTCCCTCTGAGCCATTCACAGCTGATACTACCTGTAAGGGTGACCATATTTGGATCTTGGGGAGTACTACATTTGCAGCTGAATGAAGGCTTTAACTTGTGGCTAGCAAAAGCTGACCACAAGGCAGAATGATACCTAATCCAGCCCTTTGCTTATGCTAAGTAACCATCTTAATGGTGTCAACCATTTTCTGAGAAAAAGCAGCAAGTGAGTTCGCGTGAGTCTATGAATGAGGGGAAGCTTTAGGAATGTGGAAGATGGTACAACTTGGGACAGAAAAACAGATTGGAATGTGAAAGAACAACATGTAATTGGTAACAGAATCTGAGATGAACATATGCAAAAAGGTGAATGGTGATTGGTGAAGAAGCCTCCAGAAGCTTCCAGGTTTTGGTCAAAGTCCACCCATTGACTAAAGGAGTAAAGTCAAGGTCTTCGACATGCACTCATAGCAAAAAGACATATAAATTAATAGGTAATTCCATGTCAATGAAACAAACAGTAAACAGAGGCAGAGCTTGAGATGGGAGGAGAAATGAGTGGAGCAAAAGGAGGGACAGAGGTGAGGTTAATGAGCATGAATCAAGGTGTATAAAATGTGGAAAGAACTATTGTTCATTGCAGGTCCCTGGTTTGCTGGTGTTTTTAGGGACCTTTACCCAAAGCTGTTTCCATTCTGAATAAAGCTGTTGCAAGCAATGTGTGCAAGTAGTGTTTGCTCACTCTGGCTAATGAGTAACAGGACCCATGAGCAATTGGATCACTGTCTCCCTAGTTGTTGGGTACCACATGGAGTCAGGGTCTAACACCTTGGTGTAGTTGGCAGGATTTGGAGGGGACTGATCATCCTGATCCTACAGGAGGCCTACTGGCATATTAGGTTCTTCTGGGCTGCCTCAGTTATCATACCCTGTCTTTTACTTTCCCCAGTAGCACAGCAGCAGGTTTCGAGGCTTTTCCTTTATGTGTGTGGGGTCAGGGTGACCGCAATTTTATTGAGAGTTGAGTTAAACGGAATAGGGGTCCACTGCAGGGGCCCCAGGAAAGTCTATCTAGTCCAGCTTGGAGTACGGCTCAGGATTGGGCCAAGGGAATTTTAAGTGAAAAAGCATTGATCAAAGCTTCTGGAAAGCAGCTGCCTGGTGTTGTCTTGTGTGTTCAGGCCTTGTGGCTTGAATGTCAAGAACAGGAAAAGCTTTGTCAAGAGAAGAATACTCTTATTTGTCAAGTTAAAGAGGTTGTAGCCCAACAGCAATTGTTCAACCACACTTTGGTGCTTGCTGTTGAGATAAAGGAAAGAGAGTCAGAGGATTTGCGAAGTGCGAAGCGTGAGATTGAATCTCTCAAGTCTCTTATTGATAAGATGCAGGAGGAGCATGAGGCTCTGTGAAATGCAGCTGATTCCCAGGGTGTCACTGTTCCAAGCGGCAAGATGCCACCCTCGGTAACACCATCTGCCCCTCCTTTTTATCCATCCTCTACCTCCCCACCTATCCCTCCTGATCCCCCTGACTACTCAGCAGAAGTGCACACTGTTGTACACCTGAACCCTCCCACCAGTGGGGCTGCTCCTCCTGCTGACCAAAAGCTACTGCACCAATCTGGTGTAACCCTGCCTAAAGGGACAACTCAGATGCAGTGCATTAGAATCACTTCCCCTAGCCTCATGAAGCAAGAAGCATTAAAAGCTCAATTAGGTCCTTATGGCTTTAGAATAGAATGCCTGGACTCAATGGCTAGGGAAGGGTGAGAAAAGTCTTGCTCTATTCTCAAGCTCTGATTTGGCTGAAATTTTACCCAGGAATCAGTTAGGAATCAGTTCTGCCATTCTAGGAACCGGAGAGTGGCAGCCCCAAATGACAGATATTGCCCGAAAACTCTGGAATTTATACCTTGGACCAAGGTGTGAGTCAAATGCATCCACTTCCAAAAGAACACCCCCAGGATATAATTGAACGAGTGTAGACTTGGGCCTGAGTATGGGAAGATCCCCTAGCTGTACAATGGGCATTGTCCCTGTGGGGGTGGGAAGCTGATAGGGACCACGATTTATTTGACACATGGATGCAGCTGGCCTCCCCAGAACTAATCACTGTTAGAGATGCAGGAGGGGACGTTATGTGCTGAACAGTTGCACCTCTATCTTGAGCAGGCTGAAGCCTGGTGGTGATTACAACAAACTGCCCAAGCCCAGCAGAATCAAGGGGCTGTGTAGTCTAAATCACAGCTCTGCCAATTAGAACGCATGGTGGAAGATTTATCAGCTGAGCTTGTCGGCTCCCCCCATCAAGCCATATGCCGAAAATCCTGTCGCAGAGAGGGCGATCAAAGAGGTAACAACAGCAAGGGTCCCCAACCATGCAGACCAGGGGATTGGGAGTGCCCCAGGGAGCGTGCTCTGCGATAAACTTTCCCAACAGGGTGACATGTTTTAAATGTGGCACCCCTTGCCCAGCACCTCAGGTTCTCGCCCTCACTGTAGAGCCCAAGAATCTACCCGTGCCCCTCCAGGACTGAGGCCGCGCCTCCTGTGGTCCCAGTCAGTTTTCCATTTCAATTCAATCAGGATGGAAGACCCTAGATCCAGGGCTTGGTGGAAGGAGGGGCGCCTGATGAAATTTTTCTATTAGATACTGGATCCATGCTAAATTTGAGCAAGACTATCTCCTTTATGGAGTGGAAGGAAAAATCCCTGGTCTCATTCTCAGGAGCCACAGGAGGTTCTAATCAAAATTGGAGGTTAACAACGGTTGTGTCGGTGAACAACTTGCATCACCAGATGCAAAAGTTTCAATTGAAATGGATGTATCACCCATCCCTCAGTATTATTGGAATACCACTCGTAACAATATTGTTGTGTAAACTTGGCCAGTCGGCTAGTATGGGTTAGAAGGGGTCCAACATAGCAATCCATGGAATTAACCTGCTATTCCATCAAAGTGCTTAATCCTGCAGTCCTTTCCATGGGTTGGGAGACATGGGGATAGCTATGGCTGCCAACAGCTTGGATGCAGGATTACTAAAAAAACCAGGAGCCAGTTTGAATTCCAGGAGAACTCCCCCCCTCCCCCCAAATCACTTCAGTACCCAATTCCAAGGGAAGCAGTTCAGAG